>NC_141091.1:9485838-9988338 GCF_041138505.1 Cibotium barometz
CTCCAATGCCTTATTTATGCCCTTAATTTTGAAAATTATTGAAAAATTAGGGTTTAATGCTCTGATTAAGCAAGGTACTACATAAAAATAAACACCCTACATTTATTTGTACTTTGTTGTCATATGCTTCAATTTATACTTTAAAAGTTGCCTCCTTTACTATGCTTCTGCTCAAAAGAGGAGGAGGACAGTGGGGATAGGTGGCGGGTAGCATGGGCAACAAAGGACATGGCATTGGAATAGGCGGCGAGTGGGCTATGTTACTGGCTATTGTAACAATGGCACGCTAGCAAGGATAGGATGCATATAATCTGAGCGTTGATGATCGCGCATAGGGGAGATAGACAATGATAGAGAGAGTAAAGTACACTACTTAATGATGTGACATTAGCTTGTATTCTTTCAATGAAGTACATATAACTTTATAGGGTACAAAGGTTCTCTTCTAACATCATTGCTTATGTCATAACACACAAAAATAGCTAGATATTATTTATACCCCCTCTAAGAGGTGGTTCGCACACATAAACACAAGTGGGTGTTTACTTCTTTGCTAGAGGATGTTTACACATGCACACATATTCAGGCTTAATAGCCATTCACTTATAGGACCACGCTTACTAGCCTTAAACAAAAACATACTACCACACATATATGGGTGGGTACACACACAGGTAAGACCTTGATTCCCAACACTTATTGTATTTTTTCATTTAAAAACTATCTACATAAGCTTTAGAGTTGAATGCATCTTGCAAAGTAAACAAGCAATGTGCCATGAATAATTAGTCATGAATATCCTTACTCTGTGTAGCGTAAATGCATTTTAACAAAAAAAACATGCATCCTCATTGAATTACATACAAGGTTCCTTGAGTGTGAAGATCTCTTCTCAATTCTGTAAAGAACCAGTTCTATGAAAAGAAAGGCTATCAAGAAACAAAGCACAGTGAAGAGTTCCTATGTAATTGATAAAGAAGTGTGCAGAGTGTTTTTTTTTACAGAAGTTCAGACTCATGTAGTTCTTAGTGCAGTTTTGGAACAGCTTCATTGCCTTGGTGTTGGTTCAAATCTCAGCATTGTAGTACTTGTTTCAAATCCCTTTCCAGAGTGAAGCGACATTGGCATGAGAATTGCATTTTTCAAGGGTGTGCTTGAGAGAGACTCTGGTATGAGCATTCTGCCATAGCAGCACAAGGGGCCTTAGCTTCCCCGACCAGCTCTAAAGGGAACCTCTCTCATATGTGCATTGGCTGGCACAAGATGACCCGAATCGGTCAAAGACCTGAAGATATCAACAAGAAATTTGAGAAGGTAAATTACACATCCACAGAAGGCCAGCACACAGAGTCAAGTTCAAGTAGTAAGTAACAAGAAGCAAAACAGGGAAAAAAAAATCTCTATTGGTTGGCAGTAGCTTGCTAGAGAAGCATTACTTTGGTTGTAACTTGTAGTGTTCAGTAGCTTGTGTGCTCGTTTTGCTAAGCTCACACAGTAGCCACGCTTACCTTACAAAGTAGCTGTGCTACAGCACAGTACTGAACTGCTTTCAGCGTGAAGCAAATGCATTTCGGAGCCACAATTAGTGTAGTCTCATAGAGAGCATCAATGTTAGCTTACATAACAGTCGCGCTACAATAGCACCGAAATGTTTTTATTGTCAAGCAAGCAAGCATCATGCAACCAGCCGTTTCATCACAAGAAGGCATCGTGCAACTAATCGTTTCATCATCATAAGCAAGCTTCAAGCATCGTGCAATCAACACATCTTACATGCATGCAGTAGCAGTGAGTTGGAAGCTCAACTTGCTGCTATGATCACTTCTGCACGCACAAGCCAAAGCACAAGTAGACTCCTGAAGGGGGGGGGACAAAAAGAAAGAAAGAAAAGGAGACATTCTTTTTCATCGCCTATTGCTTGCAGCACTTCATCGCGTGCCACGCACGTGCAAGTTTCCTCGCATACGGCTCAAATGACGAATGGGAAGTCTAGGCCCCTTTCAAGAAACTGAAGGCATGAAAGCCGCCCGCGAGAAGCTTACCCTAGTACGAGAGGACTGGGTTGGGTCAACCTATGGTGTTCTGGTTGTTGTGCCAGTAACAGCGCCGGGTAGCTAAGTTGGTAGGGAAGAACCACTGAACATCTACTAGGCTAGTGGGTGCAACGTGAAAGAGGGGTCGTGGGTCTTATAGTACATTCCAGAGAGAAACATAAAAAATAATAAAAGAAAGCAAGAGCAACGCTTGTAACCACATTTCTTTGGAGAGCATCATATAGATCCCTTGTTTGCAGCTCTCAACACTAGGCAACTAAAATAAAACATGAAGAAGAACTGTGGCCACCATGGGTGAGGAGGAGAAGAAGGTTGTGAGCTATTTAAAAAAAAACGTAGAAGACTTTTGCTTTGTTTTAGGTTTTTTCTTCCTTAATCACACCTTTGGTTCAAACCAAACCAAAGCACCTTCTTGCCCTCAACACATTTACTTGTGCCTTACGGGTGTTTCACACGCAGGTTACATAATGAGGATTTTAGTGGGTTTGTACACGCATCTTGGTGCATTGTTCACATGTTTGGGGACTTGGTGAGTTTATTCACACATGCCTCATATTTTGGGTATCTTGGATGGCGCCGAGGTACAACATTGTGTACGTATGCCATGTAGGCAAGCTATATACATATCATGACTCTCATATGTTTAGCTTGGATGAGCAGGTAGCATTATCATGTCATTCTGATGAGCACACGACTATGTGCAAGTGTGCATCTCTCCATTCCTTTGTATGATGGGATCAGACGAGAAGCTATGTGGCCTACTTGGATTTCATTTATCGATTTGGGACTTTTTGCACATGCCAGCACTTCTGGGAGGAGTGGTATGTTTGCAAGTATGGGTTTGATCCATATCATTCCGCTGAGGACGATGATGATGATAGTGATCATTCATGGGATACATTTTTTGAGTTATGGCATGACAGGTTTGGATCCTTGGAGGACATGGATCCAGCATGTTGCCACTTTCGTCGCTATCACAGTGGTGTTTGCATGGGCCTTGAGAGCTTCTACGACTCACCCACCACATCGACCAGCCATCATCTCATTGATTCTCATATACTTGAACCAACTCATTCATTGTTTTATGATGGGGATGATGTTGTATTGTACACACACACACATGATGATATTGATGTATTGCATACACATACACATGATGATAGTGATACACGTGCACATGATGCCAGTGACACATATGCACATGATGATGATGATGTATGTGATAATGATAGGGAGGGTGATATGTGTGAGTTAGATCATGTGGACATGATCTCGAGGGCAGAGATGGCAGCGAGCATACCGAGCATTAACACTTCTATGTCTATCATCTTTCCTACGGATCATGAGGATAGTGTACATTTGATTAGTGATGTATCCATTAGCATACTTGAGGATATTGATATTCCGCATACGAGTCATGGAAACACCTATGAGAATAGGCCTGAGTTACTAGTGTTAGATGCATCAGGCTATTCTTTTAGGATTTCTATTTGTGGAGATAGCACTGATAGGACCACTACTCCTAGTATTCATAGCATTCCTGGCACTATTCGTGTGGATAGAGTTCATGTATTTGAGTAGTCAGGGATAGTGCATGAGAGTAGTGATAATTTCATTGATGTGAGACATCGTTAGTAGGATTATGCATATTGACCATTTTCATAGTAGATCATATAGCATAGATCTTGAGAGATTTTTATTTGATCTAGACATGTCAGATCCTATATTATTGGAGATAGATTTATCATGGGATTTAGGTCACGTAGGGGCATCATTGATGAAGATAGACAATGTTTATGAGGATGACCTTGGAGGCCTTGGGGATGCCATAGATGATGACTTCGGAGATGATACCATTTATCTTTCATGTGAGGATACCTCTTTATTTTTCAGTGATGATTATGATGATGTTGATGATTATATTGATATCTTAGATCATCATACACACATAGAGGGTTTTGCACACAAGGAGGTAGTTTATGGTTTGGCTCATGCCCATATACCTATTGACGTAGTGTATCATGTCTTTTACATTCTGAGTGATGCTACCTGGGATGACATCATTATTCACTCTTACCCTCTCATGATGCCAACCTTGAGATATGTTCTTTTGGCTCCTACGGATGTTGACATGAGCCTATGTTCTTTGGAGCCATGACATTTTCCTTTGGATGCATTCTTTGCCACTTGAGGAGCATAGTTTTTAGATATGTGGCTCGACATTCAGATGCACCTATGACATATCTCAGTCTTGGCCTACACAATGGCTCTTTTATATGCCAGGACTATTTGACATTTTAACCAGGAGTTTTAAGCTTTTTCGGTGGATACCTTTCATGCCACATTTACACTGCGGTCATGAGAAATGGCTTACGAGTTTCCCTTTTGACCCTGGAGCTACTATTTCTTTGGAGTTGAGCTTTCATTTTGATTCAGGAGCTACTACCATGTTAGCTTTGACGGCTCGGGATGTATACCATACATGTCCTTTTGATCCTGGATGATACTTGACTAGCTTCGTCATCGAGACAGTGGTTCCTTATCCTCTCCACTTGCACCAAATTATTGTGGGACCATTACCTTCGATTTTGCATGCCTCGGATTTCCTTTCGACCCAGGCGGTTGCATAGATAGCCTCATCATTGACGTGAGCCCTTTATCCTTTCCAATTGACCATGGGGGTCATATGATTCATGTATGGGTCTTCCGCTACATTGACATTCAATCATGGATGTGATTTTTGGCTTTTGTACATAGCCACTTGCATATGTCTTTTCTTTGGGCATGACCACCCTTCAATTTTGAGGACGAAATCATTGTAGGAGGGGATGGTTTATAACGAAGTAGATTTCGTTGCACATGCACATGGAGAATGAGGCCTAGGCATTTGGGGTTAGAGTCATTTACATGTGTACTTTTGGGGAGCCTTGGCTATATTAGGTATAGGACTCATGGACATTGTACCTTTTTTATCATTATACTTTCATGAGTACTCTTACTCTTTGGAGCTCTAAGCTTCCATGGTGAACTTCTCCCTCTTGAGAAGCTATGTGTGTACTCCATTATGAGTGCAATAGGTGTTACTCCCTATGAGGAGTGGGACATGTGTGTACTCCGTGCTAATGAGTTCAACCCTTAGGTTCCCTTCCTTGTATAACCTTTAGGTGGGTCTCTATGGAGGAAAAACGCAAAGGAGACGAAGACAAAGAGACTTCTAGAGATATATAAGTGTTGGTAATATGTTGTGGATATGTATGCTAAACATGACTCGTTGTAAAAGTAGGTAGTTCGAGTATGCTAAACATGACTCCTTGCAAAAGTAGGTAGTTCGAGTAGTTGGGAGGAGTAGGCAGCTTAATCTCTTCATGAGAAAGTATTGAGAGCTTTTGAAAGAACTCGAGGATCTTGCCCACTGGTGGGCAACTAAAAGAGAAAAGTAAGTGTGGTTCCATCTTGCCCACAAGTGGGCAAGATGGAACCACTGGTGGGGGCAACCAAATGATTCCTTATGTGATACTTTTTTGTTGCGATGTGTCTAGATTGGGTCCGTAAGAAAGCTCTCTAGATTAGGGTTATGTTTGTTGACTAGCCATAACTAAAGGCCCTTTGCTCAAATTCTCTACAATCATTGTTGCATGACATAAATCCCAATTCACTAGAAAACTTAGAAGTTGCTCACATGCATAGTGAAAATCGAGAACACTCGAGAACGATTAATCACAGCGTAGGTAGGTACATTGTCACATGTTATATACTTTATTACACTTTCAATATTGAAAGTGCTCATCCTCCAATGGGGGAATGGCACATTCCTCTATGATTAAAATTTTAAGGGGAGACTTGTGCCACCTTCCCGCTATACCTTGTAAATGCTCCTTTTTTTCATTCACATACACATGCACAAAAGAAGCATTTTTATCATATTTGAAATAATTGCCTTCATCACTGAGGATGTTAGTTAATATGTTGATGTGCATGGATTCTCTGAGAGGCATCTTCTATATTCTCAATGATCAAAGAAAAAAATTAAAAGTGTCTTTTGATAAGCTTGAAGATATTTTTGTTAGTGGCTAAGCGACTCTACCCAATCCCTTTAGTTTCTTATTGGATTATTATGCACTATTTCCATATAGGTTGTGATGCATGGTATGCATCTACATGTATATTGTGTATGTACACCATGTATGTTTACTTGCATTGTCTTCTCTTTGTAAACTTGGTTTGATCTCTTATATGTATCTTACATGGTTGCCGCTTTTTGATGTGACTGTGTTTATCATGTGTGACTTTTGCCTAGCTTGATGGATCTTCCTATACTACTATGTATGCATACTATTATGTGTTGTTTGGTTTGGTCATTACATGTATGTTATATATCTACATGTTGACACATCATTGTCATATAGAAATTCCTTGTTCCTTAGTATATTGACTATATTCAAATGCGTTAGAGTTTCTATGCTCATGTTTTCATTTAAAGGCTTATATCTACTTGCATTTTTGTGATGCAAACAGTGTGAAGCTCTACATAATCAATAAAAGATGTATCTATATAGTTTCAGTGATTCAAGCAAGCAACAATAGAATAACAAAGAACAAACATACATGTCATTTGACAGGTATAATAAATGATAAGGTGTAGTCATCTATACTCGCATCATCATTGTTTACCTTTTATACTAGGATGCTTTATATTATGCGAAGAAAACATTATTGTTAACGTAAAAAGCATGAAATTCCAAGGTCTTAACAATGGTAAATGTTTAGCATTTGCTCTTGCAAGAGGGGGACTGATTTCTTGTGATGTAATGAGCCCCTCTCCCCCTCCTTCTCTCCCCTTGTCTCTTTGTGTGTGTGAATTATTCCTTGGGTTTTTTACTTTGAGAGCTGGTATTAAAAGTACAATGCAAAGAGGATGCTTTATGTGTGTGTGTGTGAATAATTCCTTGGGTTTTAAACTTTGAGAGTTGGTATCATTGAATGATTAAAAGTACAATGCATACGATTATATGATGGCAATTTTTGTAAAAAGGTTTCCACAATACTAGGTGCTCCTTTTGTGCTATGGGTACAGGGTACATGACAACCTATTGTGGGTACATGATGGCCTACAAGACTAAGTGTTCCTTTCATGTTGCCGTCCTCAACATGTCTTCTACTACATTCACATGGTAGTTGGACGTGGAGCAAGGGTTGTGCATGACCATGCATTCCAAGATTGAATTTCATGGCTCATGGGGTTGGGCAATTCTATTTCAATGTGGCCCTTCACATGCATGGATTAGAGGTTGTAAGGTTGTAATGCGTGAGGACTTGATAAGCGGTTGGCCTTGTGGATTACGTGTTTGTTGAGGAGTAACTCAAAGAGCTAGTTTTTATCTTAGAACCTTGTTTGCTATTTCTCCTCCAAGTGGAGAGGAACTTGAAGTTGGTTATGCAATGAAAAAGTGATCAAAAGCTCTAAGTTTGCATTTGTGGGTTGCTTGCCCTTGATAAAGCTACAATACCTTTTGCTTATGCCATAATGATGGGTTGCTCACCCCCTGACAAAGCTCCAAAAGAGACTTTTCCCTTATGCCATAATAGTGGTATTTCGGCTTGATGGCCAAGACTAGGCTAGAGCAATTCGAACTTCCGGATTTGTATAATTCTAACGTCAAGGTTTTGAAAATTATGGTGTTGAACATTGTTTGTGTAGACCCTACTGAAGCAAACCTTAATGGTCCTTCTCTCACTCCAACATTGGAGCTTAGTCCAAGAATAATATGTGAAAATGCCCCTTTCATGAAGTTCATGACGTTAGTTATTAATTGATTGGGTACTCACTAAGAGCATTTGGCTCATCCCTTCCCAAGACTCCTAGCTTCAGGTTGTCTCAACAAGAAGCTTGCTTTCTTAAGTGATATACACAGAGTGTTGGTGTAGGGGTATGTTTTGATATTCAAACAATTTAGAGGCTTTTTAGGCTCAATGAGTGACCAATAATATGCTGGGTTGTTCCAGCGTGGAAATTTACTGAACAAAATTGGCTCAAGATGGTGTCGACTTGGTTGACGTGAATGCACTGCTAGTCAACGAGTTTGATGATCGATGGTTTGGATAACTTATCAAACTTTAGTTTTGATAACCCGGTCGCCCAACAAGTTTGTTGACTAGGGCCAAAAGTTTCGGTATTAAATCTAGTGGATTTTGATTGGTGCTTGGGCACCGATTTAAGCGGCCAATGGTTTTGATTCTGGTCATTCTGGTCAATGATTCAATGTTTTGGGTCACTAAGGATTTTGAACCTGATGAAAGTTGGAATCTCACTACTCACATAACCCGGTTTGTAGTGTAATTTTCCCCTCTGAAATTTAAAAATCCCGGTTGGAATTCGGCATTGTCTTTAATTTTAAGGGATGAAATTTACATGTTTTAGTTATAAATCCTATAATAAGTATGCCCACAATCCACACCATTATTACTTTAGTAGTATAGGGAGGCTGATCATGCTCCAAATGGATGTTAAATTTGCTTTTCTTAATGAGAACCTCAAAGAGGAAGTATATGTGGAGCAGCCACCAAGGTTTGTGGTTCCTGATTTTGAAAACATAGTTTGCACTCTATGGGATGAAAAATAAGATCAAAAGGATTGATGATTAATTTATGAGTATCGGTCTCTTACACAACCCTTCAAACAAAAAAGCTGTATGTCTTTTATGCAAATGGAATGTATGTGGTCATTTTTCCTCATGTAGATAAACTCATCTTGATAAGGGAGGATCACTAGAAAAAAGTACAACAGATGATAAGTGCAAAGTTTAAAATGACTCACTCGAGCTTATGCATTATTTTTTGGGAATTTGAGTTTGCAGAAAAGACAAATAACATTTCATCACACAACCAAAATTTGTAGGTGAGATATTTTGAGATACTCAAGGCTAAATGCAAGGCTATTGGTACCTTGATGAAGGTTGATCTAAAGCTATCTACTATGGAAGACACTTTTTAGACTTTATTGATGAGGCCTTGTATATAGATCTAGTTCGTAGCTTTATCTTCTTGCCTAATACTAGGCCATATAATAGTTTTATTACTTAAGAAAAAGCATAGGGGGAATCATTAGAAGGTATGTTAAGATATATCCAAGGTACTCAAAAGCACTACATCACCTCTCTATGGTGGGCAAGATGCTCAATGGATTTTGTGACTTAGATTGGGTGGGTGATTTTGATACCAAGTGATCAGTAAAACAAGATATTGTTTTTCTCTTTATTCAAGATACATTTCTTGGATTAATACAGAGTTACCCTAACATTGAAAAAAAAAGTTAAGCATAATGTTTTATGTTTTGCATCATGTGAGGCATCATGTGGCTGAGAAGAATTCTACAAGACTAGACTTGAGCTTAAAAAAAGTGACCTATCTTGTGGCTTACAACCTTCCAATGACTAATTATTAGTATTATTTACATTCTACAATGGTTAACTCTTTGTTCTGTTCTATTCTCTTCATATATTTTTCTACATTTATTCACAATTAATGAACATATTTGAAAAATGGTAAGTTTCATACTATCGTATAAAATTTTAAAAATGGCACAGTGTCTATCTTTAAAAAAATCGCTCCTAAATTGAAAAATAATAATATATTGAGAATTACAATTTTCAAGTCTATCTCATGCTTGATGCTTGATAAGTGTAAAATATTTCCTCCTATACATATGAAGATTTTACTTTTAAAAATTTTTAGGAACCTAATCTAATTCTTGTTATAAGATTATGGTTTAAAATTTTTTAATGCTACTTTTAGAGACACTACATATCTCCAAAATTTCTTCTTTTGTAATAGCCAAATTTGAATTGCGATCTAATGTCTATTGAAGCATGATGGCAAGATTTTAAGATAAACTAATGATGCAATTTCACGTATATAATCATTTTGCACCAAATCGATACTCTTATTGAATGGTAAAACATTTTCCACGAATTTTAGCTTTTAAAAATCTACTTTATACAAATGTGCTTTGTAAGAAAAGAAGGAGAAAAATAAAATTTTAACAATGTGTGACATGCCACTACAAATTTTTCCTAATTTTACACCACTTTGCATTATTAGCCCTATGCTTTTAATTGAGATTTATATCTAAAGAAGATTAGGTGTTGTAGAAATGGATTAGAATAAACATCTTAGCATGCTAGATATGCAAGAAAGATATTAACACTAATGATAAAAATGAAGCATGATGACAAGACAACGAGCTTAGCTAAAAAGCTAATGTGTTTAATCTATTAGATAGAGTGCCTTTTTGTAGGCCCGAGTACATCTCCATTAGCTATTAATTGTGGCCCATAAGCTTGATTAAATCCTCCCAATTTTTTTCTAGATTTGAGCACCATCTCCCTTGAAGTGAGCACCCACTTGGCATCTTTTCCACTTCTTCTAGGCACCTACTTTTGGCCTCCACATCGGCTGATATTCTTACACCTTTGGGCTCCCTTTGAACCTTTGAACATATTTTATGACTATGTAGCTCATACAAATGTTTGAGGGTCACATACCAATCCTCCTTTCTCCTAACATTTGCCCATTATCACTTGCTACTTCAACTACTTCCACTCATAAGTGATGAACTACTACCACCATATATACACTCAATGTACACTCTTAGTCTCGGTGGTTTATCACAAAGGTATCTCATTGGCTATAATGTTAGCTTAGAGTTTATATTTTTACACAAGGGTAGGAATATAATGAGTGGGTTTAAACCCAAGGTGAGAAGAGTGCCCTTTTCCATCAATTAGAAGAATCTTTACGATGATTGACCTCTTTCTTGGCAAGCCCTTCATTTGGCTCTTCTTTCATCATGATGTTTGCTTGAGTGTTGTTTAGAGTCTTCTTCTTGCTCCGTCAATGTTTCTGTATGTGGCCTGGCTTACCACAAAGTTGCACTTCACTCTGGCTCTTAGTCCTTTGGTAAAGAATTATTTATCCTCGTAGTGTGATAAAGATCCACCCACTTTGACTTTAAGTCTTTTTTCTTCTTCAATCAAGGCTCTAGGTGATTCACTCAAAAATATGTAGGTCTACTATGTGCGATCATTAGGAGGGTTTTCTTAACCAATATTTTGAGAAAATTTTATAGAAACTACTTATATAAGAGGGGTTTTAAATGGCATTTTGAAAAAAATAACTTGTAAGTTCGTAAAGAAAAATGGATCATTTTATTAAATCAAGATTCACAAAAATGGTATTTTTTAATACCCTTTGAACACATGTTATATGTAGGTCTTCCTAAAAATACACCCCCCCAAGGATCAAGGCTACTTCAATGTCAATGAAGGTTAGGTTAGGTTAGGTAGATTCTTCAAGGTAGACACCAATAGGTTGAATACTTCTAGGGTCATGCTCTTAAGAAGGATTCCTATGGCATTCTTCTCTTCCATTGGATACCCAACACACATGCAAGTTGTTGCATAACACTTTTCGTTTTATTTGTGCTTGGAGTGAGTCACTCTCTTTGATGTCCAACCCAAAAAACTTCTTTTATTTAACACCAAATAACTTCTCTAGTTCATCCCATGCTCCTTTAGAGTTATCTTCTAATGTAATGTAATGGATAAAACTATCTCCTAGTCCTAATGCAATGATGGATAGAGCTCACTCATCTCTTCCTAGCCAAAACCTTTTAATGTAATGGATAGAGCTCACTCATCTCTTCCTAGCCAAAACCTTTTTTGTTCCACTTCTAATCTGGGATATTCCTCCCTTCCACTTACTATCCCCCAAAGCTCATCTTTTATGAGAACAAACTTAAGTTTTACTTGCCATGTATGGAAACCATCACCATTAAAATTATCAATTATCATGAGCATATTTACCATGGTTTCCTTATAGGGATGGGAAGGTCTTTGCAATGGGGTTACCCAATGTCAATGTCTAGTCCCTTATAAAGGTGGAGATATGCATTTCATATATGATTAATACTTCCCAATTTCAAAGTTGGAGATATGCATTTCATATGATTAATACCTTCTGATTTCATATAATTAATACGTTCCAATTTCATATGATTAATATCTCCCACTTTCATATGATTAATACTTCCCAATTTCAAAAAGCTATAGACTAAAAAATACCCTGATTTGGGAGAGTAATTTGGAGTACTAAAGTGAGGGAACATTGATTTTGGTGCACAAGTGTTTAGCAACACTCCAATGGTAAAGTACAACCTTCACTAGCTCTAAAGGTTGATTATAATTAACACTAATTACCTTGTTAGAGGGAAATTTATGCTATGTGAGCAATGATTTATCAATTAAATCTTCAACATTTATTGTTTATACTCAACAAACCATGTATACATCCTCATATGTGACGAATCCATGAACCAAATGCTTGAGAGTATGATGAGAAATGTGAAAAGTTTACCCCTCCCTATTGGATTTTTACTGTCAACTGCTCGACTATTTGGAAGCCTTTGCTTTAATCAATACTCTCCTCCTTAAATGCCTTAGAGCTGATGAATGTGATGTAGATGTACCATGTGAAGCTTCTTTGTGGTAAATATGTCTAAGAACCTTGCTCCTTGATGATTTTGAAGCTTGAGAAAGAAAGAAAGAAAAAAAGCTTACAAACTAATTAAGGAAACTCATTATTTTCTAATCTATGCTTAAAATCTAATTAAGAAAACTAAATATTTTCCTAATCTAGGCTATCCTAGGGTACATAGCAACTCAAGGGATGATGGCTATAACGCCAACTTCTGATTTGTATCTAGAGAAGATAGGGTGTGTAGAAATGGGTTTAGAATCAATATCTTAGCATGCTAGATATGCAAGAAAGATATTAACACTAATGATAAAAATTAAGCATTGATAGGGTTTAGCTAAAAATCTCATGTGTTTAATCTATCAGATAAAGTTTCTTTTTGTAGGCTTGATTAAATCTCTACTAGCCATTAATCATGGTCCATAAGCTTGATTAAGTCCTACCTAATCTTTCCTAGATTTGAGCACCATCTCCCTTGAAGTGAGCACCCACTTAGCATCCTTCTCACTTCTTCTAGGTGCCTACTTTTGGCCTCCACATGGGCTAGCCATTCCTTATATTCATCCATCTTTGGGCTCCCTTTGAACCATAGTCTATGACTTATGCAATTCATACAAATGTTTAAGGGGGTCACATACCACTCCCCCTTGCTCCTAACATTTACCCAACATCACTTACTATTTCAACACTTTTGATTTATGAAGATTACAAATTTAAGCTATTGAAAGCTAGGGTTTAAGAGCCCAATTTGAGTTTGTTAGGATTATATCCTATTCTAACAAGAGAATAGACATCAAATCCTCAGCTCTTGTCTCTTTATTCAATGAACTGTTGAAGAGTGCAGAGGTCACAATTCCTAGGTCTTTTATGATACACTTTTATCATACTATATGATTGATTAATAAGGTGTTACACTATTTCAATGGGCAAAATTAGAGGAGAAAAACAAGCTTTAAATAGCTCTAAAACTATATAGTTAGAGATTATATGATGTGATTTCATGGTTTTAGATAGTTATAAACGAAAATCAATAAGTAATAAATTAGAGTTAGAATAAGCTTACATTATCACACTATATCATGGACTAATAAGATGTTACATTACTTTAGTGGGATCATTAAATGAGAAATGTAAGCTTTAATAGCTCTAAAACTATATATAAACATAGTTTGTTAGATATATATGACATGATTTCATGGTTTTAGATGGTTATAAAGTCAAAAGAGTAAGTATTAAACTAGAGTTCCTTGAGTTGGTGGAATTGAGGGATTCAAGGTAGAGATTGAGGGATTCAAGGTAGAGATTGAGTGATTCTATTGCAAGAGAAAATATAGGATAAATCAATGGACCTCTAGCCTCTAAAAATGATTTAAAATTAAACCCAACATAGAATCGATAAGTATGAGCTTATAATTGACAAGATTTTATTATCTCTACTAATTTATGTTAAGCTCCTCTATGGAAAACCCTATCCCCAGAGCTTTTAAGAAAAACCCTCATAAGAATTGGCCTCCTTAATCATGCACAACTTTCCAAGAAAGTTAATCCTAAGGTAAGCATGGCATAAGTAACATTAACCACCCAACCTTCATATATACCCAATTAAGCTAATAGACAAGCTTGGACCCTATCTTTTGCTCGTTATAAATGGTCCCCCATGCGTATACATAAATAAAGCCCCCCTTGCAAGCTTGGCTCGGCCTACAAATGTGGATTTCCTTTGGCTCCTTGTCTTCAGTTGTCTTCATGCTTAATAACTTTGAGTGTACTCTCATGTTGCCATGGTATTGATGGATAACTTGTGCTTAAGCCCTTTAATTGGGACTTATCTGAGCCGTCACCTCTCAGGTTCTGTGACATCTTAGTTCCCTAATTGTTGGGACTTAATTGGGATCTATTTACCAATGATGATAAACTTCATGTAATGGTTCCTCAATTATAATTCAACTCTTAAGTAGCACCAAACATAGAATGACCTCCCTAAGCTACTAAAACTACTCAAAGAGTTTAATTTCTCAATTGCTTCTCTGTTTTATCAAGTATCATATCATATCCATGATCAACTTGATCATGACTTTTCAAAACAAGTGATCCATTAACCAAATTATCTCCCTCATGTAGATATTTTTTAACTTGTTGGCATGAAACAGTGAATGGACACCATATTCTTATAGTAATTGTAGCTTATATGCCACATTTCTAATTTGTTGGCACAAAATAGTGAATGGACATAATACTTATAATAATTGTAGCTTATATGCCACATCTCTAATTTGTTTTAATATTGTCTATGATCCATAATATCTTGGTGCTAACTTGACACTCTTGCCAATATAAAGAGTTTGTTATTTTGATGGTACAAGCACGAATCCTTTCTTGCCCTCTTTAAAGTAATACAATGTCCTTTTGTGATTAGCAAACATGATAGTTCTATCCATAGTTGTTAAGCACCTGTATTGCTACATTTTGGAAAGAAACTCTCTAGCACTAGGTGTGTTATGAAGTAGCCCTAAGATGTAGACCATAATTTAATTCAATTTGTAAGAAGTTCATAGAGGAATTTTTACATGATTTGTATGCAAAGTTCAATAAAGGCAAATACTTTTCCCATTATATTTACTTTCCACCCACATATGCTCAAGAAATTTATCAATCCTTTCACTTTAACCATTCGTATTATAGGGTGATCACCACCACTAAATATAAGAATTATTTTAAGTTTATGAATATGTGATATGACATATAAATCTATAAACAAGTTTGCTACTTACAATGCCTCAATTTTCTTTCTTATGGAAATTAAAAGAGCCATTTTAGTGAGTCTATCCACAACAACTAAAACAACACTGACCTTTATTGTCCTAGGAAATTCTACTATAAAATCCATGGGAATACTTTTCCACAACCTCTTCAAGATGAGAAAGGAATTCAATCATGGATAATTAACTCTCTCATACTTTGAGATTTGACACTAGATAAAATGTGTCACATGATAATGCATGTGTTTCTTTGATTGTGGCTACTACTAGAAACATTTTATGAGCCTAATTGTCTTCTTGCCCCTTGAATATCTTACACAAGGAATATCATGATAATCCTTAATCTTTTCCACAACCTCTTCAAGATAAGAAAGGAATGCAAGAATTATGAATACTTAACTCTCTCATACTTTGAGGCTAACACTAGATACAATGTGTCACATGATAATGCATGTGTTTCTTTTACTGTGGTTGCTGCTAGAAACATTTTATGAGCCTAATTATCTTCTTGACCCTTGAATGTCTTGCACAAGGAATATCATGATAATCCTTAATCTTTTTGTTTCTCAATTCCTTTAAGTCATGATTGCCATTCATCTTAAAACAACCTTCCTTCATTGTTGTAAACCTAATTATAATATTGTAGTCCTCATATAACAATTCAATTTGGGCTAACCAATCTTCAATTTCATTAACTAGGCTAGCCCTTTATGCGACATTGTCTTGACATACTTGTTCGTTCTCTAAGCTTCACATGCAACCATTATAATATTTGATTTTTATGATATTTAAGCTCATTAGATAAATATTTGTGTCTATACAAAATTTTCATAAGAGATTATTCCATCAATTAGGACCATCAACCTTGGCATTATTTAAGATCTAGTTAGCCATAAAAATATTTCAAAGTATTATGATCTTTATACACTTTAAATTTAGCTTTATACATATAATGCATTCAAGTCTGTAATGCATGCACAATTGCATATAAGTAAATGGTTGTTCTTTCTAGCTTAAAACAACTTTTATAGTAATGTTACACTACTCCCCACCTTCACTTCACCACAAGCCACTCCTCCTTCAAGATCCCCACCTACCTCTCCAACTCCGCCATCATCCCCCTCATCTCCCAAGCTGGACCCACCACCAACCTCTCTTAATGACGTCCTTAATGACGTCTCTTAATGACATCTTTAATGGACTCCCAATGCCTCAACCTTGTAAGCTGACCACCTCTTTCTCCCAGTGTAAGTCTTAGAAGAGGGTGAGATTCTTGCAGCCCTCATCAAAGAACAGCAACAAACGCACCCACCTAACTACCCATTCAACTAGCACAATCCTCTTGACAGGATAGATATCAACCATGCCCTCAAAATATTGGACCACCAGACCCTTTCCTTGACACTAACAGAATATTCATTTCTTGGACATTAACATCATCAAGTTGTATCTAGAGTAGAAGTTCCAGCAATGGTCAAAATCTCATTGCAACAAGCAGGACATAGGAGGATATAAGCAACCATAGACCAGCAAAACCCCAACGATGGCCTTAGAATATTGGACCAAAGGTAGTACCCAAACCCTTCTCCTGACACTAACATGATCATTTATCACCTAAACACTAACCTCATCAAGTTCTTTCTAGAGAGTAGAAGTTCCAACATTGGTCCAAATCTCATGGCACAACAACAAGCAAGACAAGAGAGGATATAAGCGACCACCACAGGCTAACCATGCATGATCTTATGGGTGAACAACCTGTGTGGAAATGCCCATATCTTTTAAAGGCCAAATAATGGTAGGTGTACTGATATACCCCACAGTATCTCAAGATAAGCCCACTTTACTTTCCAATAGAATGGAGATGGGCATGGGACCTTTTTTAAGCAGGAGTTGGAAACGAATCCAAAACTACAATTCAACTTTCCATGATTCTCTCTGCCTCGACCCCACCACCCCTCATCCTTACTAAATAATGGATGCTTCACAGTATGCACAAGTTTATCCAAGATTACAAAGCTATGTTAGAACGAGATTTGGTGGCCCCACCACCACCATCTGTTTTTTTTAAAAGCTCATAATTGTACTTTTGGTGGAATTCCTAGAATGGTATACCTTTGATGAAGGTCTATAGGGCATATCCTTCGACATCAACAAGGGTCCCACACTTCACCAAATACTCGACAACTACAAGCAAGTACAGTGGATGCAAGGCTTGTGCATGCTCACTTTTGAGAATTTGTTTAAGATCGCCTTTTAGACATCCTACAAAGCCTTCCATTGAACCACCCAGTACATGAAGGCCTACTTTAACTTCTACTAAAACTTCAACAGCTTCTACCACTAACCTTCTGTTGAACCGCCTAGTACATAAAGTCCTTCTTTGACTTCTACTCGAACTTCAACTTCTACCACTAGACTTCACTATAGATTCTGAGGACAGAACCATGATTAGGGAGGGGGTATGTTAACCACATTGGCTAACATTACTCCATGCATGGAAGATTCTTTAAGCCATATGTTTATACTACGTAATGTGCTTCATATACAACAATTATGTGAGCTTATGACTTTTGTAATGCTAGAAGATAGTCAAACATTGAGCTTACAAGTTGTGTAATGCCAGTGGTGTGCAATTATGCTAGGAAATCAGCCTAGACTAGCTTATTGGGCAGTCGAGCATTCTACAAATAAGTATTGTCTATAAGACATTTTGACTAATGAGAAAACACATAATCCCATTCTCACAATTGAGTTTGAGTATTCTTGCTCTTGTGATTGAGTTCTTATATGCTTTTTTCTCTTCTTCTTTGTTACATGCATGCTTAGGGATTGTGTGGGTGAGTGATGGTGTTGATGTATGCTCTCTTATCCCTCTTTCCTTCTCTTGTCTTACCCTCTCATGCTTTCACTCACACCGTGGCATAGAAGTAGAGGTTGAACTTTCCATAGGTCTTTCTCTTTCTTTACTCCCCACCCATTTGCAGCTCCTTTATGGTGACAACAAAGGAGACAAGGTTGAGGACCCTAGCTCTCCACAAGAGAGAGTTACTCTACCAATAAGAGTGTCTTGAGAGATCAACTCTGTCTCCACAAGAGAGAATTACTCTATCAATAAGAGTGTCTTGAGGTGCACACCGATATGACCCTTGCATTCTCCTCTCCTTCTCTCTATCTTTGCAAGGCTTACGTGTTCTTGCCTGTAGTACAGACACCGTATAAGGCTTTGAATTGAAGGAAGCTAGTGGGGAATCATATGTGTGTGTTTGGTTTTTTAGTGTATGCTCTTGTGCCATCGCTATCACTAATATAGGATTTAAGACAAGGCCATGAAAAGCATATTTGCGGGATATATTTCGATAGCAATGGGTACCATTTGTATCAACCTATGATGAGAAAAATAATAATTATCCCCCAGGATATGATATTTGCTGAATACTTAGTGTAATCCTTATTGGAATGTAAATCATAGCCCATTCTAGGTCCACCGATGTGTTTGATTATTTGTTGCCTTTGTTCCAAAATACTGCACCAGATTGCCTTTGTTCCAAAGTAATGCACCAGATTCTAACCAGAGTAATGCACCAGATTCTAACCATGTGAATCAATATATTGAGGCTCAAACACCTCAAAATCCTTAGCCTGAGTTTCAGCCCATTGATCAAGCAAATGTTGAAGACGCAGTGGCCAAAGAACAAGCTACTATTAAGGAGGCCAAAGCAGCCCCAAAATGGCTATTAAACACTTTGCAAGATAATAAATTGTCTGATCCTCTACCTAGAAGAACAAGATTAGCTACTCACCATGCATAGGGCTATTTTGCTAATCAGGCACTTGAGGCTACAACATGCAATGAGGAGCATGTTTCTTTTAAAGCTGCTTCTTCAGAAAGTGAGCACTGGATTGCTACCATCATGAAATCAAAAATCAATTCCATTCATAACAATGCTACTTGGGAGTTATGTGACTTGCTTGCAAAGCAAGCGTGCCATAGCATAGGCACTAAGTGGGTTTACAAGCTTAAATGCAAACCTTTCATCAAAACAACTTTTCTAAATGGGGATTTACAAGAAGAAGTCCATGTCACTGTTATATGTACATTATGTGTGCTATGTTATATGCACATTATGTGTGCATGTACTAGGAGGCTAACCCACATTAGGCTTGTGAGCATGGAAGCATGGGAACAAGCTCTAGTGGAGCATGGGTTAGGACTAACCTTAAGGATTAAGGTTAGGGTCAGGCATCCAAGGGTCACACATGGGGAATGGAAAGTCAAGAGTCACTTGAGGGCCCTCTTATATAATAGGGGCATGGGGCACACTCAAGGGAGGCTTGGGGGCTTGGAGGCTTATGCTATGGTCTCTTGTGTAGAGGTCCATATCTACTCACCTACCATTTCACACTATAGCTACATGCTATTGGATTGGTTATACCTCTTGATGGTATGGGACATCAAGGTAGAGGTGTGATGTATTTCATTTATGATTCATGTGTGCATCCCTTCGGCTCGGGGGTGGTTAAGTTTATGCCTGATTTATGCATGTTTATGCATAACAATTATCTAGAGAGATCTTAGGGTTTTAACAGTGGTATCAGAGCAATCTTTATTTAATTATTGTTATTTTTTAAGTAAATTTTAATATTTACTAATAAAAATATTATTTTATTTATTTATGTTGATGAATTTTATGTGGATCATCAATATGGAGATTGGAATGCGTGTTACTACAATTCAATGGACGAATCGACGTTGCGGGGGAATTCCGTGAGTTTAATGCTATTTTTCTCTATTTTTTATGGTTTAAAATAAGCATTAATGGAAATTTTTACCAAATTCCACATGTTTTATGGTGGATATTTTTGGTAGAATTGATTTCCTAAATTTCTAGAATTTTTAGAAATTTTTTCTAATTTTTTAAGAATTTTTTGAGCATTTTTATGATTAAAAATGTATTTTTTAATACATTTTTGTGGGTTTTTCTGCGGGTTTGCGATCAAATTTCTGTCGATTTTCTACTGAAATGCAGTATAGGGGATGGCGTGTTGATGCATGAAATGCTCTCCTATGTGCGTGGGACTCTCTCCACCTCTCAAATCTGATTTTTCCTTCTTTTTTTCGTGAGAAATTCTCTTAAAAATGATTTTTTAAACATTAATCATAATTAATGATTATGATTAAGTATTGTTTAATTAACAACTTTAATCAAAGATTAAAGTTAATCTCCTTGTGGTTAACAAAGGAGAGATAGGAGAGGAGGATTGTATTTTGGATGGAGAAAGAAAGAAGAGAGGGGAGAGGGAGGATTCCCTCTCCATCACTTCCATCAGGCGCAACGTGGGAGGGGGGAACGGGCTGCGCAGCCGGCGGAAAAAAACTAAAAAAATCAATTCCCATAATAAGCTAAAAGCTTATTAATATTTTTTTATTTTTTTAAAAATAATAAGTTATTTATATTTTAAAAAAGCTTTTGATAATATTTCAAAAAAAAAGCTTGATAAAAGCCTGAAAAATATGGGATTTGAGGAAAAAAATCTCTGAAAAATTTCTGAAAATTTCTTCTTGAAACTTTTTGGCTTTTCATCTTTCGGAAAACCTTTGGCTTTCCGTTTTCTCGGAACCTTTTGGCTTTCCGAATTCCGGAAAAACTTTTCACCTTCTGTATTCCGGAAACTTTTGACCTTTCACATTCCGATTTTTTTTGTCTTTTCATTTTCCCAAAACTTTTGGCTTTCCGTATTCCGAGAAAATCGTTGGAATTCCGAAATTTTTTGACCATTCGTATTCTAAATGCATTCGGGGTAATTTAAAAGATTCAAAAAATTCCTCAAAATTAGTGAAAATTTATTTTAAAATTTGAAAAAATGTGGGGTTGGTGTTTGGCATGTGGTGTGTCCATTCGGGCGCCCGTGACCAGTCAAATTCCTTTAAAAATATATTTTTTGACCCAAAAAATTATAAAATCCATTAAAATTGAAAATTTTCATTGGATTTGAGAATTGTCGGGCGGAATTGGAAATTTCGTGAACGATGGGATTCTCAGGAAAAAATATGAATTTTCTAGAAATTATTTTTAGAAATCCTGGAAATTTGGTATTTTTAAAATATCAATGGTATTTTGGCAAATTAAATTGCTGAAATTTTTTTGAAAAAATATAGGTTTGGAATGCCATAAGATAGGTTTGGTGGAATTCAAAATTATTATATTTCGAGGCCCTATAAAATTAAGAAAAATTAGAAAAAAATCATGATAATTCTTTTTCTCAAGAATTTAATATTTTCGAGGGTTATTTAATGTTAAGGTACGTTTTCTCGTGCTGACATTAGATAGATACGGGTTATTTGCATATTATTAATACCATTATATCTCGTATTAATGGATATTTATGTTTGGATTAATTCTAAATGATGTATTCATGATTTTTTACCATTGTTTAGCCATTCTTTTGGGACATGTTCCTTAGTTTCTTTTGATAGCTATAATTTGCGTTCAAAGTGTGTTTCACCTTTGACACTTTACCATGATAACTTATTTTGCACTTGTTTAAGTGTGGTTTGTGCTTAATTTCTTAAGCCTAAAACAAATTCTATCATGGGTTAGTTGATCGGTTTGTTTTGGTGGATTTTTATTGGATATTTTCCAAGTTTTATATGGACTCATCAAGTTCTGCCTAGATCACTTGTGTCTAGGGGTTTTTTATTGAGTGCTACACACATGTGTTTCACTTTCTTACTTTGGAGTTTTATTTGAACAACACAACGTTCATATACTCCGGATTGATGAGTTGGCCCCACCAATTTTAATGCTTCTTTTGGCATGATTAATGACCATGGCATGCATTGATTTTTATGATCAACTATGGTTTTCATGGATTCGAGGAGCTTCTATGCTTTTATCCATGGTTTTATAAGGATCTTTTGATCTTTTGCATAATTTCATGTACTTTGAAGGTAGCATTTGCCTTCATTTTTTTTTTGCACGTAATTTTGGACTATGTTCCTTGTACTCTTGTACATATTCCAACTCGGATACCTAGTTGCTTATATATATAGGTGAGTTATTTTTCTACCTAACTTTATTGTGTTTTGGGTAGTTATCATTAGAAAGGTGCCAATAATTCAATTTCTTTTCTAATGATGCACTCAGAAGGAGTTATTCCTTGATGTAGTCTCAAGTATATAGAGACAGGTTTAGTATGTGAAAGTCTAGATAAGGCCATCTTATTCCTTTTATACAGGATTTTATTCATATTTCCTAGACGGCATACTAGGGAGTTTCAAATTGTTAAGGTATGTATGGGTGGTATCATGGCGTATCATGGTGGTATGGGACGCTAGTGATCCATCACATATATTATCTTATGGGATAATTTGGGCTCAAGATTGTTGCTTTGCTTACATCACTTAGCATGTTGACCTCAACATTCAAAGACAATCTCATTTTCTAAATTCACTAAAAGTTATAGTGTGGCATTCTCTATATAAACTTCTTTTATCTATAGCCTGCATGTTTTGATGAGGGTAATCTCGTCGGCATTTTTACTTATTGAAATCTTTTTCTTTAGAGTTCAAACAAGTTTATCTTGTTGTATTCGGATAAGGAAATTTGCATTCTTCCTTTGTTGGCATTTGTTTCTCTAGCTCCATACTTTAGGTGATTTATATAGTCAACCTGATTGTTTACGGATGGACATATGTGACTCATCATCGAGACACTGATGACGCTCTATGTTGATATGGGTAACTCGGGACGTCGATTATTCCATATGTAGATGTGGGTATGTCGGGGCGCCGATGAATCCCTGGTTTCTGTTGTTATAATGCCATGTTTTTCCTACTTTATTCCGAATGGTTTACAACGAGGAAGTTACTTTGAATGTGAATTGCTCTGATCATCCGCAGTTTGATGGGCAAAACAGAGTGTATGAATCAGATTATAGTGTATATGCTTCATGCATATGTCTCTAGAAAATCATCATATTAGAAAAAATATCTTCCAATGATGGAATTTGCCTATAACAGTTTTAAATATACGGCTATTGGTTTTAGTCTGTGCATACTTATGTATGGGTATCAACCCAAGGCACCTATTGATGTCGGTCTTAAGGACATCGAGCTTGATGCATCGAGAGATTTCTTGCGTGATATGTAGGAAATGCTGACCGAAGCTCGGGGTTCTATCAGGAGGAGTGCTCAACATAGAGCATGGTTTTATGCTGATAGGGAACGCTCATCTCGGTCTTTCAAACCAGGAGCGTTGGTTTATTTTAATGTTCCTAAAGATTTTCAAACTTTGTCAATGGAAAAATGCTCAAGTTTATCTCCTAGATATTGTGGTCCATTTTCGAGTTATACATCGGATTGGCACGGTTGCGTTTGAACTTAAAACTACCTCCACATGTTAGAGTTCATCCAGTCTTTCATATCAATAGATTGAAAGGGAAACTGGGAGGTGAGAATAACACAGTTACTCCTTGAAGTTGAAGATTTATCCTATGTTCCACATGAACCTGATAAGGTACATGAATTCAGGGAAAGGAAACTTTGTAGTTGACTTATCCTTGAGGTTAAAATTAGGTGGAGAGATAGGGAAATAGAGGATTCGACTTGGGAGTCGGTTGAGATTGTTCAGCGCAATTCTCCTTCTTTTCATTGCAAGAGTGCAATGTTTTGAGAGAGGGGAAGTATGTTATATGTACATTATGTGTGCATATACTAGGAGGCTAACCCACATTAGGCTTGTGAGCATGGGAGCATGGGAACAAGCTCTAGTGGAGCATGGGTTAGGACTAACCTTAAGGATTAAGGTTAGGGTCAGGCATCCAAGGGTCACACATGGGGAATGGAAAGTCAAGAGTCACTTGAGGACCCTCCTATATAATAGGGACATGGGGCACACTCACAAGGGAGGCTTGGAGGCTTGGAGGCTTATGCTATGGTCTCTTGTGTAGAGGTCCATATCTACTCACCTACCATTTCACACTATAGCTATATGCTATTGGATTGGTTATACCTCTTGATGGTATGGGACATCAAGGTAGAGGTATGATGTATTTCATTTATGATTCATGTGTGCATCCCTTCGGCTCGGGGGTGGTTGGGTGGTTGAGTTTATGCCTGATTTATGCATGTTTATGCATAACAATTATTTAGAGAGATATTAGGGTTTTAACAGTCACCCACCAACCTCCGAGTTTTGTTCAGACGAGTTTAGACGAGTTCAGAGGGGGAAGGTATGCCATTTGAGTAAGGTATGGTCTAAAACAGGCACCACGGGCATGGTACCAAAAAATTTATGCTCACTAAATTGCTCTTAGTTTCAGAGGCCGCAATGTACACGTCACTTCCACCCCCAGATTTAGGTGAAAAATGGATGCATGTGCTTGCTATTATAGATGTGTTGCCTTCTAGAGGAACCCAATATGTTGAATTAGGAAACATTCCTACCACCTTAGTGTGTATGGTAGATGTGTAAGTGAAAAACGGAGGATGAAGCCTCCAACACATACGGTTTTGGATCACAAGGCTGCAATGCTACCCAATGCCTCAGGAGATGGCATAAATAAAAGAGGTATATCGCTCGACGAAATGACCTATTACAAAGTAAACCCACGGATGCCCAATGGCTAAGATATCTCGAGGTCCCTAAGGTGCACGAGGAGTTTTTAAGAACTGGGGTGAAGAATTAAGTAAGATAACCTTGGAAGGAAAACGAGAGGAGAAGGTTATACCTCAAGAGCTAGAAGTGCCTAAACTCACAAAGGCAAGACAAAGAAAATGAAACAAGGCCGTGGTTGAAGCTGAGCACGAGGCTAAGAAGGTGATGGCTCAGACAAAGGATAAGGAGGACGACGAGCCTGACCTACTCTCAGTGCCGGACCATTTTAAAACATACACCATTGAAGAACAAAAAGTGATCCAATTGACGGCTAAAAGGGTAAAGGAAGATGGATAATCCATGTCTTAGTATGGTCCAACTGAAGTTAAGGAGGTTGATCTTGCAGAACCAGGGGAGGATCCCAAACCTGTTTATATTGCTAAGGATTTAACTACAGTTGAAGAAAAAGAACTCATTGCTCTCCTCAAAGAATATTGCTTTGTTTGAAAATACACTGAAATGAAGGGTGTACCACCACTCGAGGTGGTTCAACACATGATTCTGATCATAGACAGATCAAGACCATCTAGGCAAAAGCCATACCAAATGAATCCAAAATATGCAGCGATTGTAAAGGAGGAAACTGATAAACTCATTGCTACAGATTTCATCGATGAGATCAAGCACACAGATTGGCTCTCACCAATTATGATCTTGCCAAAAAAGAATGAAAAATTGAGGGTCTGTTTATAGGCCTTCCTTGGTTGGGATAATGCAAGAGGCACTTCAAACACCCTACTCCAGTGTGAATGCTCTCCATGTCAAAGAAGGTAGCATAAAAGCTTATGCGGACTATACATCCTTAGGTGGAAATTACTTAAGAGCAACACTTCTTTGCACACTTCACAATGCCTTCCACTTGTTGTAAGAAATTATTGGACACTTTGCTCCTTTTGCAGTTTCCCATTTTCTTCAAAACTCTTGCTTACAAGTAGAAAGCATTGTGAAGTGTGCTTTGGAGTGTTCCAAGTAAACTATAGGCATAGAGCTTCTATGCATAGCTCTCTCTCTCTCTCTCTCTCTCTCTATATATATATATATATATATATATATATATATATATATATATATATATATATAGTGCATGTCTATGCATATAACTTAAAGCCATGCATATCCTCATGCATCGATGCTTAATTTTATGCACGACCTTAAGCTCTATGGATAGAGGCTTAAGCATGAGCTTCTCAACATAGAGGCTCATGCATACACTACAAGGTAATGACCCCATACCGATGCCCATAAAGTGACTTGTACTTGAAAAGTAAAGTCCCAAGTACTTTAGGTGCTATGTCCCACAAACCACAATAACATAAAAAAAAGAAAGGCAATGGTGATGAAACCAACCTATGAATATTATCAATAATTTAAGAAGAAAAGTCAGGATGGTAAAGTAATTGCAATACCTGCAAAAACAGGAAGAATAAGAAGAAGGAAAAAAAGGACCTCAGAAAATACCTAACCCTAGCATTTTCACTTTTACACTTACTTCCAAAAGAGAGAGAGAGAGAGAGAGAGAGAGAGAGAGAGAGAGAGAGAGAGAGAGAATCTACAAAAAACCTGCAAAACATGGAAAAAAAAGCTCAAAATCCAAAATAATAAGGAAAAAGAAAAACCATAACCCTGACATGTAGAAGAGAGGGAGAAGAAGAGAGTGAGGAAAAACAGCTTGAAGCACTTGAACTTGCAAAGCATGAAAAAGATAATTTTTTTAAAAAAACTAAGTAAAATTAGAAAAAAGAGAAAAACCCTAAATATGCACAATAAGCTTACCTTGTGAGACCCCCGCCCCTCCTCTGTGGTGCCCCCTCCGAGGGCGCTGCCGGTGGAAGTAGCGTCAGCCTCTCTCGCGGCGGAGGGAAGGGATCCACACTCCGGGCCTCGCCCACCGCGGATGTCCGGACAAGAGACTAGTCCGGCAGTTCCTCCGAAACCGAACCCGAAAAACTTCCCTCGCCTAGAAGGCACAGGCGATTCCTCCAGGGAAAATCTTCTAATGGGAGAATTAATCTAACGAGTCAAAGTCTTAACTAGTTAAACTGATCCGACTGAACCTGAAGTCACATGGTCAGATCAAAGAAGAGACTTGCACTTGGTCCATAGAATCACCGCTTTTTTCCTCCTTTTAATGAGGCACAGCCGTTGATTCCCTCCCACAGAACAAGGGTCTTCTCAGGACTTAATCTAACTAATGCAACTAATCGTATCTTAATTGTTTCGCAGGAATCCCTTGACCCCAACCGGCCCATGGGTTAGCCAACCACCCGACCGCTGTATTGGTGGTATTCCTTTATTAAGATTTGGTTATATTTTGCCCAGGTACCGAGGAAAAGAGTTCCCAAGCCCCCTAGCCGGCTTTCAAGCAAAATTTAAAGTAGGCATACCACATACACACCTGATATGAAATTTCTATTTATAACAGACTCGATTATCTTTAAAAACAATCCTTCAATGAAAATCATAACATTACTGATCATCATCCTCCAAAATTCTGAGTCCATTGTATTATAAAATGTGTCCTCTGGACTCTCTATTGAAGACCAGCTGGCCAACCAACAAGATCCAATATCAAAACTTGATTCACAAAAGTCATTCTTTTGAGTCCATCGGAATCTTCCTCGATGCACACATCGGTGTCCTAGCAACCGGGAGCCCGTGCATCACACCTGGTCAAAACCCTCTAGGATCCTACTTAGGTGTCCTAACACTTCACTCAGGGACCGCTTTGTCGGTCCTCGCCTATCGTACCGGAAGCGCACCATTTTAACCATACTGAGGCTGGTCAAGACCTCGCGGCAGGCTTTGCCGCGAGCGACGTCCCTCGACGACTCCCCGCCCACCTCTTACAACAACAAACCTCCTCTTAGTAAAACACATGCCAAATGCTTCCTCCAGCATTCTTGCGTAAAACAATCCTTTAAATGAAAAACAGAGGTTCTATGCAAGTAAAATTCGCGGTTTGAGATTGGTTCCACAAAACCCCTTTTTCCTTAATTCCCAATTTCATAATGAGAATCCTTGATCTCTCATCAGGGTAATCTACCCATCGGTTGATTGATTGTCCAACTAGATTCTTGGTGATTTCGGTCAAAGGAAACTAGTTTAATTCAACGATAGTCTATTGTTTGTATTTAGGAATTGGAATTGGTCATGAAGTTTTTGCTTGATTCAGATCCAGAGATGGACAAGTAGGTTTATTGTCCGTCCCTTTCGTAGTCTAACCAAAATCATTCGGTTTAGTTCTAACAAGGATTTTCTCAAATAAAACAACTACTGAACTTCTAATCGTAAGGAAATTCCACCTTAGTGAATTCCATTCTTTCTTTTCCATGGTAGATTAAGAAATGGTTTTATTAGAGAATATTGGGTTGTAATGAAAATACTCTTCTTCCATTTAATTTATTTTTGGGTAAATACTAATTTAGTGATTTAACCATGTAAAATATCTAAAGATATTCTTTTTACCAAATAATTTCTCGACCTTAATTCCCTAGGTGGAATTATGGTGAAAATTCCTCTTTGACACCAAAAATTAATTCAAATCTTTCTTTAATTAAATATAATAAAAATTCTTCTTTTAACTAAATACCAATATCCATTTTTTTTAATAAGCTTAAAATTCCTCTTTTTCTCATTTAATGAGTGCAATCCAATTGTCAAGGGAATTCCTCTTTTATCATAAAATAAATCTATCTAAATTTTCTCTTTAAATTAAATAAAAATATTCAATAAATATTCTAAATATTCACTTTTACTATTTAAATGATTGAATTCCAAATATGATGGAAATTCCTCTTTTCTCATTTAAATTTTTCTCATGCATAAAAATAAATTTAACTGAAATTTCTCTTAAAATTAAATAAAAATATCCATTAATTCCATTATAATAAGAATTCCACTTTTCTCATTTAAATGATTGAATTCCGAATATGATGGAAATTTCTCTTTCATCATTTAAATTTATTCATGCATAAAAATAATTTATCTAAAATTTCTCTTTAATATTCAATAAAATATTCATTATTTTAATATACCTATTTTTCTCTTTCTCCATTGAAAATACATGGATCTCCATTATCATGGGAATTCATCTTTTATTATAAAAATGAAATTACTAAAAATTTCTCTTTTTCTCTGATTAACTATTTATGCATAAACATTAAAAATTATTTTTCCATGAATATGATGAGAATTATTCTTTTAGCATAGGATGACTAATCCTAGAATATGGTAGGAAGTCCTCTTTTCACATTATGCATAAAAATGATTTATGTATTAATTTCTAAAAATTTTACCATAGATCCGCTGCTGCTATTACTGATAATTTTTAATAATTTTGAAAAGAATAAAACTTAGTAATACAATTATGATAGATTAACTATCAATAGATCTAAATCCAGTTTCTGTATCTAAATCATAAGTTCATCATAATTTATGTAACATAAAAGCATTAAAAAGCCATTTCTTTAGCCTCTAGCTTAACTAGCATAGAGTTTGATTTTAGAATTAAGAATTTCTCCATGAGAAGCATCATTTGAATAGAGAATTGGTCATAGGAATAGCCTTTCTTTGGGGGAGAGAGAGATATACTTGAAAAACATCCTAAATTAAGCATAAAGATAATCTTTTTGTGATTAATCATTAAAATTCATTAGAGAGCTTCATTTGCATTGAAAGACCATTCATTTGAATACTTCTCAAGCTTGAGAGGGGTTGAGAAGTGAAAACATTTAGAATATTAGAGAAAAACCATAAAATCACATCTTACCTCTTGATTTGCTTGCTCTCTATTCTTAGAAGAAGTCCCCAACCAATCAATTGGTTAGTATGTTGAGAGGGAAGCTCCAAGGAAGGTTAAACAGAGAGAGAAGCTCCAATCTCTCCAAAATGTAGAGGATTGTTAAAGGATAATACAAAATATGCTTATTTGAATGTAATACTGGCATGGTCTTGTTCACATATGAGAATACAAAAGAATGAGAGTCTATTTATAGGTGAGGGAGGCTACTAACTGAGTCCAACTAAGTTCTAGAATTTTCCAACTTCAGTTTGGCTAAATTTGGACAAGATTTAGACCAGTTTAGCTCCCATTTTGATCTAGTTTGATTCAGGAGAGAGAGGAGAGAGAAAAATATCTTAATATTTTGGAATTAAAAACTCATTCACATGTGTGAAATAGGCGCCTCCTTAAAGTTTCCTGCTCTCCTTACCAAGGTGTCAAAAATGTATCATTATACTAAAATATCTCATTTTTTTAGTAATATCTCATAGTTTTTTTACTAATAAACCTTGTACTCAGTCAACTCTTCATCTTATGTGAGAATTTACTCATTTTTGGGTATTTTCTTTTATTCATTGGATTTATCTCATCTCAACACTTGGATTAATCTTATTGGCCCATAGGAACCTTAATTGGACCATAATCCAAAAATTTCAGAAAATCTTGACCCTTAGGCTAAGGTCTTTTAAATTTTTTTAATTGATTCCTAATGCATCTTGGAAATTTTATTTTGAATTTTTGTTTCAAGGAAACATATTTTTTATATTAGGAGAATTTGTTTTTTTAAAAATATCTCAATATTGAATTATCACTCTCTAGAATTTTTCTTCTCTAAAGGAAAAATAATATTTTCTTGTATTCAGAAATAGGAAATGATTACAAGGGATTGAAGTAAAGATTATTTGTTATTCAGGCTGAGGAGGAATCTTACATCCTCTCCCACTTGAAAAACGCAAGATGTCCTCATCTCGCAAATTGGGGTAATCTTTCGCCAACTCTTCTTCTTTCTCCTAGGTGGCGTCTTCTAGAGGGAAGAACTTTCACTTTACTAAAATTTCTATGAGGACTTTGCTCCTGAGAATCTTCTCCTGAACGTCAAGGATTTCCTTAGGTTGGAGTACCATTTGGCGTTGAGTCGAAGAAATCAATTGTTCATCATCAAGCACGTGACTCGGGCTGGGCACATACTTCTTAAGCAAACTGACATGGAATACATTATGTACCTTGAGATGGGGAGGCAGAAGAAGTATGTAGGCTAGATCGCCCACCTTCTTTATAATAGCATACAGTCCACAGTATCTAGGAGAGAGCTTCTCGTACTTCCCTAAAGATAAGGAACTTCTCTTTGGTCGTACTCGAATGAAGACCATATCTGATTCTTCAAACTCTCTCTCAAATCTCTTTTTATCTGCATACTGCTTTTGCCTATCTTGGGCTACCTTAATATCTTTACGGGATCGATTGCATTTGCTGGTCCATGTCATCAAGCATTTATCTGGACATCTCAACTCTGATCAATGGGTCGGACCAAGTCAACAGTGTAAGGCAATCTTGTCCATACAAAGCTTTAAAAGGACTCATCCCAATGCTTCGATGATAAGAAGCATTGTAAGTAAATTCGACTAGATGCAAATGGCTTAACCACTTCTTGGGTTCCCTGCCGCCGCCGCACAGCATAACCGAAGGATATCTTCTATTACCTGGTCACTCTTTCAGTTTGGCCATCTGTTTCGGGGTGATAGGCTGTGCTGAGATCCAAGAAAGTTCCTACTGCTTCGAAGAATGCAATCTCACTGATTAATGGATTTGACACCACTGTAATTGCAAGCAAGGAGGCTTTTTTGATGAGCGCATCTGCCACCACATTTTCTTTCCCCGGTCGATACTTAATTTTAAAATCGATTTCTTGCAGGGTTTGCAACCATCTCCTTTGACGCATGTTGAGATCCCTTTGGGTGAAGATCAACTTCAGACCTTGATGATTTGTCATCAAGGTGAACCTCTATCCCAAAAGATAATGTCTCCATAACTTCACAGCATAAACTACTAAGAGTAACTCCAAGTCATGGTGGACGGCATAATTTCTCTCATGTGTTTTGAGTTTTCTAGATTCATAGGCCATAGCATGACCTTCCTGCATAAGAGCACCACCTAAGACAAACCCAATGGCATCAGTACCTCAAAGGGCTTGGTAAAATCTGGCAAAAAAGGATAGGGTTGGTTACTAAGGCTGTCTTCAGTTTATTAAAGGCACTCTGATACATTGCAGTCCATTGAAAAAGTGTAGTCTTCTTGAGAAGGTTAGTTAAAGGGGATGCTATCTGAACATACCTGGGTATAAAGATCCTATACCATCCGGTTAATCCTAAGAATCCTCTGACTTCCTTTACTGTCTTGGGTTCCGGCCATTCTATGCCTGCTTGGATCTTTGCGAGATCAGGAGAAATCCCATCTTTTGACACTATGAATCCCAAGTATTCCACTTGGTCAATAGAGAAAGAACACTTGCTCTTTTTTGCAAAGAGTTGGTGTTTCCTTAGGATTTCCAGGACCTTGCGCACATGATCTTCATGATCTGTAGCATTCTTTGGGTATACCAAGATATCATCAAAGAAGACAAGAACAAAATCATCCAAGTATTCTCTGAGAATATCCTACATAAGACGATTAAATGTCGCTGGGGCATTAGTCAATCCAAACGGCATGACTGTGAACTCATAATGCCCATAGCGAGTATTGAATGCTGTCTTTGGGATGTCCTGCTCCTTGATTCTAATCTGGTAGTACCCGAATTTAAGATCTATCTTTGTGAACATTTGGGTCCCACTTAATCGATCCAGAAGTTCATCAATCCAAGGAATAGGATACTTATTTTTAATTGTTAATTGATTTAATCCTCTGTAGTCAATACAAAGTCTTAGTATTCCATCTTTCTTCTTTTGAAAGAGAACGGGCGCACCCCAAGGTGAGACACTAGGTCTGATGAATCCCTACTCTAACAGTTTTCTTAACTGCTCCTTAAGTTCGATGACTGTTTCTATCTAGGCTAAACTGAATAAGGTGTGTGAAAAGAATCTTTTCACTGGCCAATTCCACTTGCATAGGTTTCCCTGATTTTTTATTTAGGACTAATTTACGTAGACATCCTGGGGAAATAAAAGAATAAGTACTGCCTGAATCAATCAAAAGCTTGAATTGTTTACCCTGGTACTCTGGTGGAGTTTGGAGGACTAAAAATTGACGGTTGTTCCCTGATGCTCTATTGCTGCATAGATCCGTCCTTTTTCTTTCTCCACTTCATTAGTTATAGTGAAAGCTCTGGCTGTTTTGCAGTCTGAGGTGGAACTCTCTTTAGTTATTCCAATTCTGGGAAGGAGTTCGAAGACTGCTTTGCATAGAGGCTGTAGGCTGAGCTGGCACTCTTCTGGGGTTACCCTGATTTTGGCACAGGGGACCCTGATTGGACTGATTGCGAACGTCGGGGTCAAGCTCTTCTTCATCATTGAGAGGGTCTGGCTGATAGCCACAGTTCCCTCGTCTCATGATTCTGCTAAAAATGATATATTATTAAATTTTTATTTTGATATCGTCCACAAGATCCTAAGACTTAAGAGGCTCAAAAAATAATTTCTTAAACAAGATAAATGGTCTTATTGGAGATCTATGACATATGTCCGGTAACAGATTTTACTTTATCAGTTCGTCCATAAACAATCACTTACTTATACAACAGGGAATTTTTCTCCACAAAACATTTCTTTATTTATATAAAAGTTGCAATATGTACATAGAGCAGCTCGGCTCCAGAAGTCAAAATCTCCTCGAGAGACGCATAAGACGACGGTAGTGTGGGCTATAGACATGCCTTGATACACAGGTTCCATTACTGCCAAGGGAGCTACTATCTTCTCCTTCTTAGGAATAAAGCGACTAAGGAGTCTGTAGATTTGGCAGGAAAGTCTGAAATTTCGAGGCGTTGAGTGATATAAAATAACACCATGTATCACTTTCAGCCTCATTAAAATCATGGTTAATGAGAGATTCTACCTCAGCATCGCACACTGGTCGCAAGAGGCATGGACATACTGCCCTGCAAACCACTTGTGCTGATGTCTCTCCCCTGGGTCAGAGAAATATAGATCCTTGAAATGGCCTGCGAGTCTGGCTCGGCTCATTCGAAATGTAGCAGAAGAGATGAGATGCTCGAAGGCGAACGCAGTCATGTCTTGTTGATGACTGGGTTGAGGTCAGGAACACTAGATAAGTGTGGAACTTCCATCTTTAAAATCAAATTCTTTGATTAAAAATATTGATTAATGAAGCTTAAGGAATGAAAATACAATATGTAAATACTCTTTCTGAGTTTTTATTACAATTTTTCTAATAAGAATTCATTTGTCCTTATCAGCTTTCAACAAAGCTCTGATACCAGTTGTGAGACCCCCGCACCTCCTCCACGATGCCCCCTCTGAGGGCGCTGATGGCGGAAGCAGCGTCAGCCTCTCGCGCGGGGTAGAGATCCACACTCGGGGCCTCGCCCACGGAGGTTCGGACAAGAGACTAGTCTCGCGGCTCCTCCGAAACTGAACCCGTAAAACTTCCCTCGCCCAGAAGACACGGGCGATTTCTCTAGGGAAAATCTTCTAACGGGGAAATTAATCTAACGAGTCAAAGTCTTAACTAGTTAAACTCATCCAATTGAACCTAAAGTCACATGGTTAGATCAAAGAAGAGACTTGCACTTGGTCCATAGAATCACCACTTTTTTCCTCCTTTTAACGAGGCAGAGCCGCTGATTCCCTCCCACAAAACAAAGGTCTTCTCAGGACTTAATCTAACTAATGCAACTAATTGTATCTTAATTGTTTCGTAAGAATCCCTTGATCCAGCCTAACCCCAACCGGCCCATGGGTTAGCCAACCACCCGACCGCTGTATTGGTGGTATTCCTTTATTAAGATTTGGTTATATTTTGCCCGGGTGCCGAGAAGAGTTCCCAACCCCCTAGCCGACTTTCAAGCAAAATTTAAAGTAGGCATACCACGTACACACCCGATATGAAATTACCATTTATAACAGATTCGACTATCTTTAAAAACAGTCCTTCAATGAAAATCATAATATTACCGATCATCATCCTCCCCAAAATTCTGAGTCCATTGTATTACAAAATGTGTCCTCTGGACTCTCCGTGGAAGACCAGCTCGCCAACCAACAAGATCCAATATCAAAACTTGATTCACAAAAGTCATTCTTTTTAGTCCATCCGAATCTTCCTCGACGCACGCAAGGGTGTCCTAGCAACCGCGAGCCCATGCATCACTTGGTTAGAATCCTCCAGGATCCTACTTAGGTGTCCTAGCACTTCACTTAGGGACCACTTCGTCGGTCCTCGCCCATTGTACCGGAAGCGCACCATTTTAACCATACTGAGGCTGGTCAAGACCTCGGTAGGCTTTGCCGCGAGCGACGTCCCTCGACGACTCCCTGCCAGTTGTTGTTGCAACGAATCTCCTCTTAGCAAAACACATGCCAAATGCTTCCTCCAGCATTCTTGCGTAAAACAGTCCTTTAAATGAAAAACAGAGGTTCTATGCAAGTAAAATTCGCGGTTTGAGATTGGTTCCACAAAACCCCTTTTTCCTTAATTCCCAATTTCATAATGAGAATCCTTGATCACTAAGAATTCCACTTTTCTCATTTAAATGATTGAATTCCGAATATGATGGAAATTCCTCTATCATCATTTAAGTTTATTCATGCATAAAATTTCTCTTTAATATTCAATAAAAATATTCATTATTTTAATATACCTATTTTTCTCTTTCTCCATTGAAATTACATTGATCTCCATTATCATGGGAATTCATCTCTTATCATAAAAATGAAATTACTAAAAATTTCTCTTTTTCTCTAATAATTAACTATTTATGCATAAATATTAAAAATTAATTTTCCATGGATATGATGAGAATTATTCTTTTGGCATGGGATGGCTAATCTTAGAATATGGTAGAAAGTCCTCTTTTCACATTATGCATAAAAATGATTTGTGTATTAATTTCTAAAAATTTTACCATGGCTCTTACTGATAATTTTTAATAATTTTGAAAAGAATAAAACTTAGTAATACAATTATGATAGATTAACTATCAATAGATCTAAATCCAATTTTTGGATCTAGATCATAATTTCATCATAATTTATGTAACATAAAAGCATTAAAAAGCCATTTCTTTAGCCTCTAGCTTAACTAGCATAGAGTTTGATCTTAGAATTAAGAATTGCTCCATGAGAAGCATCATTTGAATATAGAATTGGTCATAGGAATGACCATTCTTTGGGGGAGAGAGAGATATACTTAAAAAATATCCTAAATTAAGCATAAAGATAATCTTTTTGTGATTAATCATTAGAATTTATTAGAGAGATTCATTTGCATTGAAAACCCATTCATTTGTATACTTCTCAAGCTTGAGAGGGGTTGAGAAGTGAAAACATTTAGAATATTAGAGAAAAATCATAAAATCACATCTTACCTCTTGATTTGCTTGCTTCTCTATTCTTAGAAGAAGCCCCCAACTAATCAATTGGTTAGTATGTTGAGAGGGAAGCTCCAAGGAAGGTTAGAGAGAGAGAAGCTCCAATCTCTCCAAAATGTAGAGGATTTTTAAAGGATAATAAAAAATATGCTTATTTTAATGTAATACTAGCATGGTCTAGTTTACAGATGACAATACAAAAGAATGAGGGTCTATTTATAAATGAGGAGGCCACTAACTGAGTCCAACTAAGTTCTAGAATTTTCAAGCTTCAGTTTGGCTGAATTTGGACAAGATTTGGACCAATTTAGCTCCCATTTTGATCTAGTTTGATTCAAGGGAGAGGAGAGATAAAAATATCTTAATATTTTGGAATTAAAAAACTCATTCACATGTGTGAAATTGGTGCCTCCTTAAAGTCTCCCCCTCTCCTTACCAAGGTGTTAAAAATGTATCATTATACCAAAATATCTCATTTTTTTAGTAATATATCATAGTTTTTTTACATATAAACTTTGTACTCAGTCAACTCTTTATCTTATGTGAGCCATTTACTCATTTTTGGGTATTTTCTTTTATTCATTGGATTTATCTCATCTCAACACTTGGATTAACCTTTATTGGCCCATAGGAACCTTAATTGGACCATAATCCAAAAATTTCAAAAAATCTTGACCCTTAAGCTAAGGTCTTTTAAATCATTTTTAATTGATTCCTAATGCACCTTGGAAATTTTATTTTGAATTTCTATTCAGGGAAACATATTTTTGATATTAGGAGAATTTATTTATCCAAAATATCTCAATATTGAATTACTACTCTCTAGAATTTTTCTTCTCTCAAGGAAAAATAATATTTTCTTGTATTCAGAAATAGGGAATGATTACAAGGGATTGAAGTAAAGCTTATTCATTATTCAAGCTGAGGAGGAATCTTACATACCTTCTTGTAAGGGAAAAGATGAGGGAAAAGGAGAGAAGATCTGTAAGGAGCAGACACGAGACGGCTTGTGTAGGAGAAGATGACCTTTTCCAAAAACAAAATATTGAAAGGGAAAACAGAGGCGAACTACTCTTGGGTTTTGCTTTCTCTGTCGTCAATAATACATTGATTTAAAATTTTCCTAGAGTCGGTATGTGTGTTGATAGATACTGATGCTTCTATCAATGCAATTACCAACAACGACAATATCGAGGCCTATAAGATCACATGCCTATAAGATCACATGCCTAAAAAAAACTCCTTAAAAACATGTTAAATCATTTGAAGTGTTGAAAATCTCTCAACTATTATTCTTAGGAAATGGTTTTGTTGCGTTGAAGCCATTTATTACTACAAACATAATATGACTACCTGTTAATAATGAAGCTAGAAGATCTAGAAAGAACACTAGACTCATTTTGAAAACTCTAGCGTAAAGACTTGGCAAGCCAAGTGGGCCCACAGTATTTTGAGTGAAACTCGCTCGTATGAGAAGAATGTAGTAGCTCAAGCATTGTTTGATATTCTAGCAATTTTTTACAACTTAAAAACAATACATTTGTCCCGAGCTAGTAAGATACAAAATACCATGGTTTTTTTAATATTGTGCGCGTGTGTTAAAAAAAAGGCCATACACAATGTATGGTGGGGAGGTGAAATAATCCTTCCCTTATGCCTTTCCTCCCATTTCGAAAAGAGCAATTTCAATATAGAAAGCAGAGCCGATGAGAATTTCATAGAGTTGTGTACCAAGTAATAGAGTACTTTAACTTCAAATGCTTGAAATGATCATTATGGCAGCCTAGCCTCCTTTGGAGTTTACTTGAAAATTCCTCCTAGATTATGTTCTCTCGTGCTTTATTGCAACGCTCTACTATGTTTAGCGATCCTTAATGTCCATAGCTCAGATAAGATCTACAAGGTCGATGCCCTCCACGTCCACCAAAAAAATAACCTTGAGAGTAGGGCTATTTTTGACTAGGAGCAAGAATAGCCTTATTTTTTTGATCAAGTATAGGGTAACATAAGAGTTCTTTGATAAAGAGTATGCATCACTTTTTTAGGAGGAGGATTTTTTATAGAAGATTTCTAGATGAGATAATTCATGACGTGCTCAATGTGAAGCCATTCTTCTTCTTTTTTTGGCCTTCCTACACCACCCTAGTAAAAAATCCGATGGAACATATATTCTTGTCTGTACCAAAAGCTTGGTAATGCTCCAATCTTTCGCAGTGTGGTATTCATTGTAGACATATTAATTTGTCCCTCTTTGAGTGTTACAGGTATATATTTTATCATATTTTTAATGAATTAATAATCGTACAAAAATATGTTTAATTTAATTTGTGCAGGATTCAACTTAATGGAATATGCAAGTGAGCACAAGATTAATATATGTGCAAATGTGTACAAAGTTATTTTATGTAACAAGGCCCAATAGCAATTATATTTGGGCAAAGGTTTTTATTTGTACAAACCTTAGGGATTTTGATATGATTAAAAATATGTAAAGCAATACCCCAAAAAGGGGAAAAAGCAAGCCCAGTTTGTACGCTCATCTATTTTTAGCTCCTTGGGCTATTTTTATGAATAAAATTCTTTAAATACTCATGTCGTGGAAGTGGAGCTACACGCATGGGGGGGGGGGAGATTGCACCTAATCTTATCTTGATGGTGATGTTATTTTATTTCCCTTTCTTTATGTTATGCTATGTTATTTGATTTCAATTTAATTCAAGTCTTTGTGTTAATTTTTGATATATTTTATGAGTTTTTAATTATTTCTTCAAGAAGTACAAAAGGGTACCATGACAGCGGTATCAGAGCTTTGGTTTAATTTAATCTTCTTGAAGTGGTCAAAGACTTGTGGACAAAGAGGTGAAAGAGACAAAGGCACAGGGCATCATGGGCTGTGGAATTCCTAGCCATGAAGAAACGGTGAATTTTTATTTTTAACTAAATCCAAACTATATATAGAGCCTCATTTTCCTTATGAGCTGGCTAAAAATTCATTTGTGGCTTTAAACCCATTTTTCCATCAAGCTTTTAAAGTTTAAAAAAGCTTTGGTTATTATATATATATAAGCTTTAGTTAAAGCCCTGCTACTAAGATTAATTAAAGCTTAGTTCTAATATATATAAGCTTTATACTCTTTCTTATGGATTTTGTAAGAATACTTTTTATTAAAAGCTTCAAAAAAAAATTAGTTAAACTTTAGTTTTCTTCAATCTCTATTATTTTCATAAAGCTTTTTGTTTTCTTTTAAAAGGCCAAAGCTTATACTTTAAAGTTTAATCGTAAAAGCTTATATATATATATAATTAAAGCTTTTAAAAGTGCATATTTTGTTTTTAACAATCCCCTTGAAGAATTTTTAGATGGCCAGCTCATTGGAGCAATGACAGGAGACGTTGCTTCGTCACCATCGAGACTTTGCTGCCACAAATCATGAGCTAAGTCTTCGTTACAATTACTCTTTACCACTTGTAAATTAATTAAATTATTGCATGCATATTTTGTGTTGTCTAATCAACTATTTTGTAGCCAACTGACTCGATATCTAACTAAGTATTTACTATACTCTCTCTATTTATTTTTTTATTTCAAATATTCAAGCATTTTGAGAGTATACTCTTTATAATTAAACCTTAATTTATTGTTCCTCGATTCTTTAAATTTGTTTAAAATTGTCAAATAGTATCCTTGTAAATCCAAATAAATTTCATAAGTCATTATTGAGATTATCACATTTTTTTTGGATGCTTATTTCATTTTGCATGAGTAAAATTAATTATTTCAACGTTTATTTCCTAGTTTTTAATTAAAATTGTCTGAAAAATATAGTTTGCATGCTAGAAAAATCCATAAAAAGGAAAAGAAAGCTTTGTTGAAAACCTCAAAAAGCTTTAACTTTTGGGAGTAACACCTTCTTTCAAGGCTTAGAAGAAACCCTAAATTCTTTGTCCTAGTCTAATTATTTTTATGATGCAGAGATTACAATATTTTTAGAATATCTACAACAATGTGCGAAACTTAAAGAGTTTACATATTTTTATGGTTGTGTTATTCGAACACCACTTTTACTGTTTTATTCTTTCCCTTTTACTCAAGAAACTCATGTATATTCTTGGTTGTTGATTTGGACTCTCTAAGAGCCATATTTTTAAAGTTTTGGATTTTACGAAAACCATTCGAATTTGGGACAAAAATAGGAATTGGGTATTTGGATTTAGATTAGGGTCATGTAACCTCTCAAAGTTTATTCAAACACCAGAAAAGACAAAACTAAAATTCGAGCCTTCAAACTTGGGCAGGCCTTGGGAAATTTTTGCTTGGGCTTGAAGAGAGGCAAATGTGAAGGGGCTAGAAGCCTTGGGGCAAGAAAATGCATTCTTTTAATGTGTATGTAGGTCTTAGACCTTCGCCAAATGGTTGAATTGATGAAACTATTTAAACTCCAAATATTAATTTAAGTGGAGTTAGAGGTTAGGTAACTAGAGCTACAGTTAGAGTTAACTAAATAAGAGGCCTAGGTAAGCATGAGTTAGTCCTACTCTAGTTGAGTTTAGCCTAGTGATAGTGGAGTTAAGTGGCCATTTAGGGCTAATTGAACTCAAGAGACCTAGTTTACTCAAGATAATGGGGGGGGATACCTTCCATGCAAATTTAAGTTAAACTCAAGCTTCTATTTTCAGCCAAGAGACTCCTTCAACTATAATAAGGGGCCTTTCTCCTTCATTTCTATACAAATTTTTCTCTTGGGAATTGGGGTATACTTGCTCTGCTTTGATGCAAAGGGTGGGTTGTATATTCGGGGTCGTGCATATCTCCTTCACAAAGGTAAGAGGAGGGAGGCATGTGCACACAATTCAAGGCCAATTTCCAAATTTCATATCAGCCCCAAAACTCCACACCTAGATCAAGTTACAAGAGGTGAGTCCAAGCCTAGACCCTCTCCCTCATACCTTCTCATATGTATTAATATAATGTGTGAACCCTTCTCCCCTGGATAGGAGGAAAAGGAGGATTCCAATAGCCCATGTGGGATAAATTTCCCATGCTTCTCTCCCCTCATGTCCGCATAAAAATGATGTCTCATATTTCTGTTCAACTAGGGCCTTTTTAAGTGAATTTGTAGAAGCAAATTGTAGTAGATTTTAGTGTGCTTCTTTTTTGTGACTATAGATACATATTTTAGCTAGATTAATCATGATTTATTTTCATCTTTGGGGTAACAAAAATCTCCCAAAGGTTAGGTGGAAATCAGGCTCAAATCATTAAGGATACTTAAACTAGCTTTACTAGTGGTCCATTTTTTTGAAAGTATATATCTTTTAATTGATGATAGATATTAACGAGCTATCCTTTGGGGGTCAATTAACATGATTAAGGGTAGGTTATGGCTCTAAAACCTTAGGGATTTTATGAGCTAGGATCATGAAAGATGTGCACAATAACCTAGTGTTCTTTACCCTTAATGATAAAAGTATGCCTAAGCTCTTCCATAGGGATTGTAAAGTGTGCTTAGAAGCTAAATAAGTCTGACAAGGAGTTTGAGTTAATGCTTTTAGTCAGGGTAGATCTAGGTACTTAAATGAGAATCAAGAGATTCTTGATTTAAGAGAGCACTATTGTCCCTAAGAAACAAATGTGTCCAAGTAAATGGTAATAGCCAGGAAGGTGGTTTCCCTTAGGTCATGTGTGTAGAATTTTACCTTAACTCAAATTATGACCTTTAGTCATAAAGTAGTTTAGGCCAATAAAACAAGAAGGGATTAGAGAAGCCACTTTAAATCTAGCATTGGCCCAGACCTAGCGGCTCTCAAGTGACCCAGGATTGGATAGCGTCCCTAGGGGGAGGTGTGACCTAACTAGATGAAGCGATTCCAAGTGAACAACTCCTATTCTCCATTGTTTGGTCATTTGTTGCATCAATGCAGCTACTAACTACTCTACATGTTGCCCTGAAGAGGGTTTCTTCCCTTTCCCTTCAAATTTCATACTTGTGGTTTTAAAGTAAGCTTTAGAAATACCTTCATGCAATTCTCGAGAACGAGCCCCCTTGAAATTGTCTTCAAATTCCATGGCACTTCTATAACACTTCTCAAAGGAGGTGTGTCCAAGAGCATATAGGAAATTATGCAAGGGCACATTTTCCAATTCCTCTAGGAATCGACGAATCAGTCTTTCATCAAAGAACTTGTCCCTATCATTACAGCAAGAGTGAAGATATCTCACCCAGTTGATATAGTCCCGGATGGATTCTCCTTCCTCCTGGCTCACATTATGCAACTGTTTGACCGAACTCCATCGAGTTCCCTATCTCAAATACCTTACTTTGAAGGCCTCTTTCAAGGCATCAAAGGTAGCCTTGTCTTCTTTTTTTAGTGATCGAAACCACTAGCCCGCTTTTCCATCAAGTGTGAGGCCAAAGTCACTCACTTAATCTAATCTTCTACATGGTCGAATGCTTCACAGATCTAGTTAAAAATCTCTAGATGAGGAATGGGATCCCTTGATCCATCAAACTTAGTAATAAGTTTGGAGATATGGGCCCTTTTCTCCTTTCTCGTCTCGACAATGGTATCGGCTACATGGGTACTGGGTGGGGTACATCTTCGAAGCTACCTCCTCACTATTTTCATTGCCACTACAGCTGAAGATGGTGCAGGTGGAGGTACGATAAGTGGGAAAGCCAAGCCTGGGGGGTAATGATTATCATGAGCGCGGGGAGCGAGCCAACTCCCTCGAGAGACATTCAGAAAGTGGCTGAAAAGTTCGTTGGCGAAGCCGAGTACTTCCATGTACCAATATCCCATTTGTGGATCATGTCTCACCGGTGGACCAGTGTGTGCTCCGTAGGGATCCATATACTATACGGGGTATATCCCTCGAGTTGGGTAGTTACACTATATATGGGTGTTGTGTGTTGGCTGGGGTGCTTTGGGTGGAGTCTCTCCTTGGTAGGAAGTTCCAGGGCCTAGGTTAGCGGGTTCTCTTCCTAGGCTTAGCAGCATTGGTCTAGGTTCTTGAAATGAATTTGTCGACACACGGCAGTCATCAGTATAACTCCCCAAAGAGTTGGATTGGGTTGGACTGGGTTATCTGGGCCATGTCCCACCTCTCGTCTTGGATCCATAAGGGGTGTGGTAGCTCTCTCTGGTTGGTGGTCCATGCTTGTTTCCTGGGGATGGGGCTTTTTTGATTGGGCATTTGTGGGTCAGTGTGAATGCACTTTAGTGCACCTACTTTTAGGGCTAAGCCATGTGCCTATATAAAGGACGCTCATGTAATACTTTTAGTATAAATCAATATGAAGTAAGTTCTCTTAGGTTCAATCTGTCTCTCTCTCTCTCTTATGAGATTACATGTGTTTTCCCATAGTTCATGCCTCTAGGTTCATATATGTAGGTTCATATGTCTAGGTTCACATATTAAGTCTCACACCTTTTTTGTATGAACTTGGCTCATGTGAATTTTTAAAAAAATATTGCTAGGCCCACATGTCCAGGTTCACATCTCTCGGTTCACGCCTCTAGACTCATGTCTCCAGGATTAGATCTATAGGTACACGTATGTAGGCTCAGATCTATAGGTATACGTATGTAGGCTCACGTGTCTAGGTTCACACCCTTAGACTCGTGTTTATAGACTCACATCTGTAGATTCACGTCTCTTAGCTCACATGTCCAGATTCATCCCTCTAGGTTCATGTATGTAGCTTTACATGTCTAGGTTCATGTATGAAGACTCACATCTTTTTTGTATGAACTCGGCTCACATACTTCCCTTCTATGAAATAGGCATACCATGAAATAGGCATACCTAGGCGCACGAAAATAGGAACTAGACCTATGACAAAATTTGTGTGCAATTATTAGGTAATAAGTGTACTTAATTTCTCAATAATTGCAAAGGATAAGATTTTCCTTAGAATGAATTGTATGATAGAATATCTTCCAAGGTGACAAGAAAATCCTCTAAGGACATGGGTAGGTATGTTTGTATAGGTCTTTATAGCTGTAATAATTGGTTTGTACTTTATTAAGTATACATATCCCTAGGCTCATGTCTATAGGCTCACATCTATAGGTTCACGTATCCAGACTCACGGCTCATGTCTTTAAGCTCACATATCCAAATTCATGTCTTTTAGCGCGGGACTTTGGACTCACTTCCCTATTTGAGAGCTGGTTTGGCTTAAATTTTGATGATTTTTTGGACTCGGAGTGTGATTAGTGATTTTAATCTTAATTAATATTATGATTAGTGATTTTAATCTTAATTAATAGAATTAACAAGATGTGATTTGTGATCATAATCTTAATTAATAATGTGATTAGTGATTTTAATCTTAATTAATAGACTTAATAAGATGTGATTTGTGATCATAATCTTAATCAATGATTGTGATGCAACTAATTACATGCTTTTTTATTGTTTTAGATGGTTTTATATGCTTCTACTCTACCAATTTAAAATTTATGAAAAAATACGATTTACATAAACAAAAATTGATAACTCCACTCTAATTCAGCCTAACGGAGCCCAATGCTCATGTTTTCTCATAGTGGATTATTCCACTGTTAATCATAATTATTAAGCTAATCCTTAGATCGAAGCAATAACCTCTTGGACTCCAAATTTATGCAAATCACCAAAAACCTAAGGTCTTGTCCTACTAAAAGTTGAAAATAGAATGTCCTAATACAAAATAAACTCCAAATCAAAATGGAAATCAACAAACAAACACCTCTAATGCTCCAAAACCGTATGTTTTTCGGAGTGTGACCTCCTAATTAACACTCGAAAATATTGGGTGATCCCAATAGCTTGGAATGGACATAAAAATGGAGCTAAGCCCTAGTCTAGTCCCTGACAATGGCACCAAATATGTTGAAGTCATGAGCTTACCTAAGTCTTGCCAAAGCATCTGTCATTGAGTCGTCTTTAATCTGCGATTGCAACTTCCCATTATGGGTGGGCTAGCTCGTCTATCATGTCCTAACTCTGTTATCACACCAGAATGCTCCTTGCCAAAGGGGTAAAGGAAGAGCTCTCAATGCCTAAATGGAGGCAAGAAGAGATGGTCCTTTACAATGGTTCTCTCTCGCAAAAAGCAAGGAAAGAATAAGCTAATCGAAGAGAGAAACCTACAAACGAACCTATTCAAGCATGTATCCACCTAGCAAGCATGAACTCAAAAGCATACAAGCAAGCAAGAACAGAGAAGAGAAGAGCTCACAAGAAAACTATTGCAAGGAAATGATCGTCTATTGCTTATTGTCAAAATCACTTATATACAAACCACTAGTTTTCACACTAGGTCAACCAAACTTAAAAATGGTATGGCCTCTATTACTAGTCTTACGCAGGTATGTACACTAAGTCCGTAGACTTTCCCTATTTAACATTAAGCTCATGGTAAGGCTATTTTATATGTTCGAGCACCATCTTATAAAAGTTAAGTGTCATTTGTGTAGGTAGGATTACAAAACACCTTATAGTAAGTTAGGTGGGTGAAACCATGTTAACCAACAGAGTGGTTAACATCGAGCATTGCAAAGAGCAACATGTCCATGAGAGTAACAGAGTGCGCAATGAGCACCATCTTATAAAAGTTAAGCGTCATTTGTGCAGGTAGGATTACAAAACACCATCTTACTTTATATGTTCGAGCACCATCTTATAAAAGTTAAGTGTCATTTGTGTAGGTAGGATTACAAAACACCTTATAATAAGTCAGGTGGGTGAAACCATGTTAACCAACAGAGTGGTTAACATCGAGCATTGCAAAGAGCAACATGTTCATGAGAGTAACAGAGTGTGCAATGAGCAAGAGTTGTATAGACAACTCCATATAGAGCTCGAGAGCATTGGTAGGCGGGCTCGAGCTTATAGTACCACTTCCTTGATCGATTCGACTCCGCGTAATCGCTCTTGAATTTCTAAAGATCGTGACACCATGTTGTGATGGTGGCCAGCCATAGTGCAGGTCAACGAGGAAGAGGCACCAGAGGCACTAGAAGATGCGACCCCAGTGCCAAATGCAAAAAGCTTCCAAAGAAGAAACCTCGACCCTCTACTATTAGAGAGGAGACCCCGAGTAACGATTCACTATATGTTGTGATGAAGCAAAAGCTTATGTATGATTCCAAAGGAAATCTTCTCACAAATCTACTCATCATCCTCATCTTCAAGCTTGGATATGATGAGTGACTCATGAGTCATCACTCATGTCACGTGTCAGTAGATTAGCTATCGATTCACTATATGTTGTGATGAAGCAAAAGCTTATGTATGATTCCGAAGGAAATCTTCTCACAAATCTACTCATCATCCTCATCTTCAAGGTTGGATATGATGAGTGACTCATGAGTCATCACTCATGTCACGTGTCAGTAAATTTCACGATTCATATCTTATTGTTCAACTTGTAGCCTTGTACTCTAGTGACTCGATTTTCACTTATGAGTGTTTGACATTTTGACGATTTATCATCAAATATTATTTGTTATGGCTCAAGCTATTTGTGAACCATTACTCCTAAATCATTTATGTTATACATGTATATATACTCTTTAAAAGTGAATGTACTCAAAGTACTTATCCCAATGTGTACTTTGCTATTCATACCTTACACACAATACCGCACCATACCTAAAGTACTCAACCACCTTGATGAAGGCTAGTAGGACACACGCACACGTGCACGTGCGGACACACACAAAATAGCTGGTTGGAAAATTGCACCGCTATGGATAGAAAGAAGTAATATAAACCCATTGGTTGCAACTTGGACAAAGAATTCAAAAAAATCTGCATGACTACTAATACAGCAAATAGAAATACTGATGGAAAGTTCAGGCTTTTTCCCAAACTTAACAAAAAGCAAAGTGTGATCTTGTCTCCATGAGAGTTTACTCACAAAGCTTCAAATCATCAACTCCGTCATGTATAGCATTGACTATGTCCTATGACATCCCCACTCAACTCACGTCAACAATGCCCAAGATGTTGGAAATACTGACATAAGCTACAGCACCCTTCTCATCCAACCGCACTGCGTGCTCAAAGGCTTGCCTTCCAACCTCCGCATTGCCCCACTTTTGACAAGCACCCAATACAGTATGCCACAATGCAAGATCAGGAAGGATTGGCATCTTCTTGATCAGTGTTATTGCCTTGTCTAATTGGCCTGCACGGCTAAGGATATCAATCATGCAAGTGAGGTGCTCAAGGGTTGGGATGATGCCATAGTCATTGCTCATTGCCTCAAAGTACGTCTCGCCCCTATCCACGAGACCTGCATGACAGCATGCATTGAGAACATTAACAAATGTCACAAGATTTGGCTTTATGCCTTCTCCTATCATTCTGTCGAAAATATGAAAAACAATCTCACTTTCTCCAAGCTGGGCATATCCTGCAATAAGTGCAGTCCACGACACTACATCGCGAACTGAAAGCCTGTCAAACACTTCCTGTGCTTCCGCAAGCGAGCCACATTTGGCATACATGTCAACCAATGTGCTCCCAACAAGAAGCTCTCTTTCCAACAATCCTTTTTTAGCAATCTCGGCATGTATTTCCCGGCCATTGTCTGTGGCTCCTATGCAGCCACAAGCTTTCAAGCTGCAGACATAGGTGATAGGATCCGGAGAGATGCCTTGTATTTGCATCTGTTTGAAATAGTTGAAAGCTTCCTCACCATGGCCGTGTTCGGCATAACCTGCAATTAGTGCATTCCACGAGACTACATCTCGAACTGGAAGCTTGTCAAACACTTCCTGTGCTTCTGCAAGAGCACCACATCTGGCATACATATTGACCAACGCATTGCCAACAAGGTTCTCTCTGACCAATAACCCTTTTTTAGCAATCTCAGCATGTATTTCTCGGCCCTTATCTGTGGCTCCTAAGCTGCCACAAGCTTTCAAGATACAAACAAACGTGATAGCATCAGGACAGAAGCCCTGGACTTGCATTCGTTTGAAACAGTCGAGAGCTTCCTCACCATGCCCGTGTTGGGCATACCCTGCAATTAGTGCATTCCATGAAACTATGTCTTGAGCTGGAAGCTTGTCAAACACTTCCTGTGCTTTATCAAGCGAGCCACTTTTGGCATACATGTCGACTAAGGTGTTGCCAACAAAAATGTCTTTTTTCAGCAATCCCTTATTCGCAACAAGGGCATGTATTTGGCCACCTCTTTCCAGATCTTTCAGGTTAGTACATGCTTTTAGTACGGCCACAAAAGTAAAACCATTAGGATGTACACAATCATCTTCTTGCATCCTCTGGTACAGGATGAGGGCCTGCTCTGGCTCCTTGCACTTTATATAACCTGTGATGAGAGAATTCCACGAAAACTGATGTCGATGCTGCAACCTATCGAACACATGCTGAGCATCGTGCATGCTTCCAACTTCCACCAACATGGGAACGAGGTGATTCCCAAGCAAATTATGAGACTCTAGCCCACTTTTGCGCATGTAGGCATGCAAGCGAAGTGCACAAGCCTGGTTTCTCTCCTTTCTACACTTGTGCAAGAATGCTGTGAACTCCTCAATGGAAGGCTGGGGTTGCTTCCCTTGTTCTAAAGAAAGGAGCACCTCCTCTAAGCTAAGCATCTGGTCCCAACCACCACCACTACTGTTTCTGCTGTTGCTGTTGTTCACCTCTTCTTGGGCTTTGTGCGTTCTCTCGATCATACATGACTCTTCTATTTTTGCGAGCCTTTGAATGTCTTCCTTTAAAACAGCTGGGGTTGTCCCAGGCTTGTATCCATACAGGCTCCTTGGTAAGGTTAAGCTTGAAATCTGGGAACCCTAAATTTGTCTGTGTAACACACACGCACACACACAGAGAAGAAGACTAACTTCTGGGGAGCACAGGCAGCTTTCCTACCTGTGTGCAAGCATGAAATGGCACCATGATGACTTACTTTGCTCTTTCGGTTGTCCCGCCACTGTGAAGGATCCCTGTAGTAATCCTTCCGCAAGCGCTGGGTTGTACGTGCTCTTGATGATGTTGAGGTGGCTATTTGAGCTCCCCGCAGCTGCGGGCAGATTAAGGCCATCATTTCCGTCTCCAAGAGGATGTACCATGGGATAGAGATGTAGCTAGGACCTCTCTTTAATTTTATAAAAATGGCCTTCAATACGATCACAAAATGACCTTCAATACTATGTGCGGAACATATGCTTACAAGGTTATGCCTTTTGGCCTCACGAATGCCCCATAAACCTTCCAATGATTGATGTGTATGGCCTTCAAGGACTACTTGCAAAAGTGGCTGGAGGTATTCATTTGATGATCTATGTGCACACTCACGCTGGACTCAACATTTGGCTTGCTTGAGAAAGGTGTTTGAGCGATGTCGATTGTATTGTATATCCTTAAACCCTTTGAAGTGTCAATTCTGGGTTAAGCCACCAATCTTAGGGCACATAATAGTATTTCCATGGATGAGAGAAAGGTAAAATTGATCTTGGAATTTACCCCACCCACCAACTACAAAGGTGTACAGAGGTTTACGAGTGTATGATGGGTTCAAGAAAGCATTGGCAAGTGCACCTATTCTAAGGCCACCCAATTGGGATCTTCTATTCCATGTACACATAGATGTATCAAATTTTGCAATAGGATGCGTATTGGCGCAACTTGGGGAATTCAAATTAGATTACCCAGTTTGCTTTACAAGTCGTCAACTAAACTATGCAGAGATAAACTGCACCACTACGGAGCATGAAGGGTTGGCCATGGTTTACGTTGTAAAGAAATATCAACGTTACTTACTAGTCAACAAGTTTGTATTCTTTGTGGAACATCAAGCCCTATTATATTTGGTGAACAAACCTTGCACCATGGGAAGAATCACATGCTGGTTACTTCTACTCTTGGAATTTGACTTTATGGTTACAGTACAAAAAGGGACACAACATGTATTGGCCGACCATCTATCTAGAATTCCAAATGGAGAATTTGCAACCAGCATTGATAATGACCTCCCGGATGTTTTTATGTTCCAACTTGACATGGTGCTTGAGTGGAATGAGAAAATTTCAGACTATCTAGCTCATGGATTTCTACAAGATTAACCTTTGAACAAGGATAAAATGCATTGGGTTATTAAGCTCGCTGCACCTTATCAATTGATTGCTGAACACCTTATCAATTGATTTGCTGGAGAATTATATAAGCTAGGCAAGGATGATATCTTAAGAAGATGTGTGCGATAAGATGAATTTGTTATTGTATTAGAAGAAGCACACTGGAGAATATTGGAGGACATTTAGCTGGAGAAGCTACAACTTGCAAAGTGCTTCAAGTGGGACTATGGTGGCCTACATTATTTGGGGACACCATAGAGTTTGTGAAAAGATGCAAGGAATGCTAGAGATTTGCTATTCCACAACAAAAAGACAAGACACCACTCACCCAAACAAGTAGGTTTCCTTCATAGAACCCTTGGGGCTTCTAGCAGCTTGACGAGGCAGCTTGATGGGGATTCAGCGAGGCTCAAGGTTTGGGTAAAACTTTGTTGTTTGGAGTTCCCACTTGGCATATCTTTGCTAATGGTTGGTTTTTAGGCCAAATGGTGGCTGCCAAGTCGTTGCATGGGCTTCATACTTCTCTTGGCTAGCTAGGGTTGGATACCCATTCTTTCTTAGTGACCTCCTTGAATGGTTGCTGAGGTTAAGGTTTGGGGGTGGTCTTCGTATTCACCCTTGAATGAGGTCTAGGATCTCCATAATGGTTTGAGGGGGTGGTCAACATGGCAAGGGGAGAGTGTTATGTAGTGCTAGAGGTTACCTGAGGTAGTGGCTCATAAGTGGAGGATGAGGCTTGGGATTTTGAAAGGTTCGGGGTGACCTCATCCACCAAGGGTACGAAAACCATTTCCAAGGGAAGCTCAGCATTGTAGTCCTTTTGCACATGCAATCTATGGCTGTGGTTCATCCCCTCCTCCTGAGGATGATGCTTTCTTTTTAGTGTACTTGTAGGGGTCACATAAAACTTACATGCGATATAGGTTTAGATCCAATTAGAAACTCCACTTCAAACTAATCTCGACAGTCATGGATTGGAATTGTTTTGCCATGGTAATGTTCATAGTAGCGAATGGTGTGAGTTTTGGGTGGCCTAATGAGGTCCACATCTCCCAAAGATAAAATGTTGTGGTTAGCCCCAATGTTAACCAAGGCAAGCCATGTAGCTAGGTGGTCTTTCTAGGGGAACTCTAGCTCTAGGCGAGATAGTTCCATTATTGGTTCTATCTTGAACGCATCAAGCACTAACATGGATGTGATTTTGGCACTGTCCAATAGTGCAAACGTTATCCTAAGCTTCCGTGGAAGAGTGTCCATGGTTGCCAGAACATGAATCCAGTCCTCGAAGTCAGTAGGCTCTAGGAGGGGCTCATATTCTTGGTCCTCATCTTCGTCATTCAACATTTAGTTACAAGCTCTACAGATATGATCAAGATGGTGTGAGTTTCTATGTTCCATGCTTTACAAATATTTGCTGAAGCAGTCTAACCAGTTATATTAGACTGATTGGTGAGAATGCCTCAACCCATGGGATGAGTCTTCCATGTTTTGAAGTTTATTTTCAAGGACTAGTTACCTTTGCATATGTAAATGTGTTTGGTTCCCAATCGTGAACTAGCCTTGTGTCTCTCATGTAAGGCCTTCCAAGCATCATGGTGTATGACCCTCTTCTCTAAAAATCCATCACCAAAAATTTGGGATAGAACCTTAGCCTGAAGGTCTTAATCTTTACATCTTGAAGGATGCCCAAAGGTTTAGCTATCATTAGGGGATTTGGGAGGTCACTTTTGGGTCACGTAAGAAAGTCCAACTCAGCATAGCGAGAGTATGAGAAACATTTAAAAATAGTAAGGAACACTAATATAAATAGAATACAAATAATTAAAAAATTAAAATTATATCATTCTGATAACCATTTATGAAATAGTTAGTAAGAATGGTCGGTGTCATTAATATATCACTTTTCATGGATGTACATAGAAAAAGTCGTTATGAATTTATATATATTCTTCATAGCAACAATCATTGTAAGACAATTATTCTCTAAAGTACAAACTTTCACACCACTTATCTTCTTTATATTTTCTACATAGTATCTAAGTCTCATTTTGAAAAGTAGAAACATAGAAACTATGGTGAATAGTAGAAGAGATTTATATAATTATCATATATTAGAGATTGATAGAGAATATGAGCAACTTAAGAAACAAAACAAGGTAAGTACTTTAACTCTATTAGAGGCAACCAATATGAGAACACAATGAAAGAAGAACATGGTTCTATGGACACATGAAAGGATTTATCTAAAGGATCCTATTACAAATTCTACACCTCCATTCTCAAATATCACAAGTATTCTTCGATTTATAGGTGATGGAATAAATGTCCTCCAAGGATATACAATGTATCTTCATGCAAAAAATGAAGTCCTAAATATCGACAAACATCTCAATATATCAGAATGCCAAAGATCAATGGAAGAGAATGAGAAGATTATACAAAAGCTGAGGTTAAACACAAAAACAATCACCACATTAGAAAAGAAGCTTATTGAAGCAAGGAGAAAGAATATTGTACTTCATGTTCATTCAAGAAAGAAGAAACTCAATAATATAGAGAATCTCTCAATCAGTGGGTGGAAGAATCTCTCAACAAGTGGTCGAAGCCTTAAAAGAAGAGTTTAAGCAACACGTATTCTTCAATACTAACTATTTATTATTTTTTCTTTTAGATAAATTATAAATTTTATTATACAAAAATACTTCATCTAGATAAAGAAAACATTGATCTATGTAAAGCTATTGATGGATATAATAAGCTTATTGATGCTTTGATTATACAGAATATGTGTGAGAAAAAAGGGTATAAATTCATTGAAGAGGTTTTACAACGAAATACCATAGACACAAATGTAATTCAAGAAACACTTCACAATTTGGGCATAAGCCGTAATAGATATTTGCAATTTGGGCATAAGCCGTAATAGATATTTGCAAGTTTACAAAACATTATAAGGCAAGCTTAGAGATCAAAGCAAATATTCTACCTATAACATACATTTGTAAGACAAGAATATCATACAATGAACAGAGAATTGTTGCGAGGATATATGCCATGGAAAGAAGAAAGATCTGAATCAATAAATCTAATAATATTATCTTTGATCTTGTGGTAATTTAGATTTCAATGGTTACATATTTTGATATTACTCATGAAGAAGTCAAAGATGTGCTTAAATTTGTGATAAAGCTTAATGAATGTGAAAGCGTCACTCACAAGAAATAAACAAGAGCGTGTTTCAGTGACACTTATGAACAGGGCCCTTGATCCCTTTATAGCAAATGCAAACACACATTATTTTAGTGTGCAATCAAAGAACAACATTTGGTGGTTTAGGGGTATATATTTTTATAAATTTAAGTTCTATGTTTATCAATATACGATTATTTAACATAATGAATATAGTGGTGACAATGAAGACTTTGATATCTTATATTGGATTTTTTATCATACTGTTATCCCCACTATGATATCAGATAAAATAAATGGTAAAAAACTTCATATAGATGGGATAGGAGAATTCAATGTAGAGTGGCACATGGCAGGAGATTTGAAGACACTCAAATGCATACATAATGTGTCTAAAGGAGGTAATGTAAAATCTCAATTTTTATATTATATAGAAACTTCTAAAGTCATGGATACAAAATATTGGAATAAAGTCTTCTATCAGACACCTCAAGGATCTTGACTTTAAGCAGGTGCTTAACATTTCTCTTAAAAGGGTCCACATTTACATCCTGCATGCTCTATGTAGAATCATAGAGAAACTTATGTATCACTATATAAGATTTGCGTGGAAGTTGAAACCGAAGAAAGAAGGGTGAAAGTTATCAAAATAATATAGAAAGTACTATTTGATATGGGACTCCATGGTGGCAATGTTCATATAGAGACAAACATAAAAAAGTCTACCAATAAAAAAGATGTTCCAACCAAACTGTGAATTGGTGGAGTAAAAGCCAGAAGGTTCCTATCATTTCAGGTGAGGAACAAAAGGGAAAAGCAAAGAGGCCATAGAACAAACAAATACCCAAGTCAATTAGATATGAATAATGGAAGAATCTTCATAATGCAGTGAAGGATGATACAGATGATGGAAAAGCCAAAAATAATAAAGTAAATGTTTGGAAGAATTAGACAAGCTATTTGGATATTAGGACAAAAAGAAGTGGAATAAGCAAGCCTTTTGAGAATTCAAAAACTGTTTAGAATCTTTCAAGTCATCTTTGAAGGATGCATGATAGTGAGCCATTAGTACATGAACAAAAGAGACTAGAGTGATACATGTTAGGGAAGCATTGGGATGAATATTTCATGAATTATATGGCAATATCATATCTATTCTATTTTCTTTCTTCCTTGTGTGCAAATCACATTTTTCTAACTCTTCTTTTTGTGTTTTCCTAGCATATTATATACAACCCATCTTCCTTACTTTATCAATGAGTATGGACGTCCATCTATTTTGTCCACATATAAGGCATGAAGAAGTCTCAAAACCAAGCACATACTGCATTTTTTAGACAAAAAAAGATACCAGTCCAATTTAAGTAAACAATTTACTTGAAGTTTTCCAATGGTTGTATAGAAGAATTTTCTTTAACTTGAAAAAAAGATAGCAATCCAAGTCATCACATGTCTCAAGAACAATTTGTCTTCTTCAGAAACAAAGGAGACAAGAAGCATGGCAAAATCCAGTAGTACATCATATATGATGTAATGGCTCCAAGGAAAACAATGTGCAATAAGAAAGTGGATTCCATTAGAGCAAAACCCTAAAATCACTTCTTATGTTTTGTTGCTTATACAATGACTTTGCATTTCCTAAGTGTCCTCTTCCTCAATACATACAATTGGAGTATAAGCTCATCTTATCTTGTGTATATTGAGCTACTACTTATACAAAATTGGAATATATAGACTGATTGTCTCGTGTGTAATATTGATATTTACGAGATGAGAGGGCTATACACTACTCTAAGTGGGAAAACATCATTCGGCTATCGTCAGTTCCCTACATTGTTCAGAAAATATTGTTATGATCATTTTTGTGCAAAATACCCCCATATCCAATGTAGTGTAGGTTGCTAGCTAGCTCTACTACAAAATAAGGCCAAATATGTTTGATTTGAAAGTTACCTACAAAAGAAAGTAAATGAAATAAAAGGATCTCAAACTCCTCAGATCTTGGTTGTAGGAGTGAATTTAACATTAGATTTGCATTGAGGCAACACGTGTGACTATCAACTTGCTTTGAAACTTTGACCCTTATGAAATTTGTTTAGTTGACATAAGTGGCACCTTGTATAATTACCTCCATAACACTTAAAATTTTCTTAACAAACCCACATACAATATTACAACTAAGTATTAATTGTCAATATTACAAAGATTAAACCACTTAGAGACACGTGTGACTATCAACTTGCTTTGAAACTTTGACCAGACATAAGTGGCACCTTGTATAATTGCCTCTCACAACACTTAAAACTTGTTTAGTTGACATAAGTGGCACCTTGTATAATTACCTCCATAACACTTAAAATTTTCTTAACAAACCTACATACAATATTGCAACTAAGTACTAATTGTCAATATTGCAAGATCAAACCACTTATAATTTCACATTTCCATGGTATCCCATGATAAAATTGGTATAGTAGTAATTTTTGGCCGTTCATTTACAAAGATTAAACCACTTACAATTTCACAGTTCCATGGTATCCTACGATAAAATTGGTATAGTAGTATTTTTTGGCCATTTAGATCAATAATTACTAAGCTCCAATGCGCACTACAAAAAGATATCTTTCATTAGACAATAGTGTGATTGCTTGACTTATAACAATTATTACTTTTTGTCATAAGCCAAGACAAAAAATACTACTATGTCAAAGTCCACTCTTGAAAACCAATTTAGGATATCCAGGAAGATCTTATCAGGATGGTGCAAAAAATTAGAGATGATAGGATCAAGAATATGGATCTTTGGTTGGATATCTTTTGAAAATCCACTCACGATCATACTGAACACCATATACACATATAAGTCACAAGGCAATACAAAATATGCTAATATACATATAACATAACACTAAAGTAAGAAGAGTAATCATAATTGTATCATTCATTTCTCTCATTCGATCTTAGAAGATGTCAGTTTCTTCTTCATGTAAACTGTTGTAGTCCACTGTGTGCATAACTACCCTCATAGTAAATTCAGGTCTAAGTTGTTGCAAAGTAGTAATATTTAAACGACCTACTTCCTCTTTGCTCTTTTTCTTGTGCCTTCTTCTTCTCTACTACCATGGTCTGTATTTTTTTCCCTTCTTTGCTTCACCCAATTGAGTCTCTCTTTCATGAGTTACTTCTTCTATGTTAATTTCTTCTTTATGTAGCGTAAACTATTATGGCCCATTGTGCATAAGTACCCTCATAGTAAATTAAGGTCTAAGTTGCAAAGCAGCAATATTTGCATGACCTACTTTCTTACAAAACTTTTTCCTTCAATCTCTTTGCACTTTTTCTTCTTTGTCATGGTTTGTATTTTTTTCATTCTTTGCTTCACCCAATAGAGTCTCTCTTTAGTTACTTCTTCTATCTTAGTTTTGCCTTCAGGCTTTTAAGTAGGGGGCTTCTAAGATTTCATGCATTTTTGGATCTGCAATATATATAGGCTATGGTGATGGATCTCTATGATATCTAATGCGGCACGAAGAATGCATATCCTTGTCCATGATAGTAACTCTATGTGCATGGGCTGTTGCAAAGATAAAGCTGTCCTAAACAAATTCCACCAGCCAATATTTTGTAGCCTCAATGGAAGCACAATAAGGCTGATGATTGCCATTTCATTCCTATGTTATACTCGCAAATTTGCCTGACCAGTGTCTCAAAAAAGGAAGCCCTGGCATAGACACATTCATGCATTTTTGGGATCTTCTGATTTCCTTGAGTATATTAGTGTGTTGAATCTTCGCTTTGACATAGCCATATTCATGCATTCTTGGGCTCTTCTGATTTCCCTGAATATATTAGTGTGTTGCTTGAATCTTTGCTTCTGTCTCTTGAATTGAGGCTTTCCATTGATTTTCGCTTTCCTAGAGACTTTCCTTTCCTAGGTGTCCTCGGTCGCTTACTTGTATATACCATCTTCTGATGAGTAACCTCTGGGTCCCCCTTAACTTTTCTTGCAATGCTCTTAGTACGTGCCATCTCTAGACAACTAACATATGAAACATAATCAAATGTAATATAATGGAATAAGATGCATCAACCATATTGTGCTGTGATGAAATAACACATGGAAAATAATCACATGCAATAAAATGTGATATGTTCTCGACAGACATGAGATGTATCAACCATATTGCCTTGTGATATTATGAACTAGTACATGGAAAAGAATCACATGTAATACAACACAATGTGTTCAAACAGACATGAGATGCATCGCGTTGTGATGAAAAGAAATGAAAATTGATTTCAAATGGATGATATGAGCAACACATTGTAGTATATAGACCACACATAACTTAATTTAGTGATATTGCATTGTATCGTGCCACAACACAAAAGAGGCCTTTGAAACATGATGAAGAGCACTTTCATCACCAGAATGGGTTGTATCACATTTCAAGGGCACAAAATAATTTTGAGAAAAAAATTATCTAGATTAGACGTAAGTAAGTGAAGGACATAGTGCATACAAAAAGCAGAATATGTCCCCTAGAAAGTGATATGCATAGTGTAGACATAAGGAACACAGTGTGTATGGTGTCTTAGGAAAAGATGCACTACCTTGCATGTCTTACCCAACCATGTGAAGACTTTGTCACCTATGTGCTCAAAGAATTGATTGATAATATCTCCGAAGTACACGAATGATTAGCAACTCATTAGCGAGCGATCGTGCTTAGGACTACACGTGTGGGGGGCGCTTATTGAGAAAAAGTGGTATAACAATACATGCGAGTTAGTGGTCCATGCTGTGTTCATATAACGATATATGCGAGATAACGGTCATCTGTTTGTTGATTTGACCGATTACGTCACCTTGATCATTACATCCGGCATGTTGGTCTCACTGATACCTTCATATACCCGTTTCTTGAAAACCATTCGTCCAATATTACCCACCTCGATATTATGCACCTTGAGAAATCATATTGCTTGATTACATGTGTATTTTTCGTTCATTTTTGCTTGTTATTCCCTTGATATTCTGAATATTCTGTCGGTTTTGACAATTCTCGAATACTTGATCTCACAAATATCACGTCGCACTCATGTTTTGACCTTTCCACACTGGCTCTTGAAACGCAACTCCATGCTCATGTTTGCAAATTGAAAGTCTTCTTTTGTTTTCTAAAGGTACGCAAGCACACGTCGTATGGCTTTCAGTAGTCTCTTTATTGCAAGTGATAGCAAAACTTTGTTAGGCTTTCAATTTATGGAGGTGGTCATGCATGTTTTAATACAAAGTGATAGTATTTTTTTCACTTATATAGGCATGTATCTATCACATTATTATGCATCGTTGAGGTATAGCCAAAGCAAATAAAATCGATATATATTTTCTCCTTATTAATACAAAGTGATACTATTGTTTTATTTATATAGGAATGTTCGTCTATATCACATTATTATGTATCCCTATGAGGCTCCCTTTTGGGTCAACTCATTATTAAATATAGATTCATGTTTTCTTCTCATCAATGAAATACGAAGCATGCTATCGTTGTTTTAGTTATGTAGGTTCGTCCATAGCGTGTTGTTATGCATCCCTGCTGTGAGGCTTCCTTCTCGGTCAACTTATGGTTAAATATAGATACATGTTTTCGCCTCACCAATGTAATATAATGCGATACTGTTATTTTATTTACATAGGTTCTTCCATTCACTTCTTCGTAGCCTTGAAAGAAAGAAAATCTAATGAAAAGAACCATGTTACTGGAGTTTACACAGTTTAGGCTCAAGAGGATTCTATACTCTAGCTCTTATATAGGGGAGAAAACCATAGCCAAGAAAGAAAGAAAGCCTAAAGGCTTTTGATTAGTAAAATAATTATTTCATTTGTTAATGCCCATAATTGGTATTTATACCTCTTACCTTTATACACTACCACTTATTAATGTCCTCTATACTTGGGTAGCCCCTTCCCAAGCCCATGGTCTTGGTCCCATTATTATAGATGGCCCATAAGCACTTTCTTACAAACCATCTCCACCCATAGATTTCATCCTCGAAACCTTTCATCAATTGAATAATCTCCACCTGGGTAGGATCTCCAATCATAATTGCTTGGATACCAATCATCCAAATTTAAATGAATGAATCGCATATCCAAACCATAATATCTATGAGCTAGTTTGGTGTTGATATTGTCCCTAAGAGATGCATATCTTGATTTGGGAATGTGGAAAGCACCCAATCCCCTTCTTTGAATGGCATATTGCTTCATACTCCTTAAGCAAGATTTAAATTATCCTTGCATGAGTTTGCATCCTTTTAACATCATCCTCTGCATTTGGATTTGCAACCTCTTCTCTATTGATCACCATTGGCACATGCACCTTGTATCCATAGATGGCCTCAAAAGGCAACATTCCAATGCTCACATGATTTGTACTATTGTAAGCAAATTCCGCTAAAGGCAACCAATTATCCAATGTATGTTGAGTGTCATTGACAATAAATAGTGTCTCAAATATGTCTCTACCCACTTATTACCTCTCTCTGTTTGCCCATCTGTTTTCGTTAGCACATTCACCTTGTATCCATAGATGGCCTCAAAAAAGGGTGACATTCCAATTCTCACATGATTTGTACTATTGCAAGAAAATTCTACCAAATGCAACTAATTATCCAATGCATATTAAGTGTCATGACAATAGTGTCTCAAAACATGTCTCCACCCACTTATTGACTCTCTTCGTTACCCATCTATTTCTGGGTGATAGGTGAAGCTAGGAGTCAATTTGGTTCCTATAAGCCCAAACAATATTCTCTAAAATGTACCCATAAATTTGGAATATGTATCACTTACAATTCATCAAGGCATTCAATATATTTTAAACACAATTTATCAAGGCATTCAATATATTTTAAACACATACTCCACAAATGGCACAGATTGCATGTATGTGAACCTTAGAAGGAATGAAATGTGCCATTTTTATCAATCTATCTACCACTACGTACATGCTATCCTAACCCTTGTATGAGGAATTCCTGTAATAAAATCCATGGATATATACATCCATTTACCTTTGGGAATAGGCAATGGCTAAAGCAAACCTCCTAGTTTATGCATTGGATCATTATTGTTGATAGACAAATATCTTGTCACATATGCATGTACATCTCTCCACATATCCTTCCAAAATAAGCTTATCAAAGGTTTTGTAGAGACTCAAAAGCCCCGTTATAGGGGTTACATGATGCAAGTACTTGGATAAAAATGAAGACATTGAGAACATGAGTGTGGCCTATTAATAATGAATGGAAGTCCTGCATGGCCTTGAGTATGCTTAAGGACAAGACTACTATCCAAGATTATATCTTGAGCTTCATATCATTAATGCTAGATATTGAGGATATGAGTGGCGTAGACCATTTGTTCGCGTTCATCTCACACATTCATCCTACCACTATTATTACAAGGCAAACTAATTCTGACATTTTTTCCGCCGACGAAAAGAATTGCTTGTAATATTTACGATCGTCTCTATGCGCGTCGGTATAAAATCGTCAGAATGATCGTCGAAAAATGGTCAAAATATACGTTTCAGCAAACATCTAAATATTCATTAGAGAAAATGTCGATATACCTATGGTTTTTGACGCTTATCTTGACAGATATACCTATGTTTATTCTGATGTATATACCCATGGACGCAAGAATTTATCGCGCCAGTTCAGACGGATGCAGGGAATTATTGATGCATGGAATTATTGAGACGGACATTCCAACACTTTTTTCGACGGATGTACTTATAATTTTTTTTGGCATAATGGTGCATCTAAGTATAGTTCTATACCTAGATGCACCATTATGCCAAATATGTAAAGACTGGAACATTTGTGTTCAACTGAAGTTTTATACAAATTTAAAGAATTGAGGCAAACAAAGATACATTGACACAAAATCAAGTTTCATTATTGGATATCAAACCACAAAGATACATTGTTACATTGTTACTAGTTGCTGAATATCAACCCTTATACGATAAATGTTATATACAAAAAAGTTCCCGCATATGCGAGCAAACTATACATGCCCAAAAATAGTACAAAAAAGATCTATACAGTTTCAAAAATATCTATACAATTCCAAAATCTCTGCGAGCTAAAGTGGTGTCCAATCTACGAGCTAGCCTCAACGAGAAGACTCGGGTATTGCTCTCAGCAAAAACAATGCAAAACCCACAAATTAGCATATACAAATTTATTGAAATCTCAAATTGGCATATGGTATGAAGCACTTACCGAAACCATAGCTATCTAATCTACATTTCCACCGTCTTGCTCAATGCAGTCAAGCAAGGTATAAGTGCCATACTTGAATGTATAACGCTCCTCTAGCTCGGTAGCCTGGTGTCCAACCACCCTCTCCTGTGTATACATGAAAACAAAACATAAATCAAAACATACAACTATACACTAGTTGACGTACAAACATGAGGCTACATTAAGCATGGATACTTACAAAATACTCATAAAATGAGTCCCATCCACCGTTCCCGAGGTGCGAGCTCCCCACGCTCTGTAGTCGCCTCGCCACTACTTCCTCTTGTTGTGCATATCGTCGAGAGGGTTTTCTTTGTGCTTCCTCATCTCCTCATCCCATTTCTCTTGGTCGCAAAACCAAGGCTTTTCTCCCCTTGTTTTCACTGCTTGGACGACATCAGACCTCTTGTGTTTCATACAATCTCTCATGAGATCGCATATCCACTTGTTGGGTACTTCCTCGCTACTTGGGCCAGGCTTGAACTCATTCTTGATTTAATTACACATTCTTGTTTTCTTCTCCGATGATGGGAGGTGGAGGAATTTGGTCAAAGTCTCATGGTAAAACACTATGTCACATAGCTCCCTCACACGATTCCGCATCATATAACCTACATCATCAAAAGAATGATCTTCCCTTCCCGCACTACTGTGTAAAGATGTTGATATGCATTGAGGAGAGGGTTACTACCAAAATGTCGACGACTAGATTGACGCAATGAGATGGGGGTGTCGGCCGCCACACTATGTATGGGTGGATGCTCTTGCGGAGGGTAGATGCATCTGTGGCACTACTGCCACAACAACCACCACTACCCCTACCCCTACCCCTACGACGCCAACTACGACTACGGTTGGAGGAACAACCCGAGGGTGGGGGGGTTTGAGTAGGGGATGGTATGGGTGTGGATGTGACTGTGGTCATAGTTGTTACCAATGGGCCTGCACTTGGTTCGTCATGGGTAAAATAGGCTCTAGCCATGGCTACTTGCTCGGGCGTGGCTTGTGCAATGAAGAAAAAAAACTGGTCAAGGCTCATGACACGTGGAGTAGGTGGGACAGTTGGTTGGAGGGTAATGTCAAGGGTGATTTCTAGACTACATATGTGGTCATCCATCTGCATACGTGCATGGATATGGTTATGCAGGTTATGCAGGAGCATATGTGAACATGTGAAAAATATATTAAAAAAAAGCATAAGATCAGAGGGCTTACCTCTGAGATTAGTTGTTAGAGTTCTTGCATCACAAAAGCATAAAACCTACACTAATTAGCTACATTTTAAAAGCATAAAATTAAATAAATATGGAGAGATTAGGGAGAGAAAAAAGGGGCTTACCTCTGAGAGATTAGGGATAGATGGTAGAGATATGCAACTTGCCAAAAAAACCCCAAAAAAAGATTTGAACACTATATGCATATGTAAGAAAACATGAAAGCAAGAAAGATGGTGGTGTAGGAGAGTGCAGGGATGTAGGAGAGAGACAGAGAGGACAACCAATAGGTCATCATGTGGGGGGGGGGGTGTGGAGATATGCAACCTACAAAAAAAAAAAGAGATTAGAACACTATGAATTTGTAAGAAATCGTGAAAGCAAGCAAGATAGTGGTGTAGCAGAGTGTAGGGATGTAGGAGAGAGAGAGAGAGAGAGAGAGAGAGAGAGAGAGAGAGAGGAGATGCAATAGGTCATGTGGGGGGGTGGGAGATGAACTTACCGGTGTGCCACAAACGAAAGCTTTCAAAATGAGGAAAACAGAGTCCGCGATTCGGCACTGTAATTTTTTTCCCATCGCCGAAATGAGCGTCGAAGAGTGTGCCGAAGAGAAGACGTTGGAAAAAGTGTCGGAAAAACAGTGTTAAAAAAAATCCGATGTTATTTTTGACCTGTTTTTCGACAAATTTGTCAATGTCAATTTCGAGGACAAGAAATATTATTATGAAAAATGTATGCGACCTTTGAAATTTCCCACCCCGACACCTTTCCCATTAGAATTTAAACTTTGGCCGACTAGACTATGGCCTAATATATAAAGGGCCATTTCCCCCCTCCCAAAAAACTCAAATTTACGGTCATGGATGGTGTGAACACTACAAACACGTCAGAATGCTTGAACGTAGAGGAGAAATGCTTGTGCCATTGCAATTGGTGCAAGTATCAAATCTCTGGACGATGAAGAATTTGCAATGACCATATAAAGAAAAATGGTATATTTTCCAGTTGAGTGTCTAAATGCCTTGCTTGGTGGTTCTCAAAATGATGAACAGATCAATTGCTTGGACCTTCAACCTGAGCGGAGTGCTAGACGAATACAACAGAAGCAAGTACTACTTAGCCTCATGTTGAAGAAGAAACTATGGTGGACTCTCCGGCGTATTTGGAGCAAGACATGGATGACATGATAGACGCCCTACATGACACAGGGAATATTGAGCGAGAAATAACACAGGAAATGGGCGCTTTCCATCGATGCATGGAGCAGGCCTTGAGAGAAGAGCAAGAGTTGCATAGGCTCGCTCGTACGTCTCTGTAGTATCATGGTGCACGTATATCTATTTTGTGTACATGTGTTGCAATGCTAAACTTGCAATCAATATTTGGAATATAGCTGTAATAGTGCTTTGGAAGACTATTAATGAGATCACAAAGAGCAAGGGCCAAAGGGAGGATTTATAAAAAAAAAGTGATCGTATGCCACGAAACCAAAGCTAATGGTAAGTTGCTACTACCTAAAGCTCCTTGGGTATTGACAAAAGAAGAGAAAGCTCAAGTTAAGAAGTGCATTTCACAGTTTTGTACTCCGACTAAATATATGCACTGCCTAAAGGGGGCGTTTACAAAGGATAATGACCTCTTCGGCTTAAAATCACACGATTGGCACAAGTTTTTGCAATTTGTCTTACCTATGGCCATAAAGGGTTACCTCACCGAGAGAAGGATGGATGTGGCCTTACGAGATAAGATCAATAGATTTTGCATCTTAAACTCATAGAGTATGCAAAAGTGGATCGAGTGGTAAGGAGAGGCCAAAAACGAAAGGAATCAAGCTCGTCAATCTTTTCGAAGGAGTTGATCGCCAAAACCATACCCTTCATCACTTGCTATACTTCCAGACTTCTGTCAAGTAGATGCCTTCAAAAAACCTTACAAGAAGCAAAACTTTGTGATGAAGTGATTACAGATGAGGAAGAGAAGCTTGCATACAGTTGTGACTACCGTGTAGGTGATTTTATTCATTTTAAGCCTCGATATGTTCACATGTTCTTCAAATATTATTTACAACTTTTCCATAAACTAATGGTGTTATTTTCTTTTAGTAACAAAAATTTACAACACTGTGGTCACATGGATACCATTTTCCAGTGGAGCGGATCGATAAGAAGAGAACAACATTTGATTGTGGTGTCAAAGCAAATTTCATGCAGGAAAGCAAGAGTAGTACAAGTGATTCAAATACGGATGTGAACATGCTCGATTACTTTGGAACCATCCAAGATATCATCAAGGTTGGCTTTAGAAAGTTTGATATGTTTATCTTTGATGTGTTAAGTAGTTCAAGATAGTCACAATAGGAGCACATGTAGCCCGTACAAAGAGACAAATCCGGATTGCTTTAAGTGGACTCCACAAAGATATGGACAGACCAAAAAGACACATTTGTACTATCAGAGAATTCTGAACAAATAATCTTTGAGGAGGACCCAAGAGATCTAAGATGGTGGTTTGTAATCTAAGTGGCACCATGTAGTAAACAAATATATGAAGACATGGAAATAGTAGAACTAGATGAAGTAGAGATTGGTGTGGGCCAACAAGATCAAGTTTCACTACATGTCGAAGTACAGCAAGAGCAAGGGCTAGACAAAGGTATAGAGATCGAACAATTAGACACATGAGATGTCTCAAACACAGTAGTAGACGGTGATATTGACGAAGAGCCAGCACAACAACAACAAACGAGGAACTAGAGTTAGAGCTAGAAGATTTAGAGGCCGACATAGATACATCTTCTATTCCTATACAATTCGAAGATGGAGGGATTTTCCATGAAATAGAGAGAGTTGATAATGATCAACTATGATTTTGTAAACATGCAAATATTCTCACATGCTATGATTTGATGGTAATGTATTTGTGTACGTGGAAAGAGGGGTGTGAGGACCATGAATCACCTCGACGAGATGAACTTTTTTTGTTGGTTTTATTTACTTTTGCAAGTATTTATATATACCAAAAGTGAGAAAAAAAACATATATATTGGTTAAGATATAAATAAGGTGAAAATAAAAAATTTTGAAAAAGAATTTCGATGTCTATTCCGACAACATTTTTGACGTATTTTTGACGCTTTTATGGATGGCATTTCCGCCGCTGAAATAATTGTCACGAAACTCACCGTCGGAACATAAGCATCGTGTAGTTAATATATAAACGTTATTTTCGAGGTCGAAAAAATCATTGAAACATTAGCATCATGTAGTAGTGTACTACAAGGGGCGAGGTTGAGAGACAAAACGTTAATAATGTGCCTGAGGCCTTGGGGGCTACAAGTAAAATCATAGATTTAAAATATTCTAATAGACCAAATAGGTTCTCGATGGAGACCAAGCAAAAGCAAAGAGCTTCACACCTTAAGGAGTTCAAAACAAAGGCAGATGCTTCTTCATCAGTTGCTTTGGCTGGTTCTTAGGTGTCGTGTGACTGTTCCAGGAAGCAGAATATGTGTGTGCACAGAGGCGGGCCAACACGTAGTGTAAGGGTGGTTTTCTCCGTTTGGGCTTCATTGCGGTGGGCTTGGTTGGGGTGCTTCCACATAGCCACCTTGGGCAAGAGGACCCAATACCTATCATGAAAATATCAAGGGCCAAGTCCTTGTAGTGTAAAAGGAGGGAGCTTTGCCTAACCGAGTCATTGAGAGGACGTTGATTGAGGGGGGGCTAGAGTCTAGAACCCGATTGTCCTTTGGGTCTAGTCAACACACCCAAAGGATCAAGCATTCCTCTTTTGCTTCATAACCTAAATGTGGTGATGAATGCAAGTGTAATGGCCATTTACCATAAAAGGAATCATGTGTGTTGACATAGGTCATTTAACAATGACCTATGTTTGTTTTTTTGTTTTTTTTTCCTCAATATGATTCGCTATCAAATCAACCTAATTTAATGAATCGTCACTTTTTTTTAAATTAAAAATCTTATATTAGATTCCATAAAACTACTAACCAACTACTAACTTGATTTGTGTAAACCAATTTGGAAAAATAAGTCCCTATGAGGCGCTTGATCTAAAGTGCTAGTGTCCATATGAAAGGGTTCAAAGTTCAAAAATTAACTGTGGCTTCGTGTTTAGAAAAATCACTACGTGGAGCAAAAGAGTGCCATGCCCTTTGTAATGTTTTTTTAATTGTAAATTCCACTTTAAAAATGTATTTTCTCATCATTAGCTTCAACACATAAAAAAGAATAAATTTGATCACAAAATTCAAACACACTTTCAACATATAGCATTCTGCTCTTTTTATTCTCTCTTCACCACTCTTTGTAAGATTATTTGAAGTTCAACATCTTCACAATATAGTTTTTACAAGCTTACTCCCATTGTCCTTTGTTTAGAGTAATAAAATTTAAATGTTTGTTTGGGTACAAGTTTGGAAGGAGGAAGACTTTCTATTGGTGACATTCAGGTACATTTTTAGAACCCACCATAACAAAAGAGGGCTAGCATATCTTTTGAAAATAAAAGAACCTTTATTTGCAACATACTTGATGTGTATAGCTCCACTCAATAAATAATCATTTCTTGCTTACTAAGATTCAAATTAAACAATAAAAAATGTCATCCCACATGCCATTAACAAGATAACTCACTCCCTTGTTCCATGCCCCCGAGTAGTTGAGAGTTGATTTTGCAACTAATATCATCAATGTGATTTTTAAAGTGAAGTTGGCTCTTACCATCATGTAGAGGAGCACATGCCCTTAACATAGAAGGTTGGAAAATGGGTATGCAATATAAACTCTATAAGGTGAATGAGGAAACTTCTTCTGGGATTCATACCAAACTGCCATTAAAAGTAGGAAAGCATTCATGGCCCTTGAACACTCAGTCTTTGCGCGTATGATGTGATTCTACTGGCAAATGGGCATCACAATTAAGTAGTTTCTTCATTGACATCATGCTATGGTTCAAGGAGCACACACAATTTTGATTAATATCACCTTCAAAACAAAGAACATGATCTCAAACTGTAAGTCATGTAGAATATCACAACATTTATGTTACAAGTGCTAGCAGTTAGGGAAGGTGTCTCTTAAGTCTTAGAATGATTAAGATGGCCCTACTAGGCTAGAAAGAAGTCAAACAAATCCATTTGCATTATGTTAAGGTTTTGGGTCTTTGGAAGTGTTAACTTTACATGGGGTACAAGATCTTTGGAAGTGTGAACTTTATTATGAATGTCACAGACAAATAATTCATCTACATAACACTTCATTTGACATGGCTTATGAAGAATAAAAAGATGAGTGACAAAAGGCAAGTTAAATGCAGTGAAAAGGGAAGAAAACATAACCTGACCAATGCCCATAGAGATTCCAATTGTTAGCTACAAGTCCTTAGAATTATAAATAAGCTATCAAGTACTACATACATTGTTTAGTTTTTTTTTTTCGTACACACCCGGGGCCCACTCAAGTGGGTGGATCCGATTTCCCCTTCCAACAATTAGCCAATTATCATGGTCGGGCAAGGGCCACGTACCATCAGGCAAGAGCCACGAATTAGGCATCCCCCATGACCACCGCGATGAGTCGAGCGCTGGAACAGCGGAGGGGTCTCGTATGGATCCTCCTATCTCGGGTGATCCACCACCCAAGGAGGAGGAGTCACTTGAGTGTTCAAGGGGCAAGAGCCCGAGCAACCAAATACATCAAGCGAGCATAGGTGTCCCGTTATAACATGCTTTTCTTAGTAGTTCTATAACCATCTATGTTCTATGATGCTTTTTCATTTGACATGGCTTATGAAGAATAAAACGATGAGTGTCAAAAGACAGTTAAATGCAGTGAAAAAGATAGAAGTTTGAAAGAAACATAGCCTAACCAACGCCATAGAGATTCCAATTGTTTGCTGCGAGTCCTTCAAGGACATAAACAAGTTATCAACAAGTAATAAATACATTGTTTTGTATGTTGACTTTATTATGAATATGCTTTTCTGACTAGTTCTATAACCATCTATGTTCTATGATGCATCTAAACACTAAAAATTCTGCAAAGTTTGCTATCTAAGAATGAATAGATAACCATGCCATCTGGATGGATGTCTCATGATTCCAAACCTCATGTTTCTACTGATAAATTATTGAAGCAACTCCATCTGTGCATTGTTTGACATACTTTTGATATACAAATATAGAATAGATTCTTTTCCTACTAAGATGGCTTTGACTTGAGGATTTCATCCACAATGGTTGGCTCTCCAAGTGAGCTCAAGTCTCCCTAGATTGGGGGAAAAAAACTGACATAATTATTAGAGCCAGAAGGCGGCCTTCAAAATGAATACAATCTCACAATTGAACTGGTAAGGTGCCGATATGAAACATTCAAACATTTAGAAAACGCTCTTAATCATTGAAACACAGTACACGAGACCATATCTCCTAACTTATCGATCCTCTGATTTCATCGAAGAGGCCTCTGCCCAGTTTCACACGACTCTCCAGTCTTCATTGCAAAGGCACCGTAGCCCACACATACTCCTCAGAGTGGCAAGCTTGCTTGAAAACCAGCACACACAAGCTTGCTTGGTACACGTATTCCATGTCCCATGCACAATGATCATGTTCAATTCCAATGCTCCTGTCAGAAAGTGCACAAACTCCACTTTGACCTTTAAAATAATCAATTCCAACTACTGCTCATGGCTCGATCTCTAACCCATTGCCACGACGTTTTCCACGGTTCCAATCATGAACTCGCCATTGGACTCTAGCCAAGAATCAAGAAAGGCTTTGCTAAATAGCTGTCAGCCTGTTTATATGCTCATGACTAGGAGAAAACTAGCATGAAGTGCTAGTGCATTTCCCATGCGTGGCTGGCTTCTCTTGCTGCTGGGCCGACTGGGCTGCATAGGGCTAGCCCCCATACTGTCACCTGCTTGGACATTTCCAAGCATGAAAGGGGTTCGGTGGACTCTAGGAAGTCTAAATATTTGGAAAGTACAAGCTTTGGGAATGGGAGATCATTCCCGAATACAAAGGATCACACTCCTAAAATTTAGGAGTGTTGCTATTTTTGGCCTGACTTCGATCTTAGATTGGGACATGTCACATGTGGCAAGAAAGTGGATCAAGGTGAGACAAGTGGCCTCACACTTGTTAGAAAGTAGATCAAAATGAGACAAGTGGCCTCACACTTGTCACTATAACTATTGTGTGGCTCTTGACACTTGTCATTATAGCCTTCTCTTGCCATTTTAGCTCATATGAGGCCCAAATCTATAAATTGGAGCCCTCTCTCTTCATTTGGAGGAGGCTCTATTGTTGCAAACTAGCCTCTACCATGTTGGCAACTCCTCTCTATTCTTGGTGGTTCTCTACTCCAAGATTATGGCTCTCTACGACTGTTAGAGGTTGCCATAATGCTGGCTGCTCTCTTTCTCTTTCTCTTGAAGGCTTCCCATGAAGTATACCGGCTGTTGGGGACTGTTTTGAAGGCTTCCATTGCGAAGAAATACTGAAGGCAAGGGTATTTAATCATTGTATTATGATTTCTAGCCACTGTACTTATTGTACTAGTCCTTGTACTTTCTATACCAACCCTTGTACCTATTGTACTAGTCCTTGTACTTGCTATACCAGCCACTGTACTTGTTATACCAACCACTGTATTTGTTGTACCAACCATTGTACCTCTTGTACCAGCCCATTTACTTGCTATAAATGGAGAGCTGTACTTGTTGTACTAGCTCTATTGCATGAAGACCCATGGTTTTTGGAGAAGAATCAGTACCCACATGGAGGTACATGGATTATATTGTTGGCTCCGCATTTCTACAGCTTGTGTACCGGCTGAATTTTATGGTTGCCTCATGTTGGGTGTGTTATGGCGTTTGTATATGGATAATCCGGCATCTCCCGTGGGGAGAGTAAGGCCCTCAAAGCTTGTACATGATATTATTCTCCTTGGGTAAATACAATTCTCCTTGGGTAAATACAATACTCCAAGAGGGGGGGTCAGCCCATTCTGGTCTCTATGTGCACATCTCTCTTTTATAGTTCTGTGGATTAAGAGGCATATGTTTAAGGTTGTGGCCAATTTTAGTGTTTAATTGAATTAATGGTCAAGTGTTTTGTGAAACAACCCTGGTTTTGGTACTGTGCTTGGATGGTGTATATGTGGGTTTCTCATGGAAACAGGACATTGGTTTTTGAGAGGAAACAGGACTTTGGTTTCCAGGAAACAGGCCTATGGTTTATGGGATACAGGTCCTTGGTTTCATGTGGAAAACATGTCTTTGGATTCATGTGAACAGGTTGTAGTTTTCTCGAGGTTACATGCAAGCTGTGGCTATAGGGAAGGACATGTGGTATGGTACAGCCCTACTGCTATTTGGGAAAGGGTTTGAGGGATCCATGGTAGAAATGGAGAAGACCTTTGGAAGCAGGGAGGTGTTATACAGGTGTGCCTTCTCTATGGTATGCGGTGTTGTGATAACGAGAGTTCTCTTTTAGAAGTCTTGGGTGAAACTACAAGGGATCCTGTTGGTGGAGGATTCTACAAGTTGTACTTTGTACTCAAATTTGATTAAAGTAAAGAAATACCGCAAGGGGCGCCACTGCGTTTTGGGGCCAATCGGTGTCTGTGTACTTTTTGCATGAGCACTCTAGCTCCCCCTGTTTGTTTTCCTTTTCCAGGTCCTCAAAGGTGTTGAAGTGTTTTGTGTGCGAGTGTTTGTTTCACCGCCCGTCAAGTTCTCTGAAGGCCGGTTTCAGTCAACCTATCCACTTATGGGAGCAATCATGCATCAAGAGCATGAACATAAGTCAACATGGTCTATGGATTTGTGGATTCATGGAATCTATCTTGGAAGCATTGAATTGGCTTTATTATGCATGTTGGGTATTGTTTTCCATATCGATATCATGGATCATTTCATCAAGCTCAAGACAACCTATATGGAGATACATCTATTGGGCTTTATGACGAACTTGCCAAGAAAAGCGAAGTATTCCTTTCTTTTTCTTGCAAGATTGTTACATCGGATTTTTGAATGCCTTACCCTTGTATCTTTGCAAGGAGAAAATGAGTGTGTTTCAGGAAAGTATTGATGAGCTTGATCTACATGGCTACAATATGATTTCTTCTAACCTTCCGCGAATGGGATATGATATCAACATTACTCTATGGAAGAGATTGTTATTATGGACTACATTCATGGATTATTTGGTTGCATCTATAGGACCTTCCACGGATGGGATATGATGCATTACTCAATGGAAGCGATTGTAATTTGAACTATGGACCACATTCATGGATTATTTGGATGTATCTATGGAGATTTCTTTTTTGGACGAGATTTATATAGATATTGGGCTTTGCAAGCAATTTCAATGGACAAATCTGTCCGAGCTTATAGAGAAGAAATATATGGATATCTCATGGATATGATGCTTTTATGGATTTTTCCATCAACAACCGAAATGTTGATAAACTGTAAGTCCAAGGTGTGTGGCTAGCACGGAGCATGTGGTAGAGTTATGGTAATGGTTTGGCATGACAACTCATTTCCATTGACCATGCCAATATGGGTCTACCGATTGCCCGCTTTAGAAACCTATATTTTGCTTGGTATGGGACACGACAATAGTGGTATTACTGCATGGTAGTACTGTGATCGAAAAACTTCACACTTTGGTGAGTTCATTGGAACTGCGTTCTGTGTGTATGCATTGGACTGGCATCCATGCCTATTGCTTAGCATGGGATTGACGCCGTGTCGTGATATATTTGAATGGGAGATTAAGAGTTAGGGTTTCATGTGGGAGAGAAGTATACCAGTTGTTCCGGGACTGTGTTGAAGGCTTCCATCGCGAAGAAATATTGAAGGCAAGGATATTTGATCATTGTATTATGATTTTCAGCCACTAGGGATTTGTCTTTTTAATTGGTTGTATACAGACAGCCATCAGACACTTCTACAACAATTGGGCATGCATTTGAGTCACTGGGTACTTACTATCGCCATTGGCCATGCATTTGAGCCATTGGGCACTTCTATTGCCATGGGGTATTGTATCTCAGCCATATGGGTTCATGGAAAGATTTATGGACTTATGATTCAGCCATATGGGTTTATGGACAGCTGTGGGCTATTGGATAAGCTATGTTGGCCGGTATCCACACGGAATATACATATTCTTGGAATTTTCATGGGGCTTTTTGATGACAACCCATATATATATGAATTATTCATGCTTGTATGTGGATAAATCTAGATCATGTGCTCCCCCAAATCTTTTACATGATATGTTTCTTCTTGGGTAATAAAATACTCCAAGGGGGAGGTCAGCCCATTCCGGCCTCTATGTGGTGTCGGATGTGCACATCTCTCTTTTACAGTTTTGTGGAGTTAAGTCGCATATGTTTAAGGTTGCGGCCAATTTAAGTGTTTAATTGCATTAATGGTCAAGTGTTTTGTAAAATCCCTGTCCCACTTGGAGTAACGCTTCTTGTGCGGCAGCACGCCTGCAATTGAAGCTCCACCTCCCATATTTGCAACTCAAGTCGAGAACGGGCCTGTTGCATTAACCCCTCAATGGAGTTAGAAGATATAGGAATTGGGGTAGGGATTTGGGTGAGAACTAGAGAGAGGGGAGGAGGAATGGGGGAAGAAGGGGCTAGAAGAGATAATAGGGTTTGGATCATAGCTTTCTGCTCAAGCAATTGATCTCCCCGTTGCTTCATAAGATACGTTAAATTCTGGAACATAGTATGAGTAACAGTTCTTCCTAGATCTATTGTTCTCTCATCCTTGGACATCACCATAGTGGGGGTGGCCAAAGGTGTAGGGATGAAAGAGTGCACGAGATGAAGGCCGGATGCAATGGCTTGAAGCCTTGAGCAAGAGAAATGGAGCGTGAGCCTCTATGAGGGTGAGCGTGGAGATTCGAAAATCAGAGAGAGAGAGAAAACGTATGATTCTTGGAGTTGGGGTAATGCTTGTGTGCTTTAGAAGCCCACTTACCCTTTTTTATTGTTGTGGCCTTTGGGCCTTTAAAAATAGTCCTAGGCCAAGTTCAATGTGAACTTGGCCAAGACTTTAAAAGTATACATTGAGCCTTATAAAAGGCTATATACAAATACAAGGGAGGCATTTAGCCTTTAACCCAACAACCTCCCACTTAAAGGCATAAATGGCGCCTTTCAGCTATGTAACTCCCACCATCTGTATGCATAGCTGATGTTGTGCTTTGGGTAAGCACTTAGTGAGAGCATCTGCAGGGTTTTGTGACGTATGGACTTTAACCATAGTGAGAAGTCCATCCTTAAGCAACTCTCGAATGAAGTGATAACGCACATCAATATGCTTTGTGCGCGCATGAAACATAGCATTCTTTGCCAGACATATGGCACTCTGGCTATCACAACCAAGCATAGGTGCCTTGTCAGGCAAACCAAACTCCCTGCATAAACGTGCCAACCATATGGCTTCCTTGGAAGCCTCAGTGGCTGAAATATATTCAGCCTCTGTAGTAGACAGTGCAACTATTTTTTGTAGTCTAGAGCACCATGAGACGGCACCTCCTGCAAGAGTAAACACATAACCACTTGTGGATTTGCGTGTATCCACATCACCTGCCATGTCAGAGACACAAAATCCCTTCAACTCCAAAGGACCCTTACCATAACAGAGGCATTTGTTTTTAGTCCCTTTCAAGTACCTCATAATGGACTTTATTGCATCCCAATGCAATTTGCCTGGATTAGCCATAAAACGGCTCACAACTCCCACTGCATGGGCTATGTCAGGCCTAGTAGCAACCATAGCATACATAAGTGAACCACAAGCTGATGCATAAGGAACACTTTGCATCTCATTGGTTGCCGTGTCAGACTTGGGACAATCTTCCTTGGAGAATTTCACATGTGGCTGTAATGGCACACTAAGTGGCTTTGCATCAGCCATGTTAAACCTGTCCAGCACCTTTTCAATGTATTTTTCTTGCGACAAATACAATATGCGCTGGTCTCTTTGCCTTCTAATTCTCACTCCAAGAACATGCTCTGCTGCCCCAAGGTCTTTCATAGAAAACGCAGATTTCAGCTGTTGCTTAAGAGCATCAACAGTGCCTCTTTTCTTACCAGCAATCAGCATATCATCGACATAGAGCACAAGAATGATAGGGCTGCCATCCTCATCAAGTTTTGTATACAAACAGTGATCTGCATGGCTTCTTTTGTAACCATGTTTGAGCATAAACGCATCAAACTTTTTGTACCAATGTCTAGAAGCTTGCTTCAGCCCGTATAAGCTTCTATTGAGCTTACATACCATGTGTTCCTTTCCGGGAATCACAAAACCCTCGGGCTGTTTCATATAAAGCTCTTCCTCAACATCACCATGCAAAAAAGCTGTATGTACATCCATTTGGTCTAATTCCAAATCAAGGACAGCCGCTATGGCAAACAAGACACGCAAAGTGGTCATCTTCACAACAGGAGAGAACACTTCCTGAAAGTCTATGCCTTTTGTTTGCGCATATCCCTTTGCAACCAGCCTTGCTTTATACTTGGGTTTTGCATCAACTGTCTTGATTTTATACACCCATTTGTTAGGAATGGCCTTCCTACCTTTGGGCAATTCAACCAAGTCCCAAGTATCATTAGCATGCAAAGCTTTAACCTCTTCCTGCATAGCAAGCTCCCACTTGCTGCTGTGCTCACATGTCTTTGCCTCCTTGTAAGTAAGAGGCTCCCCCTCATCTGTCAACATAATGTAATGCAAAGAGGGATCGTATCTACTCACATTCCGTCTTGGACGAGTAGAACGCCTCACCCAATGATCCACATTATCCGGAAATGGGTTTACATCAGGTGGGATAACACCATCATCAAGTATGGGCTGCTGTCCATCAATTTCAGCACCATTTTCAGCATTGATAGGCTGCTGTCCAAGCCCTTCAGGAGCCTCATTTTGCTGTCCAACATCATCTGGCTCAAACACCACTGGCTCATCAACATTTTCAGTCATATGTGGTGCATCCTGAGGGTCTAAAAGAGGCCTAATAGGTGTCTGTACATGCTGAAATTTGACCTTTTTATGGTCACCATGAGAGGCACAATTGTGTTTAAGCAGCTTTGCCTCATTAAACACAACATCCCGGCTGCGTACAACCTTTCTGAGTGAAGGTAACCAAATCCTGTAACCCATTTCGCCTTCTTCACCATATCCCATGAAGAGGCCTTTAATGGAAGTGGCATCGAGTTTACTTCTCAACTCAGGTCTAATATGTACAAAAGCTTCACAGCCAAAGACGCGTAAGTGATCATATGAAGCAGGTTTGCCAGACCAAACCTCTTCAGGGATGTCACCTTTGATAGACATGTGAGGGGATCGATTGCATATGTGTACTGCAGTTTTCAAAGCCTCTCCCCAAAAACCATGTGGGAGATTAGCTGTGGACAGCATGCATCTCACCCTCTCACAAAGTGTCCTATTGTATCTTTCAGCCACACCATTAGAAGAGGGGCTGTATGGAACAGTAAGCTCCCTCTTAATGCCTAAATTTTCACAAAATCTCGTAAATTCAGCACTTGTGAACTCCCCCCCATTGTCTGTACGCAAGCATTTCAGCTTTCTACCTGTTTGGGTGGTCACAAATGCATGAAAGCGCTTAAACGCAGCAAAGGCTTCATCCTTAGATTTAATCAAAGAAACCCAAATTTTTCTAGAATGGTCATCCACAAAAGAGACAAAATAATTTGCACCCCCCATAGACTTGGCGGGCATGCTACACACATCAGAATGGACAAGATCAAGCACACATGACTTACGAGAGACACCGGAGTAATAAGAACGCTTCACTTGCTTGCCATATTGACATTCATTACAAAATTCAAGCTTTGTGCCTTTAGCATCAAGCTTATTCAAGTTACAAAGCTTCGTGAGGCCCTTTTGGCTCATATGGCCAAGCCTCTTATGCCACAATTCCATATGGGAATTAATTTCAGCCAAGGCAATAAACTTGCCCAACAAGGCCTTGCCATGCAAGCAGTAAAGTGTCCCTTTCTTTGTGCCTTTCACAATCAGCCTTGAGCCTTTAGTCATTTTCCATGATCCTCTCTCAAACAAGATGCTGTAACCATGCATATCCATCTGCCCAACAGAAAGCAGACTCTTCTTGATTCCCGGCACATATCTAACATCATGCAGCACAAGCTCATTCGTGCCATCCGTAGAAAGATGCACCGTGCCAATACCCTCAATGGAACATGCATGATTGTTTCCAAGGTATACATGGCCATGGCTGGCACCGGAATCAACAATCCAAGTCTGAGACAATGCATCATTCACAGTCAACAAAGCATCAATGAGATCACTTTTAGTGATCTGCATATCCTGTGTATGAACATAGAGAGAGGCATCAAACTCATGGACATCATCAGCTGACAAAGTAGCACATAGAATGTCCTCTACATCTGACAGTTCCTCAATAACAACACTTGAGGCCACATTGGCCTTCTCTTTGTCCTTAGAGCTGTCCTGTGCATCTACCTTGACTTCCTTCTTCTCTTTCTTTTTGTCTCCGCCATTCTTTCTTCTTTCCAATTCTGCTTTGTAGAACTTGCAATCAGGTTTCTTGTGACCTTTCCTGCCACACTGATAGCAAGTCACATCACTTTTGCCCTTGCTGGCATTTCCCCTTTCCTTACTCTTACTCTTACCTCTCTGTGCATAGGCAGTCTTCTTCTCTGTCCTGCCTCTAACCATGTTGGCTGCACTGCCTCCCTCTCCACTTGCTTTCCTCCTGATTTCCTCATTCAAGATTGAACCCCTAACACCATCAAAGGTCAGATTGGGGTTGTTAGACAACGAAACCACCAATGTTTCCCAAGAATCAGGTAACGTCATAAGCAAGAAGATAGCTTTCAGCTTATCCTCAAAGGGAGGCATGCCAGAATCCTGTAACTGTGATAAAGTACCTGTAAACAACGACAAGTGCTCTGCAGCGCTCTTGGACTCATCCAGCTGCATGCCAACAAGTTTTCGCATCAAATGCACTTGGTTGACCGGCGTTGTATTTTCATACGTTGCCTTTAACTTTGCCCATAGCTCAAAAGCAGTGACAAGACCTTTGAGATCAACCAAGATCTCGTCAGAAACGGCCATCTTTATGTACGTAATAGCCTTCTTGTTCAAAGTAGCCCATGCATCCTCAGACATGTCCCCTGGCTTCTCTGCCTCTAATGCCCTGTCACAATCCTTGAGGAAGAGGATTCCTTGAATCCTTTCCTTCCATAGGTCAAAACCTGTACCCTCAAACCGCCGGATCTCAAAGAGATTCTTCACGTCGGAGGATGACGCCATAGTTGCACAAAAGGGCTAACAATCTGAAATTTTGGGCAAAAATGCACCAAAATCGGAGTATAGCCTCACAGAAGTGTGCACTGCAGCTCTAAATGGTCACAGGAGCAATTTAAGGCAAAACGGGTCCGTTTGGGCACAAAAAATCAATTCTGAATTTTCTGCGCAGAAAATTACAGCAAGTTGATTTGTGCCTAAAAACAACAAATTTTGTTGTTTTTACCCTCAAAAGACATACACAGAAGGCTAATTCACAGCCTGTAGAAGCATGTAGCATGAAAAGTCCCAATTTGTAGCATCAAGTTTGCATGGAATTGAGCCACAAATGGTCATACATGAGCAAATTTGGTCAATTGTGCATAAATTATGTCAATTTGCATTTCCCTCAATGTAAATGCATCCCCCGCACGCTTATAAAAACCTGCGCAAATCTGAAATTTGCTGTAAAACTCTGTTTTGGCGACCTGTTTGCGGCAATTTCGGTGTTTTCGGGTTGCGGGAAGCAAGAGGAATCGTTCCCTCAAGTTAAAACATCAAATAAAAACCTGTGTTTTTGCTGTCATAACCTGTTTTTGCCCTAATTTCAGCCTGTTTAGGGCTGTTTTGGCACTGTAGGTACCCTAAAGTACTCCGGAAGCAAGGGGCTTCGCGATAGAAGCGCCAAATCTTGCTAAAAAACACCTGTTTTGCTGCTGTCCAGCCACCTGCACTTTCTGTTTTGTAACCCTAATATGCTCTGATACCAGTTGTAGGGATGAAAGAGTGCACGAGATGAAGGCCGGATGCAATGGCTTGAAGCCTTGAGCAAGAGAAATGGAGCGTGAGCCTCTATGAGGGTGAGCGTGGAGATTCGAAAATCAGAGAGAGAGAGAAAACGTACGATTCTTGGAGTTGGGGTAATGCTTGTGTGCTTTAGAAGCCCACTTACCCTTTTTTATTGTTGTGGCCTTTGGGCCTTTAAAAATAGTCCTAGGCCAAGTTCAATGTGAACTTGGCCAAGACTTTAAAAGTATACATTGAGCCTTATAAAAGGCTATATACAAATACAAGGGAGGCATTTAGCCTTTAACCCAACAAAAGGTTCTTCCCGACCGCAAACAGACTATCCACTGTGTGTGTGGGAGTTGTTTCCAATCGCATTCTAGAGGCTGAAAACCAACCGTCTTTCAAGGGACAAGAATCACACCGGATTGGGGAGTGCTTCTGTTGTCTAAACTAACCACACAAGTGAAAACTTTTCTTCCTTTTTTTGGGTGGAATTTCTTCACCAAAAGGCAAAGCTCTGATACCACTGTAACATGCGTAAGCTTACAAAACGAGGATTATACTCTGATAAACAACTTTCAGCCCTTTTGTCATTGACGATGTAAAGCACAATGTAATGAGAATAAGACTGCACAGAGAGAAGAGAGACAATACATAGTGTTGGGTCCCAAATACCCTCTAAGGGCCCCCACCACGTATGGTGTATTTGCTTTATTGAATGAGTAGTCGAAATGACTGACTGATGGCTGTAAATAACTAGGACTGAACTGTCCACTTGGCTGAGATAACTCAGCCTGAAGATGACCCTTGATCTTCTCCTTCTACCTTGCCCTTGGCTCCATTTGGCTGTCTAGGCCCTTGACCCCTCGCACTTGCAGAATATATGAGATGATTTATGCAAGAAACTGAAGATCACTTATATATGTTCTCCAATATGCTGGTCGGTTTCCTTCAACAGCTGTCAGCCTGTTTATATGCTCACGACTCGGAGAAAACCAGCATTAAATGCTAGCGCTTTTCCCCATGCATGGCTGGCTGCGCTTGTTGCTGACCGACACGCCTTCTACTGGCCGACTGGGCTCCATAGGGCTGGCCTATGGCTATCCCGCATACCCATGGAGACTCTTGATGGTTCTTGATCTGGCCCTTTGGTGGGCCATGGGCTGCAATAAAAGTGGAAGTCCAAGCAAAGCCCGGTCCACCTCTACATCATTTCAGAGGGTTACACATACGTGCGGGACATGCACTGACTTCATGTGCGAAACATGCACACATGACCATGGCCCTCTACAATGGATCCCTGGCCGACTCGTCCCGGACAAGGGCTCACAAAGGGACAATTACCACTCTTAAGTCTTGCACCTTCTGTACATATATCATATATGTCTATGTAGGCTGGCCCTTTGGTAGGCCATGAGCTGCCATAAGAATTGAAGCTCAATCAAAGCCCGGTCCACCTCTACATCATTCCAAAGGGTTACGTAGACGTGCGGGACATGCACACTTGACCATGACCCTCTACGGTGGATCCCTATCCGACTCGTCCTGCAAAAGGGCTCACAAAGGGCCTTCTACCACTCTAAGTCTTGCAGCTACTCTACTGTAAAGTCCTTCCCTGAATCTTCCTAAACACAGCTGAAACCAAGGTTAGTCCTAAACCAAATCATGAGGTAACAGGCTAGCTCACCTCCCAACTGCGACCGGCATCCACCGATCTCCCCCGAGCCAAGACTAGGGCTTCTTGCACAATCCCATAGGTCCGTGTTTAACTCCGATGTCCCATACCACTGAAGCCCACCCGTCGGCCTTCGACACGCCAACCTATGTACTCGCCATGTGCATGGCATTAGTATGTCGGCTCTCCTGGTCCAAGTTAGACCTTCAAAGCTGCATGCGCACAACTGTGTCTCATAATAACCCGAGCCCTCACCTATATAGTGATAACTACGCCATAAATAGCTAACTCGCTATAAAAGGCCATTAAGCTTGTTTTATCAATCCATGAACTCTAGCCATGTATTAGCATGCTAATCCCTAATCTCGTTGGACTAGATACCTAATCCGTAGATTAGTGTCCAGGTACATAACATCTATAGATATGTCCACGTGGCATCCAATTGCTAGATGCACGTGACATAGATCTTGGTGGGCTCATCAATCCTTCCCATAGATTCATAGACTTGTTTGAACTTATGCAGATATTGAATGGGATCTCCATGTCCGTCAAATCTAGTCATTAGCTCAAAGATGTGGATTGGCTTGGTCTAGGTGAAGTCCATGGTTCTAAGTGCCAAATGCATGGCAACCCCCCTTCCTACTTCCTATGCCATTTGAACATATTGCCAACATCATTCATGAGGTGGCGAAATGTAAGGGAATGGTTATGGATAACCTTCTGCCTAAGGATTTGGAGTTTCAAGTCCCATCATGGGAGTCGGTTGTACGGTTTCCGATGGCACCAATGCTATGCCTGGCACCGACATGGCTGAACATACGTTAGGTGGTTGTCCTTGTGGAACACCTAGGTTGGGCATAGTTCCTCAGATAGGTTCTTTACCTTTCCCCACATTCTTTGCTCCTCATCCGTCAAAACGAAGAAGAATTGGAGCTTGGTTCCGCGGTGAAGAGATGTCCAAAGAGGGCTTTTCCTTGAGAGGTGGTACTCCAACTTTCACTGTGTACGCTTGCGGACCAGTTTGGGGGTTGCCCTATGGGTTGCTTGCCCTTGACAGTGCGCCAAAAGAGATGTGTCCCGATTGCCACAAGGGAGGTAAAGGGGTTGCATGGCCGAGGCCAGGTCGGGGCACTCCCAACTCCAAGCCGACGCCAAGGGTTTGAAAAGGTGTGGCGTCCAATATGGATTGAGTCTTTGGCGAACCTTGATGGTACTAGCCCACCTCCCTCATTGGAGCTACATCCAAAGATAGGACAATTGATCGTTGTGAACACAATTTTCACGAAGTTCATGGTGCTTTTCAGTGAGCATGTTGGCGAATTTGGGGCTTGGGGGACTGTGGCGTCTCCCATTTCCAGGGGTTCACTAGTTCATCCAAGTCTACGTTTATTTGGCTCATTTTTTCCCAAAGCTCCTTGCTTAAGGTAGATACGAAGGTCGCTTATCTTATTATCATCTTCACTCCTAGTCAATTTATGGAATCGAAGGCTTGGTGGGTTTGAAGAATTGTCGTTTCCTTGGGCCACCTACGCAGGTCTGGATAGCATCAAGCACATGTGCACTGCACAAGTTGCAAGAAATGTTTTTTTTTTTGGTTTCTGGGTTTTTTTTCTCTTTTTTTCTAATTTGGCTCTCATGAGTTTGGAAAAACTTGGGTCACCCAGGTCTGGTGAGCTTGGCTCATGTGAATTTAGTGAGCTTGTTAGACATCATCATCCCCTTGTTGTTGCTGGCTTCGTTTGTGGTGTCCTATTTTAGCCTTTACGGCTGACCATGTTAGCTAGAGGGGCTGGTCACCCCTCACATCATTTTCCACCTTTTTCCCCCATTTTATGGAGTCTTGGGCATTTATCCTAGTCGTGGAGAGCTGGTTGGTTGCCCCTACATGGGCATATATATAGCCGGTCCCTCCCTCACTCTTTTTCATTACTTAGCATTGTTTGTCGCAGTCCCTCGTATACGAGGTCTTCTCCCCTCTTGCTCGGGACATGTATTCTTGGATGATGATATCGAGAGCAGGTCCATACCTGTGTTTCCTCTCCATCTCTCTCTCTCTCTCTCTCACTCTCTCTTGTGTTTCCCTTCTTCCGTTGTGCATTCTATCATGGTATCAGAGCGCCGGTGACATGCAGTGTTGGATGCTCCCTCCTCTTCTTCTCTGCGTTTTTCTTCTCAGATTTGCTACTGGTCAGCTGGTCACTTCCCGGCTCTTCTCCACTGCAGCCCGTGGTCTTCCATCGCCGGTTTGACCCCTGAGACCCCCCCCCTACACACCTCTCAGCTGCTCTGTTTGAGGGCAGCAGCATCTGTTGTGCTGCATTTTTTTTCTACAGGTGTTTTGCAGCAGTTTTGTTGTCAATATTCTTCAGCATCTATCCCTGTAGTGCTGTCGGCCTGTTCTGTACAGGACAACAGCAGTATATGTGCTGCGTTTTTTCTCCTACAGGTTGTTTTCTGATGCTGATTGGCTGATCTAAGGCTTGGTGGTACCTTGCACTTCTGCGCTTCCAGAATCTGCCCTATCTACAGCCCCGTTTCACCTCTGCGTTTTCAGATTTGCAGCCCTCTGGTTGCTGCGTTTTCTGGACTGATCTTGCTGGTAGCTCTACCTTCATCTAGGCGTCTTCAGTTGCACCCGAAGGTACCTTCTCTTCAGCTTTTTTCTCATATGAGGTGTGGAACTTGGTTGGCCTGAATTTTTAGGTTTGTAGCCCTCTGTTTGGCTGCGTTTTCTTCTCCAGTGGACACATATCACATGCAGAGGGGGTTTTGTGTGGACTGTGGCTTTGGTGGCAGTTTGGTACTTGAGAGGGACACTGAATTTCTGACTTCAGTCACGTTTTTGCTGATTTTGGAGCGTCTATACCTGTGTTTTGTTCATGGCCTACACAGTTACCCAGTTTCTTCATGTTCCTTGCCTTCTGTTGGCAGTGGAGTGCTGTTTTTTGCTGGACAACAGTGTTTTGGCTGTGTTTTGCTTCCCAAAGGAGTTTTTTCGGGAGCTGTTTTGTATATATGGAGACTTTCTTCTATGACAGGAGTTTACAGATTTTGGAGGAGAGGAGTGATCTTTTCAAAGATCCTAAGCAGAGTTTATTTTGTTCGAGCCTGTTTTCTTTGCAGTGTTTGCAGAGAAAGGGGGGTGTTTTGCTTGTGAGGTGTCATCCTTTCACATGGATCACTTGTTTGTTGCTGATTCTTGGGATCTAATTCTACTTATGGAGGAGCAGTCTTATGTTATCAGTGATGCTCTTGAGGAATTTGTTACCATTGCAGTTTATATTCCTGCTTCCCTTCCTCATTGTGAGGAGTCTACCTTTGCCTCTCTTTGTGATGCTTCGGATGCCCCTCCCCTTGCCAGTTTGATGCGGTGTGCAGGTTTGTTGTTTTGGAGGATGGACTTTTGGACCCAGTGGGATGCTTTGGATCTGTGTGCCTGGGGCACAGTGGTACTTTCAGAGTTTTTTGGATTTGGATTAGAATTAGGTTGGGCTTGTACCAGTCCAACGACATCTTTTTTCAGAGGGGGATGTGGAGTCCTTTCATCTGGCGATGCCCACCTTAGTGGAGTGTACTTATGTACAGCATTGGGCAACTCATGGTACGGAGTTGGAGTAGATGGACCCCATCTTTTCTACAGAGTCTTTACATCTTGCGATGCCGACCTTTCCAGAGGATGCTTCTTTTCAGCATTTGGCAACTCTTGTTACAGAGTTTGAGCAGATGGACTCAGAGAGTTCCAGTGAGGAGCAGCCTGCTTCTCCTAGGCTTGATTATCTACAGGATCTAATCTTGGTTGGTTTTGAGGTTTTTCATACCTTCTCCAAGCTGGATACATGACATTTGACTTCGGGGAGTGTTCTTACACTTGGGTTTGGCACCATTATTTGAAACAGCACGTCACAACCTACTTGGTTGTTTCTTCCAGAGGAGCGGTGTACTTGGCAGCTTGTTCTGTTGCTTTTGTAGCTGAGTTGCTAAGGAGATTGCTTGTGGAGCTTTCCTCGTGCCCGTTGTTGCAGTCTTTCATCTTTGATCGAGGACGGCGTCTCTGGCTTCTTGGAGTTCACTCAGCATGCGGTGCTGAGAGGGGGTCTTAGACATCATCATCCCCTTGTTGTTGGCTTCGTTTGTGGTGTCCTATTTTAGCCTTGAGGGCTGACCATGTTAGCTAGAGGGGCTCGTCACCCCTCACATCATTTCCCACCTTTTCCCCCCATTTTATGGAGTCTTGGACATTTATCCTAGTCGTGGAGAGCTGGTCAGCTACCCCTACATGGGCATATATATAGCTGGTCCCTCCCTCACTCTTTTTCATTGCATAGCATTGTTTGCTGCAGTCCCTCACATATGAGGTCTTCTCCCCTCTTGCTCGAGACATGTATTCTTGGATGATGATATTGAGAGCAAGTCCATACCTGTGTGCCCTCTCTCTCTCTCTCTCTCTCTCTCTCTCTCTCTCCTATGTTTCCACTTTCCCTTCTTCCACTGTGCATTCTATCAGAGCTCACATCACATCTGGGTGGGCTCATGCAGATCTAGTGAGCTAGGCTCACACAGTTTTGACTTGCTTGGCTCACGTGTGATGTAGACTCACACGCTCACATCACGTCAAAATTGAGACTTGATTAGCTCACACAAATTTGGATGAATAGGCTCACACGGTTTTGGATGAAATAGGCTCATATGATATAGGCTCACGAGGGTCTGGTAACACGAATTTGGTGAGCTCCCATCAGATCTGGTAGGCGCATACACACTTCATGTCTGGTTGGGATCACGCAGTTTTGGTGGGCCAGACTCATGTGGTTCTGGTGGACTAGACTCATGTGATTCTGATTTCCAGGTGGCAAGTGGGGCCCTGTGACCGCTCCCTACAGGAGACCTGGAGATCGGAAGACAATATACACATATTTAGAACACTTAATTTCACTGTTATTAAACAATGGAAACAACATCAGCAACACAAATACTGGAAATACTGAAAATACAAATGACACCAGCATTGGGGCCGGAAAGGGCCGCCCCCTCCCCTCCCCCCCCCCCTCAATACTTTTTGTATTTCTTGGAGTATTTATATTTGTACAAGTGTCATGGGCCTGACAGGCCAGATTTCTCCACAAGGGAGTGAAAACAACCAAATAAAACTCGTTCAAGTCAATGAAGAGATGTTGGTCGAAGTAGCCCCAAATCACAGGCTCATTCCCACCTTCACTGGGTGGACACCTGCCTTTCAATGGGGACCGTGCACCAACAGGCACGCCTGTACTAACGCAGGCCAAGGGGTATACCGCGGAGGGAACGTGGCCTGGTTCTCCCCAATGAGCTTTGCTCCCAAGTTCCCTTGTGAGTCAAGCCTTCACTGGCTCTCAGAAGCTCTGAGAGCGCGTAAACAACACCACACAGGGAAATATATTGACCACACCAAGAAGAACATTCCTCAGCATGGTCAGCATATACATGCTTTGCTCCTACACTACACAACTTAAAGAATTCTCTGAATTTTAATTAACAAATTTCAGAATTACACAAATGAGAAAACATGGGGGCACCTAGTACAATGAGTACAATTCCGGTATAACAAGTACAATTTGCAACAAGTACAATCAGGCACATCAGGTACTTCACACGTGTGTAGGTACAACCAGCCAGGTAGTATTCAGATTCAGTACTTGCAGCAGGTACAACAATACACTAGATGCCCCACACGTGTGCAGGTACAAGCAGCCAGCAGGTACACATGGCCGTAAATGAGCATGTACTGCAGGTACAACAGGGACAACAATCGGGTACAGCAGCCAGGTACAGGTGTGGGCAGCAGTCGGGTACAACAGCCAGGAACAGGCATGGGCAGCCGTTGGGTACAGCATCCACGTACAGGCGTGGGCAGCTTCAGGCGTGGGCAGCAGTTGGGTACAGCAGGGCTGCAAGGCGTGTACAGTACGGTTGTAAGGCAGGTACAGCAGATACAGGTACAAGCGGGTGCAGCAACAGCACGGAGGTGGGTACAGTAGCCGTAAGGAGGCAATGGAGAAAGAGGCCATGCAAAGACAGAGCAAATCCACCAACCCACCACACGTGGGAGATTTTCCAATAATGTTCCATGCAAAAGCCTTTATCAAAGGTTATAAAACCTTAATACATAATTAACACTTATGGGCACCCACACTAGAAAAATGTCTAGCCCTTCTTTTAAATGTGTGTGAATACATTGCCTTATAAAAATTAAGGTTTACTCTAGTTTATGGATTTTACCTTTTAAAAAGGACAAAATGAAAATACTTACCACCTGTTCACACGCCACACCACTAAGTCAGCAAACAGCATTCCATGGTACACTGGGGGCGTCCTCGTCCAGTGTACTGGCACGACATAACAGGTAGACACGCAAACAAGTCATGCAAAAACAAATTTATGCATGCAGGCATAAATGCATGTGCACAAATAATGGACGAAATCTCCCTTTCATGAAACTTGTACAAGAGGTTCCTGACGGGCACAAAACTGGTGCGACAAATATAAATAAATATGTCCTGGTCTTCCTATGGAGTGACAGTCCCATAGGTAAGACACCATCCTGGCCATACACGGGTGGCACCAACAGGCTCCCGTCCATACAGCACGAAGCAAATCACACATGGGTGACACGAAACTGGTTCCCGTCCATGATACGCAGCACTGGTCGCACACGGGTGGCACTGATCTGGCTCCCGTCCATGTGACACCATAAAACTGGCCCTTTCACATGGGACACTGGCCTGGCCCCATGTGAACATGGCACAAATCTGGCCGCTCTATGGAGTGACAATCCCATAGAAGTGGCTCCAGAAATGGAGATGGACCAAATGGTGACAAGCCCTTAGGTGGCAACTGGGGCCCCATGCCCATGACAAGGTTGGGTAGCAATTATTGAGGAGTAATTATGGCTTTAGTGCTCATAAGGACAAGAATTTTCCTTGGGAACTGATGCTCATACAGATTTTTTGACGGAAAAATTGTTCCAAGACATGGTAGGTGAGACCTTACAAGTCTTCAAGGCGATGTTAATAGTCCAGTACAATATTAGGTGCAACTACCACTAGGCTCACGTCACCTCCTAGACTAGGCTCACATCAGGTCTGTTCAAGCTCACTCCACACCTCATGTCACGTACTGGACTAGACTCACGTCACAGCTGCTAAGGCTCACATCACATCTGTTCAGGCTCTAGGTTTCGTGTGACTGATGGCTCACATGGCCGACCAATGAGCTGTTTTTGCAGTTTTTGGGCCTGGTTTTTTCGGTTTTTCTTGGCCTCTTGGAGTTGTTTGGAAGCGTTTAATGTTCCTAATCCTAATGAAGGGGTTTATGCAGGTAACTGAATTTTCAATGGTTTTTTTTTGTTGATTTTATGTTTTATTTGCTACCCAATGTATGCAGTGCATGAACAACTTCCACACTCTAATCCACATGATTGGGGCTTCTAGCTAATGTTTTCAAAATTGATATCACTCCTAATCACAAGGCTAAGAAATCCCTTGGCTTAATGCAACGAAATGAAAGCATTTTGAGCCAAAAAATTATGCAAATTTAGGGTTTTTCCCCTTCCAAAACCTGCAACTCAAATGTCCTAAACCAAATGCAAACAAGATTGAAATTACAAAACAACCATATCCGAGGCTCCAAAACCAGATGTCATTCGGAATGTGACCTCCTAATCAACACCAGGCGATATTGGGTAGTCCCAATAGCTTGGAATGCTTGGAATTGCAGCTAAGCCCTTAGGCTACTCCCTGGGGATGGCACCAAATATGTTCTAGTTAGAACTTTACCTAGCCTTCGTGAACATGTGTTGCTAGGAGCTTTGCATTAGAGCCACAAATTGTAACTTCTCCATTGTGGTGGTGCTAGCCGGTCGGCCGGATCCTCATTCGCTTGTCACACCCATGAGCTCCATAGCAATGGGATGTGGAGGAAGAGCTTCAACCACCTTGATGGAGGCAGGAAGAGAGTTTTCTTCATGGTGGTTCTCGCTCCCACAAGAGGCGTTATGAGAGGGGAAATCATGCAAGAGAGTAGAGAGAAAAGGAAAGAGAGATCACAAGAAAACGATTGTGTATTGCTCAATGTCAAAATTATCTTATATACAAACGGCTAGCGTTCACACTTGGCCAGCCATAACTTCAAAACAGTCCATGGGCGCTATGTCTAACATTAAGAAAATATATGCATGAAATCGTAGACTTCCCCATTTGGCGTTAAGCACATAGTAAGTCCGCTTCATATATTCCAGCGCTGTCTTACAAAAGATAAGCTACCGCTCATTACATATGGGTAAGATGGCGAAGCACCTTGCAACAGTAGGATAGGTGAGGCCATGTTGACCGGGATGGTAACACTTGCTTCACCCTAAGAAGACAACTTCCACCAAATAGCTTCAAGCTTGCTTCAGGGGGCTATATCTTCATCTTCTCAGGCTGATCAGTTTTGGTTGGCACCACTCAAACCCCCATAGGATTATCTAGTGTTGCATTCCACCCCTCCATAGAGGTGACTTTCAGCCCTCTCTAGCAGATACCACCCTCACACCAACATCTAAGGCTCATCAATCAGCAAATGACTGCAGCTCCATCAGCTGCTGCCACAAGCTTTTGTTACAGCAACTAGCTACTTCTTGTTCAGAATGATGAAATGAAGGTTGCATTCCTAACCTTTATGCATCTGATCTAAGCAGGAAGAAAATTATATTTTAGCAGCAGCTTTGCAGACACCGGCGCTTAGTGGATGTGTGGATCACTGGATAGAGTTTAATATGGTTGAGCAACCCATATACAAACTAGGAGGAAGGAATAAATATGTCAACCCCTTGGAGAGGGCTTCTTGGGATTCTTGGGATGAGTTTCAGCTTACTCTCAAGCCAGAGATTTTTTGGTATGGGGATGAGTTCCAGAAACATGCAGCCAGAGATTTTTTGGTATGGGGATGAGTTCCAGAAACATGCAGCCAGCCTTCAGTTCTCCGGCTCTAGATAACATGTGAAATATAAGGAAAATTCATGCCTTTATCACGGGAGAGAAACAACTGAGAGATCGTCACACTCTGGGCATTATGACTTTAGAGGGAAAATCTAACTTTAGACAGCATATCAAACCGTAAACACGTCATGATACTCACCAGATCATTCAGTTGACCAGAGGCTATTTTTCGGAGGATTCTTCGCATTACTTTCCCACTGCGTGTCTTGGGAAGTCCTGGGACCCAGTGGACGACTTCAGGCACCGAAAAGGCTCCAATCTGCTTATGTCACCACCCAGGGTCCCACCAGTACAATTAAAAAAATAGGTGTAAATCAGAAGTTCATCAATGCCACCTTGGTTTTGGATTTCAATTCATGTTTATAATGTTGAAATTAGATGTTCTCTCTCAATAATGCCTTTGGTAAAATATAATGAAGAGATGCAAAGAAAATGTGTAAGAAGTAGGCAGGGTAAGAATAAGCTTCCATCACCTCTTTTCTTACTGACTCTAAATAGGATCTCCTCAACTCTTCGGAAACTTGAACTCCTTGCACAAGCACTACAAAGGCATATATTCCTTGGCCTTTGACCTGTATGTATATGATATATCAGTTCTATAGATCACATGAAGATAAAGTCAAATTTATAATGGACCAACAGAGCAAAAGAAAACTACACTATAATTGAAGCTATACCTCATGAGGAATTCCAACAACTGCTGCTTCTGCACAGGTAGGATGAGCATTGAGCACAGACTCTACCTCCCCTGTGCTGATTCTGTGACCACTGTCAAAAGACATCATAAAAACAACCTTTTAGGAAAGCACACAATATTCACACCTGAATATTCAATGGAAAAGGCCCGTGTGAAAACTGATACAAGCGGAGTGACAGGATGGCGATGTGATAAATGCCTAAGAATGATATAATCAGTTTATCAACATGTCATATTACGTATTATCAATGCTCTAGAATGCATTAGCATGATAGAGAAATCACTTAAAGATGGATCCCGTTTAGGGACAAAACCTATCAGGGATCTAAATGGCCTCTTCCATTTCGAGTAAAGAAAAGCCACCACGATGATCTACCAACATCGTGAAACTTGTCATGTACCATGCCCTTTAACCAAGGCTGAAAACATGCCACAAGCACATCGGTACAAGTGTTCTAAGGTTTTGAAGTTTTTGAAGTTTTTGGAGTTTCCTTTCATACATACATACATACATATATATACATGGAAAAATTACCAATTTGACCCTATCAAATTATCAAATTGGCCTTAAATTTATATATACCTAGATGAATCGAGGAGCATGCCCAAATTCACCTTATAAGAAAGTGCAATTTATAACCTCATGGTAGTCATCCACAAGATAATAAACCATCAACTCCATCATGCATAGTATGGACTAGATACTACAACATCCCCACTAATGTCATCAGTGTCCAATAGTGGGTGTAGAACTTGGTATCAATATATGATCCCACACACACTATTGGCCTTAAATTTGACTAAATTCTCGTATTGACCCTCGTATTACTACCATTTCTAATTTGGCCATATTTCGCATCAAAATTTCCATTTTGACCCTAAAATTTGCTATAATTTTCACATTGGCTCCCCAAAACTAATGGCTCTCTAAATTGTAGTAGAGGTTTTCAAGAAAGTAGAAAAATTGGACAATAAAAGACACGTGATAAAGCATCTTAAATTGGCATTACAATACTCTCACTTTGTCATCTTAGTTTGAGTCTTGACACTAACAAAGACTATGGACACCAAATTGACAATCTCCTTGAAACAAAACATGACAATCAACTTGGCTTTCCCAGTCTGGTCCGCAGCTTTTCTACGAGGATAGTGGTACACAGACTCTGCTATTTTCATTCGTAGAAGTATTGCCAAGCATGGTTTATATGTCCCTCGCTCTGATTATACACCCCCCAGACAGAGGTTTGACACCAGTTGGGAGATTGTTGCCAGTATTATATCATGGCAGATCTAGTGAGCTAGATGCACGGAGGCTATTGAGGGTGTCCAAATTTTTGGGTCTCAGTGCATTAGTACTATATGGGGTGACATCATCCATACTCTCATGGCTCATATTCAGGGATCCTCTCGTTCTGCGCAAGCAAATCACGTTATATTTATGCGGGATGAGACCATGGCATTTTCTTTTCCTCTAGTCCCACAAATCTCTCATGGCATCATGATGCTCCTCAGTGGTTGAAATCACAATACATATCGGGTGATTCTGTACTATTCCAGCTTATAGTTGTGATTGTCATATGCCTTTTTCATACTTAATAGAAGTCTCTTTCTTTTAAAAAAAAAACATGACAATCACTCCTCCAAACACAATCCTCTAAATCATTTCAGGAGTCTATTGTGGGTGCTAGTGCAAGAATTGTGGCTTGTTTTGAACTCACACCTTGAGTATATGAAGACACGTTTCTCTCTAAAGCAATCTTCAGTGTGTATCTCATTGTTATGGTTTTAGATATTTAAATCGTAATTGGATTATTCCTAGCTTTACTATGCTACACAATTTAGGCTTAATAGAGGAAAAAACTTTTTTTTATTTTGCTTAACTAATGTTACGGCCTGAATGTTGAATCATTGACCCTACCCATATCCACACTAAAACCACTTTAGAGAGAAACATATCTTCATATGCTCAAGATGTGAGTCCAAAACGAGCCACAATTCTCGCACTTGCAAATCACCCATAGTAGACTCCTAAAATGATTTAGAGGAGTGATTGGCATGTTTTTGTTTCAAGTAAATTGTGAATTTGGTGTGCATGACCTTTGTATTGTCAAGACTCAAACTAAAATGACAAATTGAGAGTATTGTAATGCTAATTTAAGATGCTTTATCATGTGTTTTTTATTTGTCCATTTCTTCTACTTTCTTGCAACTTCTACTACAATTTAGGGAGCCATTAGGTTTTTTTTTTTCCCGAGAGAAATATCCTTCAATTAGATATAGAAAAACAGCCACGAAGAGTTAAATACAACTACGAAGGGCTAAATATAAACTCGCCTCATTTAATGGAAAGGTTTCATCCTCCTTAGCCTTGCAAAACCCTAACCCTAGCTTTGTGCAGCCTTCAAGGGTTTCACTTGAAGGGAACCTTACTTTGGTATCAAAGCCAAGCGACGTTCTCGAAAGGCAGATTCTTCCTCTAGCACTTGTTTTCTTCTCGAACAGGTGGACAGGTTTTACAAATTGGAGTATCATTTTGCCTATTTTCTCAAGGGCAACTTAGCTGTGTCGAGGGCCTGGCCATCAACTTTGCTGCTGTCCAGCAGCAGCTTACACACCAATGTTCAAGAACAAAGGAAACTAGTCAAAATTTACTGCTTGGAAATTTCAAGCTTACGATGAGTGGAAAATTTGTAAAATGCAATACATGAGATTATATAGTAGATAGCACAAATGTATCAAGTATAAAACCATTCAAACATGTGTACAAACTAAGTATCTAGGCTACCTCAATCAGCAACAATTCATGGCACAAAAACAGGATTTTTATCCGCTATTGGCTTTTTCAAGGCAAAGCAAAGGCTTCACCTAACGTTGATGACATCATCAATTCGACCAGTTATCCAATAGTAACCATCATGGTCACGCCGGCATCCATCACCAGTTGTATAATGCCCCAAGAAAGTATTGAAGTAGCTTTGTTCAAATCTCTCATGATTCTGATACAGTGTACGAGCTATGCCAGGCCAGGGACCTTTTATGCACAAATAGCCTTCACATGCACCTTGCTTCTCATTACCATTCTCATCAACTACAGCAAGCTGGTTCACGGATTTTTGTTAATAATCAATTTTATGTTTTTGGAAGATAATCCAAAATAATTGATACTTTTTAATTAAAATATGAAGAAGTACCTGCACACCAAAGAAGGGAAGGGTTGCAGATCCAGGTTTCAATGGCCAGGCCCATGGCAGAGGTGCGATCATTGCTGCACCTGTCTCTGTTTGCCACCATGTATCAATAACTGGGCATCGTTTTTCTCCCACGACTTCATAGTACCACCACCATGCCTTGGAGTTGATAGGCTCCCCAACACTACCAAGCAGCCTCAAAGATTGCCTTGAAAATTTCTTCACAAACTGCCCAGACACACGCAAAAAACTGGAGCAATTACTAGCAAAATATGCAAGCAAAAATAAGTCACAGCCTTCAGAATTCAATGATGACCGTTCATGTGTGTGAGTGAGTATGTAGGCTGAGAGGTTCTGGTTCTTGCGTCTTCTCCCACCTGAACTTCTGAAAATCGTCACCTGCTTTTGTTGCACTTACGGCCATCGACTGTTCCTGTTGTGCTGAGACAGTTGCGTTGCCTATACTTGCTACTCAGAGGGCTGTTGCCTGTGGTAGTCACCTGTCCTTGCAGAGAGCCGTCACCTCTTCTTTCTGGCCTTCGTTCTGTTCTTGCTTCTCCTGCTGTTATCGCCTTTTCTTGCATCTTCTCCCGCCTGCTGCGTGTCGCCTCTTCTTGTTCATAGTCGTCGTCTTTGCTTTTTGCTCAGCTTCTTGGCTTGTGTGTGTCTTTGTAAATTCTTTGTTTTTGCTGTGTGTGTGTGAGAGAGAGAGAGAGAGAGTTCTACAGAAATGTAAAGAAGTGTACAGACGCAGAGATCCCTCTATTGAGCCTAAGAGAAGAAACATAGGAGGAGACTCCTAGCAAGTTGAGATGCAGTCCTCTCGTTGCACCAATCCCGACCTACAACATTTCTGTGACACTCTTCAAGAAGGTTTTGCTGAGATCAAGAAAGCATGGGATGAGCCTGCCCCTCAGTTTCAATTGCGGGTTCCTGGCCACGTATTACTAGACCCTGTGATGAAACTTTCACAAAGAGCAATGCTCCTTTTTTTTTCTGGGAAGATGCATATTGGGCAGTTGCTTAAAGCTTTGTTTGGAGGATGCTTTGTTGAGGGTTGCTACTTTGCTGCTCGTGGCTCCTATGACGTTCTACTTATTGATCTGCAGCGAAAACAAAATATTTTGGAAAAGTCACCAGCAGATGGTGCATGTGTACCCATGGCCGCCTACAAAGAATCATCAAAGCTTCATCAAGCACAGATGTTGCATAGTGATACATGGAGCCAAGCAAATATGCAAGTTGAAGGGTAGCCTATTTTGTACACATGCTGTAAATAAGTATATACTAATCAAATGGTTTATATATAATGTGCAAGGCCTTTGTGATGCAAATAAATGGAGGCTCCTTTGGTCTTATATAAATACTATGCAGCCACATATAGTTTGTTTGCAAGAGCATAACCAGAATGCTTTTGCTGGTAGACATGGGGTTTTCTCTGGTTATCACATCTTTTGTGCGGAAAAGCAACCTTTTTCTGGTACTCTTATTATGCTTAGACATGAACTTAAACCTCTATTGGCATACAATGATCCCAATGGCAGCTGTGCAATGTATGATTGTTGGTGAGCTCTATGAATTTGCGAATGTCTATGCCTCGCAAACTTTAGCAAGCACGACTGCAATGTGGCAGTGTTTTTAAACATATCCATGCATAACAAATGCTTTTATTACAGGGGATTTTCACAATTCACCTACTTACGCTGACAATTCGTCTTATCGTTCTCATGTAATGTGCATTGAGAAACAAGTGTGAGATCAAACCCCAACTCTTTTGGATGTATGTGATTTGTCGACATTCTCATGCCTCAGTAATTGGGCTTTACTTTCCATCATAATCCACTTACAGACTATTGGGCATGTTTGGACAAATGGTATCTTCTGCATGCTGCCCAATATGATGCATATACTTGCAAAATGTGGATTAATCATACATTGAGGCTTTCGGATCACGTGCCTGTATGGATTCGGTTATATTTTGGTATGCTGATCCATGACCATGCTTTACATGACAAAAGGTTGTTGATGGTAAATAACACTTATCTATCGCATATTCACTTTATAAAGATGGTACATGCCGATGCCCATCCTCTTATGCTTCACATGAGAGAGGATTTGGATCTTGCTTGGCATGGTTTTGAGATGCGCATGCAGGCTGTCATTCAAGATTATTGTAGATGGTATATCGGGGAAACTAGGATGTAGGTGGCTCATGCAAAATCAGCCCTGCAAGAATACACTGAAATTAGCCAATTGCGACCTTTGACAGTTGATAAGCATCAAAATACGACATAGGCCAAACATTGTCTTGACCAAAATGATGCTCGTAAGTTGAACAAATGGCAAATTCGAATTCGACAAAATCTTGACAAAGGCTGTTCTTCCAAATCCTTTTTTTTTAAATTTGCACACATCCACGTAACAGCACTCTATTGCAAGAGTGAAACTATCTGATGGAACTTGGACATGTAACAAAGCACAACTTGCTGATGTTTTCATCACTATTTTGTAGACATGTTTGCTGCCCCTCATTCCCCTCATGCTTCTCCCCACTAGTTGTATGGTTGCACTCTAGGCATTAGCCAACAAAATAAACAAAGTTGTTTTCTGGCTATATCAAGAAGGTACATCGAAATGCAGTTTGGGAGGAGAGCTTTCATCTCCCTAGAAGTTAAGCAAATCTCTCAGACAGGGATGTCCTCTCAGTGCCCTGCTATATGCCATTGCTACGGATCAGATATGCTCCTGTACATGGATACGCTCTCACAAGATGGCTTGCTACATGAAATTTTCATGGGGGATGGAAACAAGTTTGTGGCTCAAGCCTATGCTGATGATTCTTTCTTTTTATCTCAAAACACAGAGCCTAATGTGAGCGTTCTCATGCAAGCTTTGTCACTTTATGGGTTGGCTGCTGCACTTAATGTTAACTTTGCAAAATAAAAGCTGTCACTACTTGGATAGATTTCTCTGGCCAGGACAAATTATGCCACTTGATCATATAGTCAGACATCTTGGATATCCCATTGGATGGGAGATCTCCCTCAAAGAAGAGACTGACTGGTTGATATAGAAGCTACATCACAAAATTGAATATTGGAAGCTATCTACATGGCCATTGCATGTAGGTCTGCGAATGGTGCACTCTACAAGCATGGCCTATGTGCAATTCTAGAAAAGCCCTTCGTCTAATGAAGCAAGAATTGGTTTGCTCGCCTACGATGCATGGTGGACTTAATATTTTGAACATCCATTATCATGTCCTTGCGTGGAAGGCCATGCTTCTACCTGATTTTGTGGCACAAACAGCCACGGGCCTGCATGTTGGGCAGTATGTGTGTCTCATGCACAGAGAAGCATATGGACTTTGGGTCACCCATTACGATGACATAGTTTTTGGACATTTTAATGACAAAATCACGGGTTCTCCCTATGCTACTACTCTCATTCAAGAATGGAAAGCTTTGTTACTCCGCCTACATTGGTCGGGCTGGCCCCCAAACCAAGGAAACTCTTTGACTATGGAGAGCATTCATTGGAGTAGGGTGGTTGAAGTGCCTCTTGCATTATCCCAGCCAAGGAAGGCCTATAACCTTTGCATGCTTGGAATTCGCCACATACGGGATGTTATTGATGAGCATGGTATGCAGTCAGACATTGTCATTTGGGATTGCATCATAGGTCGATTTGGAGGGTCATTATGGAGATTATGCAACCATTGCAACTAGTGCCTGCGCTTCCAGAAGAAGGCCCACTCAGACATTGGCTTTTTGACAAGCAGCTGCCTGGATATACACCTCTTCCTTTTCATCGGCTCATAGTTTCTAGGGAGTACAAGCCGCCCCCCCCCCCCCCCCCCCCCCCCCCCCCCCCCCCCCCCACCCTGGATTCATGAGCATGCGAATAATCTATGAACGATGTCTAAATCCTTGCCTCGGTGGAAAGTGGCATTGGGACGGATATGGAAGAGCAAATTGCTGAAGCAACGACTGTTTCTATGGAGATGTATTATGGGTATTTTTCCGATGGGGATTCTTTTGGCACGTAGATACATTGCCTCAGCCTCATGTAGGCAATGCTCTCAACCACGTGAGACAATGCCCCATCTTCTGTGGTATTGCTCCTATGTATGTATCAGACACCACTCTGATCCAAAGGAAACAGAAGCGAAACGAGTCAAACTTCCAGAGAATCCGGAAATTCAATTTCTCTATGATGTATTGCACAAAGATTATGAATTGGCACAGAACAAGTAGAGCAAGGCAAAACCATATCTGAAAGCGGTAGTGCAGAGAGAAACCATAATGCCTAAAGTGAGGAAAGTTTAACAGCTGCCCGAGACATATGCCCTCAACGAGGGATATTCGTCAATGGGTCAACAATCTCTTGGCTAAAGAATGTGTGGACAGAGTTTACTACGCAGCGACAGGATTCTCAAAAATCTTGCTTAACTCAGCGCAAGCAAAGAAAAAGTTGTTTGAGATTGCACCTCTCTTTTACACCAGGCAAATGGTGTATGTGTTGCCATGGGTGCTTAACACTTACTATCAAGGGCTGCTAAAACACAATGCCCGGTATGGGTTGAGGTGGTGGATTTCCCCACTGATTTACAGGATGCACTGCCGTAGATAGCTCAAACATTGGGAAAAGTATTATGTACACCCAGAATCATAGACAATAGAAACAAGTTCTGTACACTATGGGATATGGATGTGCCAACACCTGCAAGTGTTGAAGTCGAGATTGTGTCAGAATACACAACAGATATGAGACAGAAAACTCTGAGCAGAAAAACGCAGAACACCACGTTGAAGATGTGCCCACGTAGAAGACAAATACAGTAGAGAGAAAAACGCAGAAGAGAGAGTGAGAAGCTGTATAAACTCTGCTATATACAAGATCCGATACAATTGATGAGTGGGGGATCGTGGGACCCATCTATGCTGGTCGGCCAGGCAAAAAGACAGCCGACAGGCTGCTGGACATGTCCATGACTGCAGTCATGCAGTCAGCCAACAAAGAACAGTCGGCCAGGTATAGCAGTCCCATGACCAATAAAAATGGGGAAAATACATGGAAAAATGGATGAACACCTAAATGAGCGGACACACTCACAACAATGGCCCTGGTGTGTACTGTACAAACAGGAGATGACAGCTAACCCTGTCAAAATACGCAGCGGGAATGATAACAAAACTTGAGACCACAAGAGCAAGTAGAGTGCAGAAAATAGACAGCACAAGAAAGACAGAGAGATAGGCGTGTAAACTCTTCTCTATACACAAGATCCCGGGACACTTGAATGAATACAATGTGGGAATTATGGGGCCTATTTATATGGCCCCATGAGTGCAGTCGGCCAGCGCATAGTGTCCCACCAGCCCTTCACGACTGGGCACAACCAGTCAGCCAGCAGAGACAAAAACACCACGACCCCTCCTGATCAAGTCGGCCAGCTCCAGGTACACTAGAGTGCAGTCGACCAGCATCAGGGGCTCCTGCCAGCCTGTGGCATCCACCCACACCATGGAAAAAATGGAAAAAATTGGGGAAAAATACGAGGAGTGAGGAAAAATGATAAAACACCTATACGGGGCAGGCACACCCACAACAGAGCCCTGGTGTCTGATTAAGACAAGAGATGACTTCTAACACCCCCTCTCAGCTCCTCGCTGTGAAATCAACCCAAGGGAGCTAGAGTGCCGCTTGAGCGTAGCCTGAGGTAGAGACTTCGTGAAGAGGTCCGCCGCATTGTCCTCCATCGAACAATAAAGGAGCAAGATGTCACCAGCCAAGATCTTCTCACGTACAAAGTGATACTGTATCTCTATGTACTTGGTCCGAGCATGGAAGACCGGGTTCCGATATCACACTGGATGACTGTGGGCCCCTTCTGTGGAAACCCAATCTCGCCTAGCAGCCTCCGCAACCATACAACCTCGCAAGCAGCACCACACGCAGCCCGGTACTCTGCCTCTGTCGAAGATAGGGCAATAGTTGGCTGCCGCTTACTCCTCCAAGAAACTGCTCCTGAGCCAAGGGTAAAACTGTATCCTGAAGTAGATCTCCTCGTGTCTGGATCTCCTCCCCAATCTGAGTCACTCCAACCTTGGAGTCTGACTCCATCCCCTCTTGTGTAAAAGAGTCCTAGATCCTTCGTACTCTGCAGATACCGCAAGATCCGCAATCCTGCGTCCCAATGAGACTTCAGTGGCGTCTGCATAAAAGAGCTCAACAGCCCCACAGAGAAGCTCAAGTCCAATCTGGTGTTCAGCAACCAAATCAATGAACCAACCAACTTCCGGTACTGCGAGGCATCGACTGGCTCACAAGGATCATTAACAGTTAACTTTGTGTTTGGGTCCATCGGCGAAGTAATAGGCTTGCAGTTCTCCATCCCAAAGGCCTCAAGCAACTCATGAGCATACCGCTGCTGAGAGACAAAAAACCCCCTCTGGGTCTGCCAGATCTGCCCGACTGGCTCACAAGGATCATTAACAGTTAACTTTGTGTTTGGGTCCATCGGCGAAGTAATAGGCTTGCAGTTCTCCATCCCAAAGGCCTCAAGCAACTCATGAACATACCGCTGCTGAGAGACAAAAAACCCCCTCTGGGTCTGCCAGATCTCCAATCCCAAAAAGAAGTGGAGTAAGCCTAAGTCGGTCATCTCAAACTCTTTTGACAAGGCAACCTTCGTCACGCTAATGTGCTCCACATGACCGCCGTGAGAATGAGATCATCCACATAAAGGATGATAATCGTAACCATTCCGCGTTCCCGAAAGAGATACAGGTTAGGATCTGCAACCGATCTCTGAAATCCAGTCCGAACAAAGAAGGAATCAATCTTCTGATTCCAAGCCATCGGAGCCTGCTTAAGACCATATTCCGTAACCTGTAAACCATCCCTTCTAATCCTGGAACAACAAAGCCTGGAGGCTACTCAACATACACCTTCTCCTACAGGTCACCATTAAGGAACGTAGATTTTACATCCATTTGATACACGGGCCACCTCTGAGAAGAAGCAAGGGCAAGAACGGTCCGAATCGTGGACATCCGTGCTGTCGGTGCAAAGGTATCCTCGTAGTTGATGCCTGGCCGCTGAGCATAACCTTTAGCCACAAGTCTGGCTTTGTGTTTGTCCACCGACCCATCTGACGCATATTTGGTCTTAAAGACCCATTTGACACCAATGACTGACCGTTTCGACAGCCTCGGTAGCAACTCCCATGTGTTGTTCTTCTCGATGGCATCAAGTTCCACCTGCATGGCTTTCCTCCAAGTATCTTGGTGAGAGGGCTTCCTTGACGGAAGTGGGCTCCTTGTCCCGCATAATACGAGACATCAGAGCATAGTTTACCTGAAGAAGCCCCGTTGTATTGTTGTTGTCTCGGATCTTCGAGGGCTGTCCTCTGTGGTCCACTCGGAGGGTAACTCCGTAACACCTGACTCCCGAAGGGTGTCCAACAACCACCTAGGTACTCGAACAGATCGTGGAGCCTCCTGCTGTTGCGAGGGCTCTACTCCAGCTGCGGGATCAACCTCCTGTGTTGACTGAGGGTGATCAAATGGAGCAATGGTCTGGGAATCATCATCAGACTCTTCTGGATCTCCAAGAAGTGGCGGCTCCTCGACAGTGGATACTGGAACATGCTCATCAAAGACCACATCCCGGCTGACAACAATCTCATTCCTGTCTGGATCATACAATCTGTATCCCTTGGAAAGAGAATTATACCCCACTAATATAAGCTTGCGCGACTTGGAGTCAAGCTTCCCCCTCTGCTTCTTCGGAATATGAACATACGTATCACTCCCAAAAACACGGAAGTGCGAGACATCAGGTTTCCTGCCAAAGACGTTCCCAGTGGACCGTCAGTTGGACGGGAACAATTACGGCATCTGGAAGGTGATGATGGAGTCTGTGCTGGAGTCATATGACCTTGCTGATTTCATCGTCATCGGGGTTCCACGGCCGGAAGCAGAGGAAGGACAGTTACTGTCGATGAAGAAGGACCGAGAGACACAGGCACAGATGTGGGATCGTGTCAACGCCAGGGTCCGGTCATTTATTTTCCTCAATTGCACACCACAAGTAATCAATCACGTAAAGCACATAACGCTCGCCAGAGGCATATGGCAGCACTTGGCTTCTCTTTATAACAGGGTATCACCCATGAAGAGGTTCTCCTCGGAAGTGCAGATGCGGGTTATGAACCCTGCAAAGTCATCGACGATGCGGGAGCACATTAACAAGCTGCAGGCCCTTCAGCAGGAAGTCCTCCAGGTTGGCAAGGAGATATCATCTGAAGACATGGCCATTATTTTGCTGTTCCACTTGCCTGCTCAGTATTCTGCTTTCTACTCCTCTTTGATTACGAGTGGCAGGCTCAGCACCATTACCCGGGAGGAGCTTATGCCAATGGTCTTGGACCAGGAGGAACGTTTCACAAACCCTCCTCACAACGGAGGTTCGGAGGCCTTAACTGGCCAGCGGTCAAAAGACCGGAATAACAACAAGGGCAAAGGGAAGGCTTCATCGAAGAAGTCTTTTGAGAAGAAGCCCGACTCAGAACAAGAGAAGCTGAAGGCCGAACAATCCTGCAATGATTGTGGCGAGAAAGGCCACTATTGGAGGAAGTGTCCTAAGCGGACAGGAAAGAGTGCTGATTCTTCAGCCTCAGCTGCAAAGACTCCTACATTTGTGCACTTAGAGATGATGGACTCCGATGCTTCATCGTCTTCGAGCGATGAGGCAGTTGGCTTCACCGCGAAGGATACCCGGGAATGGATTCTTGACAGTGGTGCTTCCAGGCACATGACTTCGTCCCGTGACTTCTTTTTGGATCTAAAACGGCAGTCAGGTCGCATTTTTATTGGCGACAACTCAACTATTCCGATACACAGTGAGGCTCCTGCCAGCCTGTGGCATCCACCCACACCATGGAAAAATTGGAAAAAATTGGGAAAAAATACGGGGAGTGAGGAAAAATGATAAAACACCTATACGGGGCGGGCACACCCACAACAGAGGCCCTGGTGTCTGATTAAGACAGGAGATGACTTCTAACAAACACCCCCTCTCAGCTCCTGGATGTGGAACCAAGTTACCAACCCCAGAGAGCTGGAGTGTTTCCGGAGCATAGCCTAAGGTAGAGATTTCGTGAAGAGGTCCGCCACTCCTACAAAACTCTAGCAAGATGTCATTAGCAAAAACTTCTCACGAACAACATGACTTTGGATGACTGTGGGTTCCGCCAGTGGAAACCAATCTTGCCAAGTAACCTCTGCAACCTCACCACCTTGCAAGCAGCACCACAAGCAGCCTGGTACTCTGCCTCTATAGACGACAAGGCAAAGTTGGCTGCCTCTTGCTACTCCATGAAACAGCTCTTGAGCCAAGGGTAATTCCGTAGCCTGATGTAGATCTCCTCGTGTCTAGATCTCCTCCCCAATCTGAGTCACTCCAACCGTGGAGTCTGACTCCATCCGTCATTCCCCCTCTAGTGTCATAGAAGAGTCCAAGATCCTCTGTTCCCTGCAGATACCGCAAGATCCGCAATCCTGCGTCCCAATGAGTCTTCAAAGGTGTCTGCATGAATGAGCTCAACAGTCCCACCAGGAAGCTCAAGTCCAATCTGGTGTTCAACAACCAAATCAACGAACCAAACCACTTCCGATACAAGGAGGAATCACAAGGATCATCAACTGTAACTTTGGTATGCCAAGTCCTAGGAACCTACTGAAGACCATATAAGGCCTTCCGGAACCTATAAACCACCCCCTCTGAACCCGGAACCTCAAAGCCTGGAGGCTGATCAACAGACACCTCCTCTCGCAAGTCACCATCTGCCACTTGCATGGCTTTCCTACAAGTCCCTTGGGAAAGAGCTTCCTCAGCTGCAACAGGCTCTTTGTCCCGAATGATACGAGACATCAAAGCATACTTTACCTGTAAGGTTCCTCTGACTGACAAATGCAAGAACTGGAATGTTCTTGCCTGCTGCCATCATCTAGCAAGCCATCCAGCATCTAGTCCTGGAAATCCTACCACAGTGGATCCACTTTCAAGTGGTCATGACGAAACTGCCACAAATCACCTAACTGAGAACTTGTAAGAGAGAGTGTTGAGAGTTTGTAGATCCCATTCTCCACTCCGCCTTCCCGTACAATCTGGCCTGTTACTTTGTCCCGTAGAGCAACAAAATGCTCATCAAACTCCACCCGTACGCCAGTCTTGCAAACCTCATGCACTGACAACACATGAAAACCAAGGGATGGGACATAAAGAACGTGGGAGGAATGCTTCCCCCCTCTACCATCGGGAACGATCTCTAACTTGCCCTCACTGTGAATAGGGATAGTGGACTTGTCACCAATCAGGATGTGACTTGCGTTCCTTCTAAGATCCTGTAATAACTCTCAAGAAGGAGTCATGTGCCTGGAAGCACCACTGTCTAGAATCCAATCTCGAGTGTCCCTACTAGCGAGTCCAACTGCCTCCCTGCTTGAAGAAGATGAAGCATCTGTGTCCATAATCTCCAAGTGCACAAAATCTGGAGTCATCATGGTTACTGCTAAGAAATCTGCACCCTTATCAGGCTCCACTTAGGAAATTTCCTCCAGTAGTGGTCTTTCTCGCCACAATTGTTACAGGTCCTCTTTGCCTTCAACGCATCATGATCCAAGTCAGGCTCCGGCTCAGAAGACTTTTCCTATGCAGACTTCCCTTTGCCCTTACTGCAACCTTTCGACTGCTGGTCAGTCAAGGCCTCAGAACCTCCGCTCTGTGGAGGGTTCATAAAACGCTCATAGACACAAGCTCCTCCCATGTGATGGTGCTGAGCCTGCCACTGGTGATCAAAGAGGAGTAGAAAGCTAGCTGAGTATTGAGAGGTCAGCTGAGACAGCAAAGTGATGGCCATGTCCTCTGAAGATATCTCCTTCCCAGCCTGAAGAACCTCCTGCTGAAAAGCCTGCAACTTGTTGATGTGCTCCCGCATCGTCGAAGACTTTGCAGGATCCATCACCCGCATCTACACCTTCAAGGAGATCCGCTTCATGGGTGATACCCTGTTATACAGAGAAGCCAAATGCTGCCAAATCCCTCTGGCCAGCATCATATATTTGATAACATTAATCACCTGTGGTGTGCAATTAAGGAAGATGAAAGAACGCACACGGGCATTGACGTGATCCCATAACTGTGTCTGAGCCTCCCGTTCTTTCCGAGTAGAGAGTAAAAGCTCCCCGTCCTCCAACTCCGGCCGTGGAACACCAACCACAATGAAATCAGCCAAGTCATAAGACTCCAAGACAGACTCCATCATTACCTTCCAGATGCCGTAGTTGGTCCCGTCCAACTATCGATCCACCGGGAATGTGGGGAGAGCAGGGATCTTCGCATACCTCTCAGCCATCTCAATCAAATCTGCCATCTCGGGGAGGTTACTTTGGTCTTGTGAAGGGAGGGTGGGTGGGAAAAAAAATAAAGAAGCACTTGCTTCTCCTCACTTCTTCAAGTCCCGTACGCCCGATCAAGCTCCAATAAACACCAACAACCAGCAATCCCGCAAGCTCTTCAAATCTCCCGCAAGCTCTCCAATATCTCCAAGCTTCAAGCCACCTAGGGCTCTGATACCATGTCGGAATACGCAGCAGATATGAGACACAAAACTGAGAGCAGGAAAACGCAGAACTCCATGCTGAAGATGTGCCCACGTAGAAGACAAATATAGTAGATAAAAAAGTGTAGAAGAGAGAGAGTGAGAAGCTATATAAACTCTGCTATATACAAGATCCGGTACAACTAATGAGTGGGGGATCATGGGTCGTATTTATACCACCCATCTATGCTGGTCGGCCGGGCAAAAAGACAGCCGATAGGCTATTGGACATGTCCACAACTGCAATCATGCAGTCCGCCAGCAAAAGAACAGTCAGCCAGGTACAAGGCACTAAGTCGGCCAGTGCAGCAGCCCCACGACCAGTAAAAATGGGAAAAATACATGGAAAAATGGATAAACACCTAAATGGGTGGGCACACCCACAACAATGGCCCTGGTGTGTACTGTACAAATAGGAGATGACTGTTATGTTCCCATGGGAGAAAAGCCATATGAGTTAAAATGGTCTCCTTTTGCTCGATCGTGTTTTAAATGTCACAAGTTTCGGCATTTTGCATCGGAACGCTCTCGACACTGAAATTGCAACCCCTTGAGGACTCAATTCCTCCCCATTGGTGTAAGGACAGCCAAAACTGCTAGAACAAATATTAATGGTAGATGTGGTGAATGCGAATGTGAAACAAAGTATGGCAAAAAATAAAGAGAAAGCAGTGCAACAAGCACAAAATAAAAGCAATGTGCAAAATAGACAAATCAACCAAAGAAAAGATGATGATGGTTGGACAACACCAAATGCTCGACAAACAATGGCCTTGAAAAATAAGCCATTGATTGCGAGGCATTGGGATAAAACATCTATGGCCTCCACCTCGGGCGAATCAGCCACATGTATATCCATGAATTGGTTGAATGCAGTGAAGGGAGGGATGGAATACTTGCAACAAATCCATGGAGAGCTACAGAGAGATCTAGTATTAGCAAATGACTATATGCAAGTTGCATGATGGACATGAAACCATGTAAATATGTAACATATAATGTATTGTGTTTCTCCGATCCAAATAAATGGAGGTTGCTCTGGATTATGTTCCTTTGGCAAATCCGGACGTCGTTTCCTTGCAGGAACAATGCAACCACAACGTCAACTAGAAGGATAGAACTCCAGAGAAGACTGGCTGTCTTTCCGTGGCTGACAAATGCATTTGTGTTGGGGGACTTCAATAACTCTCCATTAGTGCAAGATAACACATCTCGAAATTGACACATGATTGTAGCAAAAAAAGTGACCTGGCAGACATTTAGAGACATTGTAGCAATAAATATGTGGAATGTGAATTGTCAGGACAAAAGAGGATTCACATTTCAGCATAATGCTAGATCAGAGTATCAAGTGAGGCTTGACAAATGCTGTATGTTTAATGTGCACGATGGGGATATGAGCCCTGCAAAGGTATGGGTGCATTATGCATCACAATTATTGGATCATTATCCATTATGGGTGGGGATGCATTTTGACATAGCTATGACAATGCAAGGTTGCCATGTAAAAGACTGAGCATAATCAATAGCTCCTACCTATCACATGATGCATATCAAGAAAAGGTGTACAAAATCATTGCATTACTTAGAGAAGATGCCTGCTATGACCTGGACCATGCATGGAGAAACTTTACAAGAAGAATGCAATCAATCATTATAGAATACAGCAAATGGTATATGGGGTAGCAAAGAGAGCAAATAAACTGATGCAAAGTGGATGTGCAGGCACTGCATGAGGTTGCACAAACAAGGTAGTTGAATCAAGAGGAGGAAAAAAAGTTGTTAAATGCACGATATATAATAGATTGCAAATACGAGCGAGGCAAAAGCCTTTACTAGATAAAGGCTGCTCGTCAAAACAATTTTTCAAAAGCTTGCATGCTCAGTAGCCTGACGGTCAGCAAACCAATGATGTAAATGAACTCGAAAGAGAATGCATGACACATTTTCAATCAATCTTTGCTACACCAAGGCACTTCTCGCGCAGGAAGAGTTGAAAGTGAAAGCCAGGATACATCATGTGCACTGGCCTAATGGTCAATGGACCAATGATGTAAATGAACTCGAAAGGGAATGCGTGACACATTTCCAATCAGTCTTTGGCACACCAAGGCACTTCTCGCAGGAAGAGTTGAAAGTGAAAGCCAAGATACTTATAAATGTGACACCAATTCTTAATCAACAAGAAGCTGCACAGATGGTATCCCTTTTCACGGACATGGAATTGCAAAGTGCTCTTGCTAGACTAGGTAAGTGGCAATCACCAGGATGGGATGGATTCGAGAGGAATTGGAAGACATTCTATCGGCAATGATAAATGTTACACGGCTACAAGGAGTGATGCTTGCTTCCTGGCAAGAGAGCCTTGTGAAATTGGCGCGAAAAAAGGAAATATGCTTGAATTTGGCTAATTGGAGACCTATCACTTTAATGCCAGTGCTATACAAATTGGTGACAAAGATGATCTCCAATAGAATAGCCAATGTGCTTAACAAACGGTTGCATCCAACCCAATATGGGTTCATTCCTAGATGACAAATAACAGACAACATATGTAATGCTTATGTGGAAATGGAGTATGCCAATATACTAGTCAAGAGGTTTTTCTATTGAAGGTACACATCACCAAAGCATTTGATGCCGTGCACTAGGACTTGATTGCTGCCAACATGAAACATTTGGGGTTTGGTCCGAAAATGACAGAACTCATCTACTAGCTGTATGTAGGCAGCATAGCTAGATGTTTAATTGGGAAAGGATTACCATCACCCTAGACTTTGGGAAGATAGTTTAGGCAAGGCTGCCCACTAACCACCATGTTGTATGCAATTGCTACTCATCCTTTGCTGATGTATATGGATATTCTTACTCGAGAAGGAGAGTTACATGGTTACAGTCAGACTCTCTTTTCTTCCCAACAAATACTCCAAGGGATTTGGCAGTGATTATGGCATTGTTTGGGACAACAGCGGGGCCTGAAAATCAACTTTAGAAAGTCGAAGTTGCTACCACTAAAATACGCAGATTGGCATAGTATACTCTAGCCAGGAGATATACTACCCCCCAGACAAATCACTAGGAATTTGGGATATCCTTTGAGTTGGAACATTTCTTTCAAAGAAGTAGTTGCATGGGTGCAAACAAAAGTCAAACAAAAGGTTGATTATTGGCAATTGTCTACATGGCCTTTGCATGTCAAGCTGTGAATAGTACAATCCATCATAATGGCTTACATACAATTCTTCTTGCCATTGCTGATTTGGGACAAAAAATCGCTCGACACATGCATGTCATTAGCAATGGAACTGTTATGGAAAACAAGCACTGATAGGAAGGCTTTAAGGCTATTGAAAAAGGAGCATGTATGCAGCCCTAAAATGCATGGTGGGATGAATATCTTGAATGTGCATTACCATGTACTCGCTCGGAAGAGTACCAACCATGGGCCCGGATGCTGGTTGCAATGTGTACGCTTTACAAGGTTGATTCTTTTGGGCATTGGAATCTCTCCTACTGGATATTTCGGTAGGTCACGTACAAGGAAAAATCACGGGCTGTCCCCCACTCTTCCAGATTGCTACAAGACTGGAAGTCTATGCTCATAAACTTGCATTGGGCACACAGGCCACTGCTTCCTGGAAACACATTGGTAGCTGAAAATGTGCATTGGAGCAGAGTATTTGATACGCCATTGGCAGTGGCTGAGCCAAGAAAAGCTTATTTTTTAGCACGAAAAGAAATTTGCACAGTGGAGATGTCATATCGACTGAAGGCAGACCATTATCGTTTCCACAAGCACAACGAGGTGGCAATTGGGAGACCATTATCGCCCTGTATGGAGACTTGTTGTTGCTCAGCTAGCAAGACATGGGGATATGTTGTATATATCGGTTGGGCAACGCCAGGATTACTGGCTGCTAAAGAATAGTAGACTAGGTTATATTACGGGGTTTCCTTTTTGTAGACTGACAACAGCAAGGGCATATAGATTACTGCTTCCACAGCCATGGATAAAGGGACATGCGGATCCAGCGTGGCATATGAACAAGTCCTTAGGCTGGTGGAAAGGTAATTTGGGAAAGATATGGCAAAGCAAATTGCCTTTAAAGCAGAAGGTTTTTCTATGGAGATGCCTCACTGAAACGCTCCCAATAGGAGAGTATTTGGCAAAGCGAAAAATTGTGGCTCCAAATTGTTTCTGATGCAATCATCATATGAAAAGAGTATTTACCATTTGCTATGGGCATGCACTGATACAAGGGATTTTCTGAATCGTCTATTTTCAGATATGCGAACAAAATTCCCTAGGATGACATTTGGGAAAATGTTTTGGATGTTTGGAAGATATCCTTCCATAGTGCAAGAATATGCTCTTTTCTTTGCATAGACAAGTTATTGGGCTATATGGACAATATGGCTGGATCGTAATTATGAGGTGTTTGCACAAGCTCGGATTGACAAGTACCTATATTTCTATTGATCATTACGTCAGTCATTGCATGAAAGTTTTGAGCTGCAGCAGATTGATCCTATGAAGTACTTTTCCACTCTTTTTAGATGTACTTTGATGAGAGCCTCTCACTTCGAGGGTTCTCTCTCTCTCTCTCTCTCTCTCTCTCTCTCTCTCTCTACACACACACAGACAATCCATGGGTCCATGGGCTTGAAAAATGATCAAACTCTTATTTTCATTTGGCTTCCTTTCTAGAAGAGATTACAACACAATTTTTTTTTTTGAAAAGCATACTTCATCACCGCGTGCCTCCAATGTACGGATTGCTGTTGGTGCTGTAAGTAAAATAGTTACTTTGAACTTATCAATTATCTGCCAATACCTTCCAGCATCAGGCCAAGCTGGTATCTGCCTTGCAACAAAATGAAAAATAGTTGAGGTGTGCACATTACTCAATAAAATAGCATCCACAATACAAACACAACCTGGAAAAGATACCCCTTCATAAATCACACAAGTTGCACAATTCAATAGCGGTCCATACGTCACATACGTGTGACCCGTAATCCATCCACAGTCAGCTGTACACCTGTGCAAATATCAAATTGCAATTCACATAACATGGCTCCTGTGTGGGTTAAAAGACAAACACCAAATCATAATCATTCATGTAAGCATATCTGAAAATTTGAAAGGCTTTCTTATTCAAGAGGTCTATCAAATGAAGCACAAGCCACGGTGAAATAAGATGCTGCTAAAGTGAAATTTCAAAGTGAAAGCTGCAAAGTGTTACGATACCAGAAGATATCGCCTGGTCTGAAGTCGAAAACATATTTGTAAGTAATAGCAGCAAACAACATGTAGCCCCCAACTGTATGCACCACACCCTGCAAAAAAGGAAAAGAAATGAAGCTAGAAGTCCTTCCACTTTTGGAGGCTCTAGCCCAAGTGGTTGTGCCTATTCTTGTTGTGTAACAGGTTCTAATGCTTGTAGATTAGAGAAAGAATCACCCAAAAAAAGGATTTCCACTTCAATTTCAATGCAAACGGTTCAGGATCCTGTACTTCATAGCTTTGACAGGCACGCTAACGCTCTGATTGAATTGAAACCCCTCCTCCTAGTGCGAGAACAGTTTTGAGGCCTTCAACATTAAGAGTCAAATAGCACACATATTGAAGTATATTTTCCTTTTGACAAATGGGTACTAGAAGGATCAAGTATACACTACCTTCGATAGTCCTGGGCATTAGTTTGTTTCTCCAGGGTCTAACACGGCTTCAGAGTGCCACCCTTAGATTCGAACAGAGAAACGCATTTGCCATTAGCTTCGTCATTCCCATTTCCGAGAGCAGTTTTGCTGCCTACCTTAAGGCATTGCCCCGGGGGGACCAAGTCTCGCATCTGGGCACAGCAGCGACCAAGTGTGAGGAGCCCAGGTACTGTGGGACTTGCCTGCCACCGCTCACCCACTAAAAACTCTCTATACCCAGGTAGGAATTGTAATAATGACAATGCATTAGTTCATATCCTGAAAAGGTTGATTTATTAGTAGTTGTGCTTTTAAATAACTCAAATCCAAACTGCTTTCCATGAGTGAGATCCACAATGCATAGGAAGGCCACATGACAACCAATCCAAAAGACCATAAGTGTATGCTGATCTTGTAAGCTTGGAGCCATGGAAGATTTTCATACCCTGACACTGGGTGGCCCTTAGCTAATCATTGGGATTAGGGCCTAATCTTGAGGATTAGATACATAACACCCTTCTGCCACAAGTCCATTGACACTCCTGCAAAGTCAGCCCACTCCATATCCATAACCTCCACAACCAATGGGAGCAGCTCTAGGGCCATGCAGGACCAATGGGCAGCTTTTCTACCCATCTGGAGCCTCAAACTAGATTCGCCTTTTTTGGGTCGCCTATGAGCTCCCCGACTACGGAGGCAACAAAATGGGTTACTCCAAGGAAGGAGTATATTTGATAACATCTTCCCATTTTGGGAAGTTGTAAAGTGGGCTAAATCTAGCCAGCAACCTCTTGCCATCCTCCTCCTGGACTTTGAAAAAGCATATGATAGAGTGGATTGGGACTTCTTGGAAGGCATGATGGCATGTATGGGGTTTTGCCAGGACTGGATCAGAGGGGTCTCTGCATGTATAGGGAGGCCCATAGCATAGTTTTAGCATGCGGGGGATGTGGTGTGACACACCTACAAGAATGCAAGGCACAACTGGACATTAGAGAGCCACCAACAGGCAAGTCTGACAAAGCGCAAGTGACACGTGGCACTGCCACATGGCTATGATGATGTGGCGATAATGAAGTGGTAACAGCACTACTGGCTGGCTAGGAGCATTGGTGCATATATATACGTGGGTAGCCAAATCTTCGTATTCATCTCCTTTCCTCAATGTTGGACTTCAGAGAGTGTTTCTCTGTAGGCAAAGTGCTAACCACGAGTGTACACAAGATCATAGGGCTGTGATTTGGTGTCTTCATTCTAAGCCACATCTTGTTCTTGAATTTCAGTTGTATTACTGCTTTCTTCTATGTAATACAAAGTAATAGTTCAGGACTCTTCTTTGTGCTATATGTGTCATTTTGCCACACTCTTCTTTCTATCTATGGAAAACCCTAGCACATAGGTGCAAGTGTTCTACACTTGGTATCAAAGCCTAGAGCACCTAAAAGTTTTTTTTCTTTTTTGACACCCGTGTGCATTAGCTGCTTGGATGAAAGTGAATATCCGCTTCATTGTACCTAGGTTCATTGGGGAAAATTGTGCTTTCCTGCCCCACCAAACCCTTACCTCATCACGCAGGGCTGACATCCCTCACCTGGTCCTTGATCACTTGATATTTGCCATGAATTCAAAAGTCACTGATTTTCTTCTTAGTATGAAGACATCCATGGACACATAGGTGGTTAAATCGAGGCTATATCTGCCCGTCTCAACAAGATGGAGTCGGCACCTCAAGCACCTATTATTCCGGATCTGGAATCTACAAGGCCTCATGCTTCGGAGCAAGCGTTGGACGATTCGGAGGATCAAGTGTCAAAACTTTCTAGAGGAAGATTTTTCTCTCCTTTGGATGCAGGCAAGGATACATTGGATGAGCTTTGCTCCCACTCTAGCAGACATCATTCTACACTAGCGTGTATGGCCATTCACGTCACCAATAGTCTGTCAGAGTACGCAGCGGAGATGATGACCAGATCTGGGAACACGAGCAAAAACGCAGGCAGAAAAACAGCACAAGAGAGAGAGAGATGTAGGCGTGTAACTCTACTCTATATACACAAGAAGATCCCGCGAAAAGATACAAAGAGTAGTGGGGCATATTTATATGCCCCATAGATGCAGTCGGCCTGTGCTAGAGGCCCTCCACGACTGCACAAGGCAGTCGGCCAGCTGTAATAGCCTCCACGACTGAAGAACCGAGTCGGCCAGCCACCAGCACCTACACGACTGTGTAAAACAGGTCGGCCAGCCATGGGGTGCAGTCAGCCAGCCCCATGGGCTCCTGCCAACCATCTGGCATCCATCCACACTACGGAAAAATGGGAAAAAATAGGGGGAAAATGCGGGGAGTGAGGAAAAATGATAAAACACCTGATAAGGGCGGCACACCCACAACAAAGGCCCTGGTGTATAAATCTAGACAGGAGATGACTTCTAACACCCCCTCTCAGCTCCAGGCTGTGAAACCAACCACTGGGAGCTGGGGTGCCGCCTGAGCAAATCCTGAGAGAGCGACTTCGTGAAGAGGTCCACCGTACTGTCCTCCGTCGAACAGAACTCTAGCAAGATGTCATCAACAACGATCTGTTCACGAACAAAGTGCCTCTGGATGACCATGGGTTCCTCCAGTGGAAGCCCAAACCTGCAATGTAACCTCCTCCTGCTCCGTAAAACTGCTCCTGGGCTTGAAGTAGATCCCCTCGTGTCCGGATCTCCTCCCCAAACCAAGTCACTCCAACCGTGGAGTCGGACTCCATCCAACAATCCCTCTCCTGTGTACAAGAGTCCCTGATCCTTCGCATGCCGCAGAAACCACAGGAAACGCAATCCTGTCTCCCAAAGAGACATTTGCAACCATGAGCTCAACTGCCTCATCAGGAAGCTCCTGTCCAATCTGGTGTCCATCAACCAGATCCGTGAACCATACAGCTTCTGAGTCACAGAGACATCACACTACTCACAAGGATCACCACCTGTTACGGTGCACAAACAAGTCCTGGAAACCTGATGAAACCTGTCAACCACCCCCTCTGAATCCGGAACCACAAAGCCTGGAGAAACCACCTCCTTCTGCAAGTAAGCACCTGCCACCTGCCTGGCTTTCCGAAAGGTCCCCGTGGAAAGAACATCCTCAACAACTGGAAGTTCTATGTCCCGAACACTACAAGACATCAGAGCATAAGTGACCTGTTCAGCTTCCTCTAACTCACGAACACAAGAACTACCAACATCAGTACTGGAAAGTTCCTGCCAACTGCTACCATCTACTGGCAAGCTATCCACCACTTGGTCTCGGAAAGCCCGCACCTGCAGCGTATCCACACTTAAGTGGCCATTACCAGATTGCCACTCATCACAAACCTGAGGACCTAGGAGAGAGAGTGCTGAAAGCCTGTAAACTCCGTTCTCCACTCCGCCTTCCCAAACCACTTGGCCTATTGCTTTGTCCCGGAGAGCAACAAAATGCTCATCAAACTCCACCCGTACGCCAGTCTTGCACACCTGATGCACTGACAACAGATGAAAACCAAGTGCCGGAACATACAACACCTGGGAGGAATGCTTCCCCCCTCTACCATCGGGAACTATCTCCATCCTCCCCTCACTGTGAACTGGGATAGTGGACGTATTCCCAGTAAGTATATAACCAGAAAGCCTGCAGAGATCCTGTAAACCGGAACGAGGAGGAGTCATGTGCCTAGAAGTACCACTATCGAGAATCCACTCCCGAGTATCCGTTGCGGAGAGTCCTCTAATCTCCTCCCTGCCTGAAGAAAATGAAACATCGGTGTCCATCACCTCCAGGTGCACAAAAGCCGGAGTCTTCATGATTGCTGCTGAGGAGTCTTCACCCTTCTCGGTCTTCCGCTTGGGACACTACCTCCAGTAGTGGCCCTTCTCGCCACAATCATTACAGGTCCTCTCTGCCTTCAGTTTCTCGCGGTCAGTGTCGGACTTCTTCTCAGAAGACTTCTCCGATGAAGCCTTCCCTTTGCCCGAGTTACGGCCTTTCGACCGTTGGCCAGTTAAGGCCTCCGAACCTCCACCCTGAGGAGGGTTCGTGAATCGTTCCTCCTGGTCCAGGACCATGGGCACAAGCTCCTCCCACATGATGGTGCTGAGCCTACCACCACTGGTAATCAAAGAGGAGTAAAATGTTGAGTACGAAGAGGGCAAATGTGACAGCAACGTGATGGCCATGTCCTCTGACGATATCTCCTTCCCAGCCTGAAGAACTTCCTGCTGAAGAGCCTGCAGCTTGTTAATATGCTACACCAACAATGACGAAATCGACGAGGTCGTAAGCTCCAGAACAGATTCCATCATCACCTTCCATATGCCGTAGTTGCTCCCGTCCAACTGACGGTCCACCGGGAACGTGGGGAGTGTCGGGATCTTCACATGTCTCTCGGCCATCTCAAACAGATCTGCCATAGCGGGGATGTCCTCTGAAAAGGGTGGGTGCGTGGGAACAAAGAAGAATTGATACCTACAAGTGGCTGTCCAGCAAATCAGCCCGCCTTCCTCTTGCTTCTCCTCTTCCCGAACAGTCCAGAACAGTCCACCAATCAGCCACAAAACAGCCCCCCTCTTGCTCACACACATCCCAAGACCTATCTAGAGCCTAGGCTCTGATACCATGACAGAATACGCAGCGGAGATGAGATGAGCTCAAACGATGAAGCTTCTAAAGCGTCCCAAGTTTAACAGGCTGATGGACGGAGAAGTCATCACCAATTGGACGCGTGAGATGGATGCCACGTTGGCCGCAACAAGTGGTTCAAATATTTTTTAGTTCCATTTGGTGCGTAAAGCTTTGACGGGTGCCGCTCTCTTGTGGTGGGAAGACCACCTTAGGCACCACTCTCTGACTTGTTGGGATGACTACCGCAAGGCAGTCTTGAAGCAGTTCATTCCCATAGATTAGCAGCATGAATTGAATAAACAGTTGAAGCGTTTTATGCAGAAACATGGTGAATTGATAACCAATTATCTCGCTCGTTTTCGGAAGCTTTTGCTCATGATCCCAAGGACTGTCCGCCAATTGGAGCAGGTTGAACGATTTGTGGGGATTGCGCTGGAACATGCAACCATTCCTCTAGTTTGTGAACAAAGTCACTCATCTGGCTTTACAGTAGAACAAATCGGATGGTTTGAAATCGTCTTTGCACGCAAACATTCGTGCACATCAGCCCCGTGATCTTTTAGATGCGGTTCCTCTTGCTACAACCCTCAAGACACAATAGTTCCAAGTCTAGGACTCAACAAAAGTGGTAGCAGAAAGGCAATGACAAGGGTAGCCAATCCAAGGCCAAGGATGATAAGGACAAGGCAAGTGGGAAAGCCTCAGTGACTGGCATAGATTTCTCTGTGAAGTCCTCAGTGCAAAAGGCTATTTCAAATTGCCTTATGAATGCAAGTGCCTTGGTGGTATACAGCTTTCCATTATAGCTCTCAAATTTAATGTCCTTGTCTCCCGACTTAAACTCTTTGGCCTTCTTGATGTGTCGAGCATCCCGTCGCTCTAGAACATCATCCTCTTCGTCATGTCTATGATGGATGCAATACCCAAGTCTAGGGCTGATTTCATGTGTAACACCCTCCACTCGGAATGGAACTCTGGGAGCAGAAACATACCTAGAAGGTGGAGATATCACAGACAATGCATGAAGATCTTCTGCATCTCTCAAATGGGCTGAAAACCCCTCATCAACCGCTCGGGCTGCATGTCGATGTACATAATCCCCTCGGGCTGAATGCCCTCTCATATCAGTTGCATGGCCTGCATGCCCCCTCATAACATCTGTTCGGGTTGCATGCCCACTTACATCACTTGCTCAGGCTGCATGCCCTCACATCACTGGTTCTTCGGGCTGCATGCCCTCTCACAACATCATCAAAATTCTCTTCACGGAATAGCCTGCGAGGTTGTCGTGTGAAGACCCACTTGCCCTCATCATCAAAAACATCATCGCCACAGCTTTTCAAATTAGCAATAGCCAACTCTCCAGGTTTGTCAATTCCCATCTATTGGACAATTGCATCAAAAGAGACCACATCAGCCTTAACCTGAGACTTTGATTCAATAACCCTTTGTACATCCAGATCCCTCTGCAAGGCACGGAGCTCTTCAAGCTCATACATCAAAGCATCAAGATCTTGCTGATCCTCAGCCCTAGCAGATAACAACGGATCGTTATCTACCAAAGCCCCAACTTGGCCCCTATCTCTATCCTCTTCCCGTATGCGGCGAATACGGATAGAGTCCTCCACAGAATGATCTAACTGGCTGGCCATGATGTATTTACCAGATTTTCAGAAAGAAAAGAATTCCCATGCCCCGGAATCGCTCTCTACCAGCTTTCCAAGTATGATACTGAATAGATTGCAAGGGTGCAACAGTGCCCCTACACAAAAAGGAGGGCCAGTCTTTCCACACGCTCACTGCCGCTTAAACCAAAAGCAACCTCTTTCAAGGCATAATAGTAAGAAGAGGACTTCCTCAAAATCCCAACCTTCTCTCATGGATAATGACTCCTTACAGCAGCCATATCCAACATCATATAAGGCGCAAGCTTTGTAGAAAGCCAAGCTCTGATACCAATGTAACGGAAGGGCAATTGTAACATGGAAATCTTATCAATCATGAAAACTCATTAAACACATAAGCATGCCAGATAAGAGAAAGATAACAATTCTACACAGTACACCACACTAGGGGCCAGAACATGGGCTGACCCCCCCCCCCCCCCCCCCCCTCTTTATGGTTAGATTACCAAAAAGGAGTCTGCTTCAAATACAACTTTGCGGGTGCCTAAGGATTCTCCACTAGCTAGCACCTGTTTCTTCCAATACAATATGAAAACAAAACAAAGCATATGTTGAATTTGAAGTCACTCCTCAGCACAAGAGAGCATTCCCACCATAAAGCACATGTAGGACAACCATGGACAGCCCATAGCACTACCACATCAGCCCGGGACAGCCCTGCATCTCCATCTTCCTCTTGTCTGGCTCACAAAGCAAGTTGACCAGCCTTGAAGGATTGTTTACCGCAGTCAACCAGCTCTAAGAGAAGTTGACCAGCAGCAGTTCACAAGCCAAAAGGTCTCCAATCAGTAGGGAATCCCTTTCACACAAATTGGCCAGCTCTTATGCTCTTTCCAATGCCCTTACCAGCAGCTTTTTAGGGCTGTAAACAGCCGGCCAGCATATGAGAAGCTTCCAAAAGAAGTCGACCAACTTCCCCCATACTCCTGGTTGATTTCTGTCGCAATAGATGGCAGTAGAAGGCTGTAAAACTGGTCGACCAGCTCTCTCATGCACACAGAAAGCATGTGCCTGAGCCAAAACTGGAGTTCCTTCAATAATAGAGCACCTCAGCCCAAAAATAACCCAGTCGTGTGCTTTTTTGGTCCAAAAGAAGGCGCTTACTATCAGTCCGGTGCCCGCCTTTTGGCTGCCACATGTATTAAAATAGTCCTGCCCAGTGTGAATATCTTATAAGTTGTCCGGTCACTTATAAGTGAGTGTGGACGTGCACCCATAATTATTAGTATATGAGATCATAAAGCTGTAAATTGGGTTTTTAGGGACACTTACCACTTGCAAAACACATGTAGACCACCTATCAGTCCCAAACAGGTGTGCACATACATGTCCACAGGGTGCCCATGCGTCACTGGCTCCATGGACAACACAGGAAGTAATCTCAAGCATTGTCCAGGCAAACAATACAAGTCATCCAAATATAAAATCGAAGTCATGCACACACATGAGTGCAGCTAGACTGGAAGAAACACCCATCTGCTCAGTTGTATCAAGTAAAGTGTCTAGGGCTTCATGATTCTTTCGGAATCTTCCCAAAACATAAATACAGAAGATCACCACGATAACTAGTCCTGAGAAATCATCTCATGTCAGGCTCCATGAGCCACACATGTACACCATGTCAGGCCCCACAAGCCATACATGTACCATCATGTTAGGCTCCATGAGCCATACATGTATTGTCATGTCAAGCTCCATATGCCATACAAACACACCATGTCAAGCTCCACAAGCCACAGATGTATGTCATGTCAAGCTCCATATGTCACACATGAACAGTAGAAAACAGAAGCAATGAGGAATTTTGTGACAACTCGCACTGTTACGACCCTGTGTTTTTCTCTGGACAGAATGCAGGTGGGCACGAGGACATGGTGGACAGTGTGAATGGCATCAGTTTGGAGTTAAAAAGGAAATCCATGTGTGGACAACCCCAAGTGTGAAGGGGACAAAGAGATTTTAATTTATAAGGTTTTATAACCTTTGATGGTTCAAAAAAAGCTAATTTGGGAGACACGCTTTTTGCTATTGCTCTTGTTTTTTTTAGGAGAAAAGGGGGTTGGCGGGCTGTTTTTGAGGCACCTCCCTATTGGTTAAAAAGGCAGAGAGCTTATGGAGGGGCTGGCGCATCCAACAATCATGAGTTCTCGATAACTATCACATCAGAAGCTAAAACATCTGCTCAACGGAATCTTGTAAACCATACATTTGCCACATCAAAGGTGTGGCTAATGAACTGGAGTGATCAATTTCTTCCCAATCCTGTCTTGACACACCCACACTCCACCTGAAGAACGTTGACTTTCAAGTTAGTCCACCACATCAATTCGCCCTATATGATACTCCCTCTTACTTCCTCCCATAATCATGGGGCTACCATAAGTGTAGAACATTCATCTATGGCAATCCTGCCCCAAATAAGATCATGAACCTATCCAAAATGTGAACACTCATCCACAAAAATTTTGTCTCAAGTAATATTGTGTTTGTAGCAACTCCCTGGCACATAAGACAATCACACTTATAAGGCTGGCCAAATCCTCAATATGGCTACCACATGTTAACCCTATTAACCTCAGTTTAAAACCAGGAGAATAGTCTCAAGGCACACTACTTTTAACCAAAATAGCACCGTTTCTCGAAAGAAACCATAAACTCCATAAGAAGTTGCTAAACTGTCCCAAGGAAACAACCATAGCACCCACCTCCACCTTTGTATTTGTGCACTAAAAACAAACTTAAGCCCCATCCAGAAGACAAAATCCTCGGATAATCAAGTTATATCCAAGAACACCATCTTACATGCAATAAGTGATAGCCTCTCTCATCTCGAAATCTGAGATGAAACAAAGGTGCATCCAAACTAAGCCCTAAGGAAACCTGCTACCATTACAGCATGCAAGAACTCCACAAGAAATGCCATCCAACCCTTCCTATGATCCTGGGCTAGAGTACATACGTGAGCCAAAGACATCTCAAAAATCAAGTATAGGATATACCATCAATGTTGTGTATATCACACATCTTCATATCATGTCTCCCTCACGTAACATCTCTGGTACTAAAACCTAGTACCGATCCAACTCCGAAAGGTAAAAACCTCAATCTAGGTCTATAAAGGGATCTCTACTCTGTAGAGCCCAAATCTGCACATTGTAAAAGTACCAGTACAATCATCAGTAAGCCTAGTGCACCTTAAGGAAAATATCGCACAACGGCCCATCCTCGCCATGCTAACAACAATAAGCTATCCATGGTCACACAAAAATCTCGTCAGTGTAATCTTCTCGACAAAAGTTAAGACATGCTTCCCTCATGAGTCATGTAGACAAATTAGGGGAGCTCTCTAAAAGCGAGTTCTTAGACTTATCAAAGCTTTCCAGACCAAGGGAGTCTAGAGATGATTGGCTCATTGAGCCGGACATGCTTGGACCATTCAATGCCCAGTCCTCAAAGCCATCCATAGATGATTTACTTCTTGTAGATCTAAATTTGGAAAGGGATAGGAAAGGCAAGAGCAAAATGCATCGGGAGACTGAGAACCAATGGGAGTTTGTACGACAAATTCCAGTGACAAAGGTCTTACAGGATGACCCACTTCAAGAGGTCTATAAGGACTCTTTAGAAGGATATTATGCCACAACTAGATTGCCAGAGCTAGATCTTCCTCTAGCACTTGTGGTGGTAGTCGAGAAGCTTGCAGAATACAAGAACCGAATCGTTGATAAATGGGCCAATGAATACCGAACCTTAGATTGGAAGGAGATTCGGGAGCTCACTTGGAAAGGACAACCATTATTCATGGAAGTGTTCTCAACAAATACAGCTAAACCAGGAGAGACAGCCTTTCTTGGAGAAACTGCTGCTCCTCCTCTACGAGAGTTCATTAGAGAGGGACACTCAATATCAAAGTGGACTACTGCAAGTAGCCCAACTCTAGCACCAAGATATTATCCTACACCAAAAGTGCGACCACAAATCACACCACAACAACGTTTCTCTCACTATGACAATCGGAGGGTAGGGGAGCCAACTCGGCCTCCCATAAATGCACCTCCTGAAATGCGGATAACAAGATCTTTGGAGGGGGTTGGTGAGGCAGGTAATAGGTGACCCACCCCAATTTGGGATGCATGTGGACCATTTTACCAAAGAGAGGAACAATTCCCACTGAGAGTGAGAGGCCGTAGGCCCTATAATGAGTATTCAAGACAAGTAAAGCCATCAACTCTTCAGAAACTGGTAAAGAAGTACGAAGGGTCGGGAGATCCATATGACCATGTAGCAGCATTTAGGCAAGCAGTTCGAGCTGAGCAAGTGACTCACAAGCATACGCAAATTGAAGGATTTGGGCTCACTCTTGAGAGAAAGGCCCTTGCTTGGTTTCAGGCACTAGAGGCTTCAGACAAATCTTCTTTACGAGTTCTGGAAGAGAGATTCATTGCTGCTTTTTCCTTGATGGGGATTCAGCATGACACGGTAGCAAACATCTGCTCTTTCAAGCAAGGCGAGACTGAGAGTGTTAGAGATTGTGTAAATAGGATGAAGTAATACATTAATCGTTGCCCAGAAGACGAGAAGCCCACCCGAGTCAATTAATTTCTCTCTTCTTAAAAGGACTCAAAAATTCAACACTGCATACACATCTCTATGCAAAGAAGCATACAAATTTCAATGAGTGTTGCCATGATGCTATGGATTTCACATATAACTTCAAATTCCAAGATGGTTCTGGCCCTGAGGTGCAACCTAGGGATCAGTGGGATAATGACCAAAGTTCAGGGTCTAGTGCGCTAGTAAATCCAGACCAGATAGCTAACCTAGTACTAAGGAGATTGGGACAAACCTAATGCCCATCCATGCAGCCACAACAACAGCAGAGCAGCAAATGAGGAGTGTACTACCTACAGGTCCTCATCTTTGTGGAGCATGTGGCGGTAACCATAAAACCGAAGAATGTAATACCTTTTCTCCTCTAGTCACAAACCAACCCACAAAAAAGTGGTGCCATGCCTGTGCTTGGAACTTTACCCACACCACACAGGAATGTACTCGCATTGCAAGAATGAGACAGGAGCGTGAGCAACAAAGGGGTGGAGTGGCTCCACAAATGCATCAACAGTATACTAATTTTGAACGTAAGCCACCGATGGCACAAGAGCAAGCACGACCTGTTCTTGGAGCTCAACCTCCTACTCTTGGGACTGCTCCTGTGAGGGTTGTTGACTACGACAATTCAAATATGTGTAGAGACTTGGTAAACCCAAGCTATGTGGAGGAGGAATATGCATCATATTCATCCAAGGAAAATCTCTTTGAAAGTCCCGCATATCCAAGCCAAGCACTGGAGGCTCAACCAGGGAAACAAAATTCTTTGATGTTGCTAGGCGACTACCAACCTAGGACTCCAGGCCCCTCAGGTCAATGGCAGCAAAGGAAAGTAGAAGCCAAACTAATGGGCCCCTGTTATCAGTGCGGTTAACCCCATTGGGCTCGTGATTGTCCACATCGCTCAAGGCAAGCAGCTCAATCCAATACAACAGTACCACAGTTTCCACCAATTGAAAGATATTGTCTAGGGTGTTGTGTAGAACACTTCCCAAAGGATTGTTTACTGAAACCGCATGAGGAAGGCACCTCTCAACCAAAGGTCTCAGTCAACTTTGTAGGGGCAGTTCCATCGCCACCTTCATCAGAGAATGAGGATGTCGTGCCACTTAGAGTCATGACTCGATCACAGACACGAAATGCCGAAATGCAAACTGATGAGACACCTCGAACTAGGGATGCAAAGGCAAATCTAGTGGACAAGACCCTACATCCCAATAGAAAAAGGACCACTAGGAGGAAAAAGAACCGCAACAAGCAAACTAAGAGTGCATCCACTAGTTCTCAAGAAGTCTCTAAACAAAACATGAAGGATCAAGCGTTTACATCCCAAGAAGTGCATGAGGAGCATCAACCTCAACCTGGGCCTAGTACTAAACAAGATGAGGCTAGTACGACCGAGGATAGTTCTGGGGGTTCTCTTTTTGTGGATAAGGTGAACGAGACTCTAGATGCCATCATCGATGCTCATAGAAGTCGCATTGCAGCTTTATATGAGCTACCCAAGAAGCTTCAAGAATACCCAAACCCTCGTGAGGAGAAGATCAATCTAGCTGTACATCAGCAACTCATTAGGGAAGCTCAATCAATACTTGAGGGACCACCTCCACCTATCCCTCGGGGCCCAACCTCTTAAGCCAACATTAGAAACCATACCAGAAGTGTCATCAAGTTGGGAAATGAAAAGTGAGCTCATCTCACAATCTCATAGCGAGAAGTCTGCACCAATTGACACCCAATTGAAAGAAGGCATTCTGCCGCCACCTAGTCTTGCCTTCCCATGCAATGATGAAGTTATTGATGCTAACGAGGACATGGCAAATGAGATCTCGGTAGCAGTTCATGAGAAAGTTAATGAGAATATGTCCTCTATTATTTCACCTCCATTCTCTAAGGTGGATTTTACCAGGGGTACAGAAAACAACTTTAGACGACCAAGCATCCAGGAGGAAGTTCAAACAATTGTTTCTCCTAGAAGTAAGCATACAATGAAAACCTTACCATCTTATTTGGGAGAATATGAGAACTGTTCTCAAACCTTTAGGATACCCTCCATGCATAGAAGGTTGACAAAGGAGATGGATATGGGTATCGTGCAAGCTATTTTGTCAGCACCAGTGGCTTGTACCATACCTTTGCTTGATTTGATAAAGCTTCGACCTGAGTTGTGGAATGATATTGCCACATGTTTGTCAGAGCAGGTATTGCTACAAAAGGGTCACCATCATTGTACTATACACCCTGAGACAAAGCATGTTATGTCAGTTCCTATCAACAAAGTAGGAAAATTTTGTGAGGACGATCAGGGAAATGCTACCCTCCCATTAGAAGTGCGAAAAGTAGCTTCGACTGCAATACTTGATAGTGGTGCACGAGTGGACATTGTGACAAGGTCCATTTGGAAAAAGTGGGACAAACCAGCTATTAGGAGTACCAGGATGCGCTTGCAGCTAGCAGATGGAAGCTTAGAACATCCCCTTGGGCTGCTTGAGAACATATTGGTCACCACATGTGGGATTGAATATGAGCACACCTTTGCAATAGTGGATTTTGGAAAACATCCAAACTATGAAGTGATATTGGGTAGACCATTCATGCGACAATTTTAAATGATTCAAGATTGGGGATACAATTATTTGTACCTCCGGCATGATTTTGTCATCACAAGGGTCAACCTAAAGAATCACTCATATCGTGATGTAACAAGGTCTCCAATAGATGAGTTTGATTCTGCTTCATCTGAGGGCTCAAGAGTTACATGGTCAGATGAGCGAGAAGATCTGTGGATGTGTGGAGCCTCATGTAGGGATTTCAACACTGAGAGACTTAGGGGTAATCGAAGTGTATCAGATGAGGCATACATTCCACAACCCTTCCCTGAGCACTTAATTGATCCACTAGAATGGAGTCATGTCCTTGCAACATTATCGACATGTGCTTTACCTAAGCCAATTCAATTTTGTGACTCAAATGGATATGACATTATTCCTATACGAATGGTACAACCATGTGACCTTCTAGATGTTTTGTACTATGGGGATGCATCCACAACAGCACTGCATGTAGAGGAAGTCTCAGTGGAGGATTTAACACTCGAATCAACTAATGATGCTGATAAGGAAGATGGATGGAACTCTAATTTTGATAATGATGTGATAATCCCTGAGGAAGAGTTAGGAAAGGCACGCCTGCTCTTGAGAGGAAGGGAGGTTTAAGTAGAGATCCCTCGAAGCCGACCTAAACGTAAATGTTGTAAGAGCCATAAGAGAATCCGTAAACAAGATGAGAGGGAACGACGTGAGAGACTACAAAAAGAAAAGGAGGAGTTTAAGAATGAACACTCTCGACCACCACCTCACTTCTCAGGAAAGAATGGATATCTATACTATGTCCAAGCACAAGCACAAGATAGTATCAAAGACCAAGTAAAACGATCAGATGGATTCCAACCAGGAGAAAAGCTAAAAACTGTTAGCAAAAATCGCAAAAAAAACGAAGAAACAAAAACCAAAACTCAAGTCTCAAACCGATTCAAAAGAGAGTGTCGGAAGTGCAAAGATAACGGTTGAACAAAAAAATCTGATGCAAGATTGCAACAGAGAGCTCAAAACCACATGGTCGTCAATTAAAGATGACTCAAGTGGACAAGAACAAGGTCTCAATGTTGCCCCCAACTTCACACAGTACACTCTTCAAGATCGGAAGATTGTTCTTCAACAGCCCATGCAACAAAAGCCAAGCATGCCAGGGGTTTTATATGATGGTCCACAGAAGATGCAAAAAAAATTGATATCACTAAGCCAGGAGAAGAGCCTCGCTATGTGTGGATTGCCACAGACTTGTCCTTAGATGAGGAGAAGTTATTAATTCAAACAATAAAGGAGTATCGCGATGTTTTTGCTTGGAGTTATAAAGACCTCAAAGGAGTTGATCCAAGCATATGTCAGCATACAATTCCATTGCGAGAGGATGCAAAGCCTTCCAAGCAACGTCCTTATACTTAGAATGAGAATTTTGCACGAAAGATAAAAGAAGACATAGACAAGCTCTTAGAGGCAGAATTTATCTATGAGATTGAACACACTGAATGGGTCTCCCCTATTGTAGTGGTGCCCAAGAAAAATGGAAAACTTCGAGTATGTGTAAACCTCAAGAAGGTAAATGCAGCTACTATACGTGATCATTACCCACTTCCAATCACGGATCATGTTCTGGAACGAGTTGCAGGGAAAAAGGCATATAGTTTCTTGGATGGATTCTCCGGTTACAATCAAGTGTCATTTGATCCAAAGGATCAACACAAGACAGCCTTTGCTACTGAAGATGGTATCTTTGTCTATCGTGTTATGCCATTTGGTCTAACAAATGCACCAGCAACCTTTCAGCGGTTAATGAGTCATATATTCAAGGAGTACCTTAGGCAATTTCTTGAGATCTTCATGGATGATTTATGTGTTCACTCACAAGAGCGTGATGATCATATACAACACCTCAGACTTGTGTTTCAAAAGTGTCAAGTTTATCGTATATGCTTGAATCCTGACAAGTGCAAATTCATGGTAAGACAAGGGAAAATTTTGGACCATATTGTTTCTCGCAATGGAATTTCAACAGATATGGATAACATTGATGTCATTGTCTCATTACCTCGGCCTATCAACCCTAAAGGGGTACAAATATTCATGGGACATTGTGGCTATTATCGTCGATTCATCTACATGTACGCTGTCCTAGCCAGACCATTATATGCTCTTCTTGTAAAGTTTAATTGGACTGATGAGTGTGAGGAATCCTTTGAAAAGTTGAAGCAAGCATTAGTGACTGCACCCATCTTACGGGCACCAGATTGGAACCAAATCTTTCATGTCCATATTGATGCTTCAAACTTTGCAATTGGATGTATTTTGGCTCAATCGGGAGAACATAATGAGGAGTCCCCAATCTCATATGCTAGTCGACAGTTGAACAATGCTGAGAAGAATTATACCACAACAGAAAGAGAAGGTTTGTCCATGATATATGCAATGAAAAAGTTTCACCCTTACCTTTTGGCAAACAAATTCATATTTTTTGTGGACCATCAAGCATTGCTATATTTGGTGAATAAGCCTTGTGCAACTGGAAGGATTGTGAGGTGGTTTATCATCCTTCTTGAGTTTGATTTTGAAGTGGCAGTCCAAAAAGGAACAACTCATCTTAGGGCAGATCATTTGTCTCGAATCACCTCTGGCGTAGCTCCTGTGGGTGTGGATGATGATATGTTAGATTCAACACTTTTCCTTGTAGAGACAGCTCCTAAATGGTCTGAATCCATCTTAGAAATTTTGACAAGTGGGCAGATACAACTAGCGGGTCCTAATGTGGACTTATGGCGACCATTCAAGTTAAGCTCAGGGAGATTATATCGTCAGGGTAATGATGGAGTGTTGCGGCTTATACCTAATCCTGACCAATATGAGGAGATCTTGGAAAGGGCACATGCGGGTATCGGTGGAATCCATGCATCAGCTACTACTTGTGTGCGACGTATATCTCAGGATGGGCAATGGTGGCCTACCATGCATGCGGATGCTGAAAAATTTGTTCGTAACTGTGCTTCATGTCAATTCATAATGTCACATTATTCCAAATTTCAACTACACCAAGTTGGAGTAAGTATATTCTGGAATATCTTCAGCATGGTCATACTGATCAAAAAATTCCTAAATATCGAAAGCATGCTATTGACGTGGAAGTGGCAAACTATATGCTGATAGAGGGCCAACTCTACAAGAGGGGCAAGGATGGCAACTTACGCATGTGTGTATGTGAAGCTGACTACTTGAAAATCTTGACTCATGCAGATGTAGATGTTGGGGGTGGACACTTTTCGGGCAATACCACAGCTAAGTTGATTAGGTGGTCTGGGCTTTGGTGGCCAACCTTACAAATGGATGCCGAAGAATATGTAAAACGTTGTGACGATTGTCAAAGGACCAAACCTCCCATCACAAAGGACAATATGCCATTGCGGCCTATGTTAAGCACACGTGCTTTTGCAAAATGGGGTATTGATTTTGTCGGTCCCATTAAACCTCCAGCTCGTCACACGCATGCCGAATATATTATAGTCGCAACTGACTATTTGACCAAATGGGTAGAGGCAAAGGCTACAGTTAAAAATGATGCCAGAACCACAGCCAAGTTCTTGTATGAGTACGTGTTTACACGCTATGGCTTACCTATTGAAATTGTTACTGATCAAGGTGTGCACTTTGTGAATGAGGTCATAGAGTTTTTGCTTCAAGAATTTATGGTAATTCACAAGCGTTCTGCACCCTATCATCCCCAGACCAATGGACAAGCTGAGAGTACTAATAACAAGATTCTCTGCACAGCACTCACAAAGATTGTTGAGGGACATAGGACTGATTGGGAGCAAAAGTTGCACTCAGTTCTTTGCGCATATAGGATAGCCTATAAAACATCTGTGGGCACAACCCCATTTGAGCTTGCTTTTGGGCTAGATGCAATTCTTCCCATTGAATTTCTTGTACGTACTCTACGAGTAGCTAAACAATTGGACTGGACTGGTCATGAGCTTTCACAACGCATTGATGAATTGGAAAAGCTTGATGAGACCCGCTTATTGGCGGTAATGGGGATGTATGCCGAGAAGAGGAGACAAAAGCAATGGTATGATTGAAATGTAACAACTGGCCGATTCAAAAAAGGAGACCTTGTGCTCTTGTACACACTTAAGAAGCATAAGAGAAAGCTCAAGAAACGTGGCCTAGGACCGTTTGTGATTAATGAGCTTACTCCAAGTGGTGCAGTGCGTTTAGAGACACTAGAAGGTGAGCAAATGCCTAACTTCATTAATGGAAGTCGTCTCAAGAAATACAATGAACCATTAACTGAAGCCATGCTTCAACAAATGCATACTGCACGTACACGGAAAGAAGCACATGACCTACTTAAACGTCAGGCTCAAGAAGAGGCTAAAGCTAGAGTTGCAAAAGCCAAGGAGCGTCGCAAGGCTTCTATGTTGGCCTTACAGTTGGCTACTGATGAACAATATGTCGATCCTTTCAATATTCAAGTGTGTCTTCATCTTCATGAGACTACCTACTTTGTCTCTGCCTTAATTGACTCTGGTGCAGATTATAATGTTCTCTCGTTTGACACATGGATAGCCTTGGGACAACCAACACTTGTGCACATTCCTATTGACTTACGAAGCTTCTCAGGTGAAGATAACCCTATAGAGAGAAAATGTGTCATTATGATGTCCATTCAGAATCACCAGATGTCAGTTCCCTTTTATGTTGCAAGTAAGTCCAAGGCAGTGGTAGAGGCTGTTCTCGGTCGATCATGGTTAAGTGCTACCAATTGTTCATTAGATTGGAAGAAAAGACAATACAAATTGCAAATTGATTCTGATTGCATCTTGGGATCTGCTACTCCACGAGCTTTATCATGTCAAAAGGGTGGTGTTTCTACCTTAGACAACCCACTTTCAAAATCTGCTCTTGTAGCTCCAACACAAATGATGTGGATAATCGATGAGTCCTCAAGTGAGGGCCATGGCTCTGGCATGTTCCAACTACTCTAGTCATTGCTCAAAGAAGGCCGGGCAAGAAAGAATTATCAATTTGGCTACCCAAAGATGCATACAAACTTGTACCATCTAGCCTAGTTGCTAAGCCTCCTAAAAAGCACATCTTTTCCAAGCCTAAACCTCACATTGTTACTCATTGGGTCCCAAAGCATGTTCTTAAAGCACAAGGCTATTATGAGGGTGCGAGGTGCAACAGCACTTTGGCTTCCCAAATGCCATGGTTTACTAGAGGCAAAAGAGTGTATCAATAAGATTCCAAAAGCCACCCTTGGTTTTCCATATCAGTGGGTGCAAAGGAAATCAACACAACCTCTTCAAGATAGGATAGGTGGTTGTGATAGCACCTACAAATCTCCTTGTGTTGACCTTCCCAAAACATGTATTGAATCACCAGTTGTCCCAATTTCTCCTAGTTACACAATTCCACCATCAACTTGTGTACCTAAGACAAATCCAACTTTACACGAGTCTCCTTTGAGCATAGATTCTAGCACTTCAATGCCTAAATCCTCTTATCTTGCTCAAATTCCTCAACAATTGCTAACCTTTCCACCTCTTAAGAAGGACATACCCAAAACCAAAAGGTAAGGCATTAACACTACAATTGAAGCTCTTTGGTAGATCAGTGTTTGAACAGTCTCACATTTACTAATGTGGTTCCTTATGCCTTTAGAGGATTGTGTTCTTTTTGAGATGATCTTATCTACAATGTTTTTGATTGGGATTGTAATGATGGATATGAGTGTATAAAGTTTGAAGTTTCTAAATTTCATTGTTCTACGACCAGATACCTCCTGATGGATACTTAGCAAGATACATGTCCACCATGCATTGACCCTGATAGTACTCAACCTGAACATCGCGGGGGTTATAGTGCTCCTCCTTTTCAAACTCATTCTAGGTACTTTTATGCTCCCTTAGGTGAAAATTGCTGTGGGCATCACTTTGTCACTTTATTCTATCAACAGCATCACCCATTTCCACATTGTCAAGAGTGTGCACGACTCGTATTAGGAGAAGCTTCACACATTTGTTGGCTATGCCGCTCTTACTTTCGACGATATGGCACGGGCTTAATGAAACAAATTGTGGGAATTACACCCCAACGCCATAACCTTCTTGATGTGAGAGTACCAGAGAGAGGACCAAATCAACGTAGATTACCTGAGGAGATTCAAGCACAACAATGGAGGGATACATGCATAAATGACTTGCAACTACCTATCTTGCAAGCCCTCCTTCCCCCAGCCTCAACATGTCAATTTTGGATCACTATGAGTACCTATTCCAAAATCGAATTGTCTGCTTAACCTTCCCATAGAACCAATGCTATATTTTAGCGAGGAAGAACTCCTTCCTCTACCACCTTCTCCAGAGGCCGGTTTTTGTACAGGGTTGTCCCTGCATCCTGAAGTGATTGATACCATCTTTCCAACAGAAGTGGACACGGATCAACCACTAGTGCAAGGGTGAGCTCATCGACTCCACAATAAGATCAACAAGCCAGGGCACTTTTCTTCCACTGGGTTTTTCTCCTCGGCTATATTCGGTGATTGGCATCAATAACAAATTTTTTTCGTTTCTTTTCTTTTCTTATTTGTTAATAAAAATTTTGCAGAGATCTCAGCTAAACAAGAGCATACAAACACGCTCCAATAGTCCACCTACCGTGCACACAAATTAGGAAGGGGGGAGACATGCAATGCCTACAAAGAGCAAAGAGAAGCAATCTGTACAACATCAGCAATGCATCAATGCAAACGCACAACATACGAGCACTACAACAGGTGTATTCAAATCGTAATCTTTTGTTATATATGTACTTTTAACTTTTGGATATATTGTTTGCATGTTCACACACAGTTGGCTGGTTTAAGTTTTAAATTAGTTGTTAAAATGTGGTGAGTGATTTCTAGATTCTTAGAGGACTTTGTAGAAGGTATTTCTATTTGAAGACGGTATAGGATATATACCAACGGAGTATGCCAAGTTCTTATGCTCTCGAAGTATATTAGTTATCCCTAGTGGTAGCTACCTCTTAGGTATGGGCTAGGTGCTAGGATTAATAAAAAATTTATAAAAATCATGCCCTAAAAAATATATACAAGTGAATCGAGACATGGCGTGTCTACAGCCATGTGGAATGCTTGGTAGGACCTTGGGTTGTCTAGCACCTGAGGGCCGATGCCTTGGTTTCCACGGGGTGAACACTGACGTCTAAAGATTCAGAAAAAGACCTTCAAGGACTCTATCGCCTAGATAGATGTTGGTAGGACTCGGGGTTACATTATGGGTCCTCGAGACCGATGCCCTCACCTTCATGGGATACTCCTTATGTCAAAAAGAAAGAAAAGGGTCTGTCGCCCTTGAGATACTTAGCGGCCTTTAGATTCTCTTGGCGGAGGTCTCTTGGCCATTGCTTGGGTCTCATTGGGATGAAACCTTTCTCTTTATCATCTTTTACACACACAAAAAAAAAAAAAGAGGTCCAATCACCATTGCTCATATTTAGGAGTAGGTTTGCCACTTAGGAAAAACTTAAATACTTCTAGGACATTGAGACTGCGGTCATAATCTGTGGTGTGCAAGCACACTTGCCTTTGCATAGCACTATCTACCACTTAGTCTCACTTTGACTAGTCTTTACTCACCTCTTTTAGCACTCTTTAAAACTCTAATCAGCCTTTCACTTGTATGCTCACGTGTGAGATGGTCATTGCTGTTTTTTTTTTCACAATAAAAGGCTTTCCTTGTATCCATTGTTTTTTGCAGCTTTTGCTTCTACCGCGCTCGAGGACGTGCGCAAAATAGGAAGGGGGGAGTGTTGCGTGACGAGTGGTGATCAATGCAAGGATGCAACTCAAAGATGCAAGCAGGAAAACAAGTGATATTCTTATTTAGGGCTCTTGTAAAGAGTTCCAAGTTGTAGATAAGTGTGGGAGTGGGCTTAAGAATAATCCCACATGGGAAGTTTTGGGAGTTTTAGGAGTTTGAGTATAAAAAGTGGCTCATTTGAGAGCTTAGGTATACATTGGGCTAAACTCATGTTTGAGCTCTCTTGAGACTAGCTCTCCCTCTTTTTTCATAGAGGTGCAAGCTCTTCTCTCTCCCCATCTACATTATTGTATGAGCAATGTTCTTTTTTTAATTCAATGCAATGAGATGATATTTGTCTCTCTTCTCATGTCTATTCTCTAGTATGCATGTTTCTTTGTTGATAGCTTCAAGGTTTGTGTGCATGCTAGGGAAGTAAGTACTTGAGAATGAAGTATGCTTTGAGCTTGTGTATGCATTAGCTTAGCTTTCTTCTTGTATTGGATGCATGAATGAGTGGGATGATGAATGAATGAGCAATGGCAAGATTGGGCTTGTGTGTGTGTTAAGTCTATGTCAAGGTAGTGGTGTTCTTAGCATTCTCTCCATTTGTGGGTAAGCTTTTGTGCACCGGTACGGGTTGAATCCCTAGCTCCGAAAGGGATGCAAATCCCATTGGATTGAGCTACACGTGGATCATGCTACTCTTGCTACAAGTGAGAGAGTTTTCCGTCTCTCCATTGGCACCGCTGCCGGGAAAAAATAATATATATACATTGGACACATTGAACAGGCGTGCCTTTCCTAACTCTTCCTCAGGGATTATCACATCATTATCAAAATCAGAGTCCCATCCACCTCCATGTGGTATTGATTAGGTGGTCTGGGCTTTGGTGGCCAACCTTACAAATGGATGCCGAAGAATATGTAAAACGTTGTGACGATTGGTCCTGGGAAAAATAATATATATATATTGGACACATTGAGCAGGCGTGCCTTTCCTAACCCTTCCTCAGGGATTATCACATCATTATCAAAATCAGAGTCCCATCCACCCGCATGTGGTATTGATTAGGTGGTCTGGGCTTTGGTGGCCAACCTTACAAATGAATGCCGAAGAATATGTAAAACATTGTGACGATTGTCAAAGGACCAAACAATGGAGAGACGGAAAACTCTCTCACTTGTAGCAAGAGTAGCATGATCCACGTGTAGCTCAATCCAATGGGATTTGCATCCCTTTCGGAGCTAGAGATTCAACCCGTACCGGTACACAAAAGCTTATCCACAAATGGAGAGAATGCTAAGAACACCGCTACCTTGACATAGACTTAACACACACACAAGCTCAATCTTGCCATTGCTCATTCATTCATCATCCCACTCATTCATGCATCCAATACAAGAAGAAAGCTAAGCTAATGCATACACAAGCTCAAAGCATACTTCATTCTCAAGCACTTACTTCCCTAGCATGCACACAAACCTTGAAGCTATCAATAAAGAAACATGCACACTAGAGAATAGACATGAGAAGAGAGACAAACATCATCTCATTGCATTGAATTAAAAAAAGAACATTGCTCATACAATAATGTAGATGGGGAGAGAGAAGAGCTTGCACCTCTATGAAAAAAGAGGGAGAGCTAGTCTCAAGAGAGCTCAAACATGAGTTTAGCCCAATGTGTCCATAAGCTCTCAAATGAGCCACTTTTTATACAAAAACTCTAAAACTCCCAAAACTTCCCATGTGGGATTATTCTTAAGCCCACTCTCACACTCATCTACAACTTGAAACTCTTTACAAGAGCCCTAAATAAGAATGTCACTTGTTTTCCTGCTTGCATCTTTGTGTTACATCCTTGCATTGATCACCACTCGTCACGCAACACTCCCCTCTTCCTATTTTACGCACGTCCTCGAGCGCGGTAGAAGCAAAAGCTGCAAAAAACAATTGATACAAGTAAAGCCTTTTATTGAAAAAAAAACCAACAATGACAATCTCACACGTGAGCATACAAGTGAAAGGCTGATTAGAGTTTTAATGAGTGCTAAAAGAGGTGAGTAAAGACTAGTCAAAGTGAGACTAAGTGGTAGATAGTGCTATGCAAAGGTGCACACCACAGGTTATGACCGCAGTCTCAATGTCCTACAAGTATTTAAGTTATTCCTAAGTGGCAAACCTACTCCTAAATATGAGCAATGGTGATTGGACCTCTTCTTCTTTTCTCTTTCTTTTTTTTTGTGTGTGTGTGTGTGTGTGTATGTGTGTGTGTGTGTGTAAAAGTTGAATAACGAGGAAGATTCCATCCCAATGAGATCCAAGCAATGGCCAAGAGACCTCCGCCAAGAGAATCTAAAGGCCACTAAGTATCTCAAGGGCGACAGACCCTTTTCTTTTTTTGTGACATAAGGAGTACCCCATGAAGACGAGGGCATCGGTCTCGAGGACCCATAATGTACCCCAGAGTCCTACCAGCATCTATCAAGGCGATAGAGTCCTTGAAGGTTTTTTCTTAATCTTTTAGACGTCAGTGTTCACCCCATGGAAACCAAGGCATCGGCCCTCAGGTGCTAAGACAACCCCAGGTCCTACCAAGCATTCCACATGGCTGTAGACACGTCATGTCTCGATTCACTTGTATATATTTTTTAGCACATGATTTTCGTAAATTTTTTATTAATCCTAACACCTAGCCCATACCTAAGAGGTAGCTATCACTAGGGATAACTAATATACTTCTAGAGCATAAGAACTTGGCATACTCCGTTGGTATATATCCTACACCGTCTTCAAATAGAAATACCTTCTACAAAGTCCTCTAAGAATCTAGAAATCACTCACCACATTTTAACAACTAATTTAAAACTTAAACCAGCCAACTGTGTGTGAACATGCAAACAATATATCCAAAAGTTAAAAGCACATAAAGAACAAAAGATTATGATTTGAATACACCTGTTGTAGTGCTCGTTGATGTTGTGCGTTTGCATTGATGCATTGCTCATGTTGTGCAGATTGCTTCTCTTTGCTCTTTGTGCATGTCTCCCCCCTTCCTAATTTGTGTGCACGGTAGGTGGACTATTGGGGCGTGTTTGTATGCTCTTGTTTAGCTGAGATCTCTGCAAAATGTTTATTAACAAACAAGAAAAGAAAAGAAAGGAATAAAATTTGTTATTGGTGTCAATCACCGAATATAGCCGAGGGAAAAAACCCAGTGCGAGAAAAGTGTCCTGGCTTGTTGATCTTATTGTGGAGTTGATAAGCTTACCCTTTTACTGGTGGTGGTTCCGTGTCCACTTCTGTTGGAAAGATGGTATCAATCACTTCAGGATGCAGGGCCAACCCTGTACAAAAACCGGCCTCTGGAGAAGGTGGTAGAAGAAGGAGTGCTTCCTCGCTAAAATATAGCATTGGTTCTACGGGAAGATTAAGCAGACAATTTCGATTTTGGAACTGTTCAATATAGGTACTCATAGTGATCCAAAATTGACATGTTGAGGCTGGGGGAAGGAGAGCTTGCAAGATAGGTGGTTGCAAGTCATTTATGCATGTATCCCTCCATTGTTGTGCTTGAACCCCCTCAGGTAATCTACGTTGATTTGGTCCTCGTTCTGGTATTCTCACATGAAGAAGGTTATGGCGTTGGGGTGTAATTCCCACAATTTGTTTCATTAAGCCCGTGCCATATCCTCGAAAGTAAGAGCGGCATAGCCAACAAATGTGTGAAGCTTCTCCTAATACGAGTCGTGCACACTCTTGACAATGTGGAAATGGGTGATGCTGTTGATAGAATAAAGTGACAAAGTGATGCCCACAGCAATTTTCACCTAAGGGAGCATAAAAGTACCTAGAATGAGTTTGAAAAGGAGGAGCACTATAACCCCCGCGATGTTCAGGTTGAGTACTATCATGGTCAATGCATGGTGGACATGTATCTTGCTAAGTATCCATCAGGAGGTATCTGGTCGTAGAACAATGAAATTTAGAAACTTCAAACTTTATACACTCATATCCATCATTACAATCCCAATCAAAAACATTGTAGATAAGATCATCTCAAAAAGAACACAATCCTCTAAAGGCATAAGGAACCACATTAGTAAATGTGAGACTGTTCAAACACTGATCTACCAAAGAGCTTCAATTGTAGTGTTAATGCCTTACCTTTTGGTTTTGGGTATGTCCTTCTTAAGAGGTGGGAAGGTTAGCAATTGTTGAGGAATTTGAGCAAGATAAGAGGATTTAGGCATTGAAGTGCTAGAATCTATGCTCAAAGGAGACTCGTGTAAAGTTGGATTTGTCTTAGGTACACAAGTTGATGGTGGAATTGTGTAACAAGGAGAAATTGGGACAACTGGTGATTCAATACATGTTTTGGGAAGGTCAACACAAGGAGATTTGTAGGTGCTATCACAACCACCTATCCTATCTTGAAGAGGTTGTGTTGATTTCCTTTGCACCCACTGATATGGAAAACCAAGGATGGCTTTTGGAATCTTATTGATACACTCTTTTGCCTCTAGTAAACCATGGCATTTGGGAAGCCAAAGTGCTGTTGCACCCTCATAATAGCCTTGTGCTTTAAGAACATGCTTTGGGACCCAATGAGTAACAATGTGAGGTTTAGGCTTGGAAAAGATGTGCTTTTTAGGAGGCTTAGCAACTAGGCTAGATGGTACAAGTTTGTATGCATCTTTGGGTAGCCAAATTGATAATTCTTTCTTGCCCGGCCTTCTTTGAGCAGTGACTAGAGTAGTTGGAACATGCCAGAGCCATGGCCCTCACTTGAGGACTCATCGATTATCCACATCATTTGTGTTGGAGCTACAAGATCAGATTTTGAAAGTGGGTTGTGTAAGGTAGAAACACCACTCTTTTGACATGATAAAGCTCGTGGAGTAGCAGATCCCAAGATCCAATCAGAATCAATTTGCAATTTGTATTGTCTTTTCTTCCAATCTAATGAACAATTGGTAGCACTTAACCATGATCGACCGAGAACAGCCTCTACCATTGCCTTGGACTTACTTGCAACATAAAAGGGAACTGACATCTGGTGATCCTGAATGCACATCATAATGACACATTTTCCCTCTATAGGGTTATCTTCACCTAAGAAGCTTCGTAAGTCAATAGGAATGTGCACAAGTGTTGGTTGTCCCAAGACTATCCATGTGTCAAACGAGAGAACATTATAATCTGCACCAGAGTCAATTAAGGCAGAGACAAAGTAGGTAGTCTCATGAAGATGAAGACACACTTGAATATTGAAAGGATCGACATATTGTTCATCAGTAGCCAACTGTAAGGCCAACATAGAAGCCTTGCGACGCTCCTTGGCTTTTGCAACTCTAGCTTTAGCCTCTTCTTGAGCCTGACGTTTAAGTAGGTCATGTGCTTCTTTCCGTGTGTATGCAGCATGCATTTGTTGAAGCATGGCTTCAGTTAATGGTTCATTGTATTTCTTGAGACGACTTCCATTAATGAAGTTAGGCATTTGCTCACCTTCTAGTGTCTCTAAACGCACTGCACCACTTGGAGTAAGCTCATTAATCACAAACGGTCCTAGGCCACGTTTCTTGAGCTTTCTCTAATGCTTCTTAAGTGTGTACAAGAGCACAAGGTCTCCTTTTTTGAATCGGCCAGTTGTTACATTTCTATCATACCATTGCTTTTGTCTCCTTTTCTTGACATACATCCCCATTACCGCCAATAAGCGGGTCTCATCAAGCTTTTCCAATTCATTAATGCGTTGTGAAAGCTCATGACCAATCCAGTCCAATTGTTTAGCAACTCGTAGAGTAGTACAAGAAATTCAATGGGAAGAATTGCATCTAGCCCAAAAGCAAGCTCAAATGGGGTTGTGCCCACAGATGTTTTATAAGCTGTCCTATATGCCCAAAGAACTGAGTGCAACTTTTGCTCCCATTCAGTCCTATGTCTCTCAACAATCTTTGTGAGTGCTGTGCAGAGAATCTTGTTAGTACTCTCAGCTTGTCCATTGGTCTGGGGATGATAGGGTGCAGAACGCTTGTGAATTACCATAAATTCTTGAAGCAAAAACTCTATGACCTCATTCACAAAGTGCACACCTTGATCAGTAACGATTTCAATAGGTAAGCCATAGCGTGTAAACACGTACTCATACAAGAACTTGGCTGTGGTTCTGGCATCATTCTTAACTGTAGCCTTTGTCTCTACCCATTTGGTCAAATAGTCAGTTGTGACTATAATATATTCGGCATGCGTATGACAAGCTGGAGGTTTAATGGAACCGACAAAATCAATACCCCATTTTGCAAAAGCACGTGTGCTTAACATAGGCCGCAATGGCATATTGTCCTTTGTGATGGGAGGTTTGGTCTTTTGACAATCGTCACAACGTTTTACATATTCTTCGGCATCCATTTGTAAGGTTGGCCACCAAAGCCCAGACCACCTAATCAACTTAGCTGTGGTATTGCCCGAAAAGTGTCCACCCCCAACACCTGCATGTGCATGAGTCAAGATTTTCAAGTAGTCAGCTTCACATACATTAGGACCCGCTAGTTGTATCTGCCCACTTGTCAAATTTCTAAGATGGATTCAGACCATTTAGGAGCTGTCTCTACAAGAAAAAGTGTTGAATCTAACATATCATCATCCACACCCACAGGAGCTTCACCAGAGGTGATTCGAGACAAATGATCTGCCCTAAGATGAGTTGCTCCTTTTCGGACTGCCACTTCAAAATCAAACTCAAGAAGGATGACAAACCACCTCACAATCCTTCCAGTTGCACAAGGCTTATTCACCAAATATAGCAATGCTTGATGGTCCACAAAAAATATAAATTTGTTTGCCAAAAGGTAATGGCGAAACTTTTTCACTGCATATATCATGGACAAACCTTCTCTTTCTGTTGTGGTATAATTCTTCTCAGCATTGTTCAGGTCGTGCTTGCTCTTGTGCCATCGGTGGCTTACGTTCAAAATTAGTATACTGTTGATGCATTTGTGGAGACACTCCATCCCTGTGCTGCTCACGCTCCTGTCTCATTCTTGCAATGCGAGTACATTCCTGTGTGGTGTGGGTAAAGTTCCAAGCACAGGCCTGGCACCACTTCTTTGTGGGTTGGTTTGTGACTAGAGGAGAAAAGGTATTACATTCTTCGGTTTTATGGTTACCGCCACATGCTCCACAAAGATGAGGACCTGTAGGTAGTACACTCCTCATTTGCTGCTGCTGTTGTTGTGGCTGCATGGGTGGGCATTAGGTTTGTCCCAATCTCCTTAGTACTAGGTTAGCTATCTGGTCTGGATTTACTAGCGCACTAGACTCTGAACTTTGGTCATTATCCCACTGATCCCTAGGTTGCACCTCAGGGCCAGAACCATCTTGGAATTTGAAGTTATCTGTGAAATCCATAGCATCATGGCAACACTCATTGAAATTTGTATACTTCTTTGCATAGAGATGTGTATGCAATGTTGAATTTTTGAGTCCTTTTAAGAAGAGAGAAATTAATCGACTCTGGGTGGGCTTCTCGTCTTCTGGGCAACGATTAATGTATTGCTTCATCCTATTTACACAATCTCTAACACTCTCAGTCTTGCCTTGCTTGAAAGAGTAGATGTTTGCTACCGTGTCATGCTGAATCCCCATCAAGGAAAAAGCAGCAATGAATCTCTCTTCCAGAACTCGTAAAGAAGATTTGTCTGAAGCCTCTAGTGCCTGAAACCAAGCAAGGGCCTTTCTCTCAAGAGTGAGCCCAAATCCTTCAATTTGCGTATGCTTGTCAGTCACTTGCTCAGCTCGAACTGCTTGCCTAAATGCTGCTACATGGTCATATGGATCTCCCGACCCTTCGTACTTCTTTACCAGTTTCTGAAGAGTTGATGGCCTTACTTGTCTTGAATACTTATCATAGGGCCTACGGCCTCTCACTCTCAGTGGGAATTGTTTCTCTCTTTGGTAAGATGGTCCACATACATCCCAAAATGGTGTGGGTCCCCTATTACCTACCTCACCAACCCCCTCCAAAGATCTTGTTACCCGCATTTCAGGAGGTGCATTTATGGGAGGCCGAGTTGGCTCCCCTACCCTCCGATTGTCATAGTGAGAGAAACGTTGTTGTGGTGTAATCTGTGGTCGCACTTTTGGTGTAGGATAATATCTTGGTGCTAGAGTTGGGCTACTTGCAGTGGTCCACTTTGATGTTGAGGGTCCCTCTCTAATGAACTCTCGTAAGGGAGGAGCAGCAGTTTCTACAAGAAAGGCTGTCTCTCCTGGTTTAGCTGTATTTGTTGAGAACACTTCCATGAATAATGGTTGTCCTTTCCACGTGAGCTCCCGAATCTCCTTCCAATCTAAGATTCGGTATTCATTGGCCCATTTATCAACGATTCGGTTCTTGTATTCTGCAAGCTTCTCGACTACCACCACAAGTGCTAGAGGAAGATCTAGCTCTGGCAATCTAGTTGTGGCATAATATCCTTCTAAAGAGTCCTTATAGACCTCTTGAAGTGGGTCATCATGTAAGACCTTTGTCACTGGAATTTATCGTACAAACTCCCATTGGTTCTCAGCCCCCTGATCCATTTTGCTCTTGCCTTTCCTATCCCTTTCCAAATTTAGATCTACAAGAAGTAAATCATCTATGGATGACTTTGAGGACTGGGCATTGGATGGTCCAAGCATGTCCGGCTCAATGAGCCACTCATCTCTAGACTTCCTTGCTCTGGAAAGCTTTGATAAATCTAAGAACTCGCTTTTAGAGAGCTCCCCTAATTTGTCTACATTCCCTGGATGATAGGTGACTTCGTAGCGAACACCATCTCCACCCATGTACATGTTACCCTGGTCATTGACTAGAGGTGCTCTATCAAGTTCTGAGAAAAAGTCTGCGATCTTAACAAGATACCGTTGTTGTGGATCCCTAAAGATCTCAACTCCTTGAGCATTCATGTAGACATATTGAAGTCTCACATTGAGTGGTAACCCCATGGTGTCGGCTTCAAATGGATTAAAAGATCTTGTGGGTATCCTATTTGGGGCTAAGGGATGACTATTTGACGGCCCTAGATTGTCCATGGACAATGAGCTAGTTGTTCTGGAAAAAGTATCAGATTGGGATTCGAAAAAGATTTCAGCAATATCTGCCAAATTTCCTACCGATTGAGTCCCACTTTCTTGCGTAGGTACTCCAGAAGGTGCCCTAGGCCCTATGGCAGTGTCTATTTGACGTCCCGATCGCAAGTGCATAAGGTCAAATTTTAAGGTTTTTTTTTTCTTTTTTCTTTTTTTTTAATATATCCTACCTAACCACTAAATGCAACTAACATGAATATGTGTGTAAATACCTATCCTATTTTTTTATTTTTTATTTTTTGATTTTTTTTTAACTTTTTTACTAATTACACAAAAATACTAATTACGCACAAAATTACAAAAATTTAAAAAAATGCAAGTTACACTAATTATGCAAAAAATTACAAAAATTTAAAAAAAATGTAGAATATGCAAGAAATGTAGACTCAAAATAAAACACATAATTTATAAAAAATTTTAAATTTTTTTTTATTTTTTTTCTTTCTTTCTTTTCTTTTCTCTCTCTTTTTTTTATATATTTTTATTGTTTTATTGTTTTTTTCTTTTTATTTTTATTATTTTTAAAAAAAAATACAAAAAACATGAAAATTAACAAAAAAACTAAAAAATAAAAAATAAAAAAAATACTAACCTTATCTTTCTGCCGCCGGTGCGTCTTCTTTTTCGCCGCCACACCTTATCTCCTTCACGTGCTCCTTGCCGCCACGACCTTCTCTGCCGGCCTCCAGCTGCCTTCGCTTCTACACCCCGCCTGGCTCTTCGCACGCTCGGCCAGCCCTTCACAGCTGTAGCCGGCCAGTCGGCTCCAACCGCCTTCGTCTCCTTCTCGACTCCTCTGCCCGCTCTTCACCTTCTTTGCTTCGGCCTTCAGTGGGTGACTCTTTGCCTTCGCCGCCCACACGGCCTCAGATGCAGCCGCCTGGGCCTTTGCCTTCGCACCGGCCTTCGCTCTTTCCACGCGGCCGCCCTGCAGAGCCGACGATGCCGCCTTCGTCTCCAACGTTGGCCACTGCAGCGGCCACCTAACTACGTTGGCCACTGCGAAGGCCACTTCACAACCGCCTTCACTACCTTCGCTTTTATGATCTCGGCCTTCAGCGGCCAGCTAACCAACTGACCCCGCCCGCCGCCTTCATTTTCGGCCACCTTCACAGCCTTCTCCTTCGCTCTCTTTCCACGCGGCCGCCCTGCAGCCGGCCCAAAGCCTACGCCCCTCACTTCGTGGCCCTTAGCTGCAGCCGGCCAGTCGGCTCCACCCGCTTCTTCAGCGGCCTTTCACTTCCTTGCGGCCGTTTACAAGCTTTGGATTGAGCTTACGGTAGTTGTAGATTCCATATTCTCACAGGTAATCAGAGCTTGAAGAGGCGAGAGCGAGAAGGTAAGGGACGCTCTAGCATTGCCATCGTAGCAATGGCCGCAACAGTAGCTAGTTCATCCCTTTCTCCTCTTCACACTGCATGGTTTCTTTGTGTGTTTTTTAAAAAAATATATATAACAAACATAAAAAATAAAATTTGCGACCTCTCTCCTCCTCTTTTTTTCCTCTCTCCCTTAAGCGGCCTTCACACTTGAGAGCCTATGGAGCTTGCATAAGCTATGGAAGAGCTTAGCAACGCACCCAATAGCATTCCGCAATGCTCCATGAGAGCTACAACCCGTCACAATGCATGGTTTCTTTATGTGTTTTTTAAAAAAAATATAACAAAAATAAAAAAATAAAATTTGCTACCTTATCCAGCCCCTCCTTTGTCTTTGTAATCTACCTTTTTTTCTTCTAATCACTAGCTCCGAGATTCCACACTCGTGCTAACTCTAACCCTAAAAACAAAAAGAAATAGTGGTAGTAATGCAAGCTTCTCAACCGGTTTTGAGTCTTTTCCCCGGCAGCAGCGCCAATGGAGAGACGGAAAACTCTCTCACTTGTAGCAAGAGTAGCATGATCCACGTGTAGCTCAATCCAATGGGATTTGCATCCCTTTCGGAGCTAGGGATTCAACCCGTACCGGTGCACAAAAGCTTATCCACAAATGGAGAGAATGCTAAGAACACCACTACCTTGACATAGACTTAACACACACACAAGCTCAATCTTGCCATTGCTCATTCATTCATCATCCCACTCATTCATGCATCCAATACAAGAAGAAAGCTAAGCTAATGCATACACAAGCTCAAAGCATACTTCATTCTCAAGCACTTACTTCCCTAGCATGCACACAAACCTTGAAGCTATCAACAAAGAAACATGCACACTAGAGAATAGACATGAGAAGAGAGACAAACATCATCTCATTGCATTGAATTAAAAAAAGAACATTGCTCATATAATAATGTAGATGGGGAGAGAGAAGAGCTTGCACCTCTATGAAAAAAGAGGGAGAGCTAGTCTCAAGAGAGCTCAAACATGAGTTTAGCCCAATGTGTCCATAAGCTCTCAAATGAGCCACTTTTTATACAAAAACTCTAAAACTCCCAAAACTTCCCATGTGGGATTATTTTTAAGCCCACTCCCACACTCATCTACAACTTGGAACTCTTTACAAGAGCCCTAAATAAGAATGTCACTTGTTTTCCTGCTTGCATCTTTGTGTTGCATCCTTGCATTGATCACCACTCGTCATGCAACAGCATGTTATATACTCATGGTAGTCAACCCACAAGATTATACAACTACCAACTCCATTATGCATAGTATGGACTAGATACTACGACATCCCCACTAACGTCATCAGTGCCCAATAGTGGGTGTAGAACTCTGTACCAAGATATGCTCTCACACACACACACACATAGATAAGAGCATATATTCACACAAAGCCCTTCATACTCAGTTTTTGTTAAACCTCTGGTGATGCAGGGCAGACTCAGCCATAATGAAGCCTAGCACTAAGGGAAGTAGCAAAAAATAAGTAGTTGATAGGGCAAATGCACCGCTAAAGATAGAAAGAATAAGCACAATATCAACTGGCTGCAACTCAGACGAAAACTTCACAATGTGAAATCTGCATGTCCGCTAATACGGCTAAATTATATACCTAGATGAATAACTCATCAAAATATAGCTCTACCCACATGAAGCTACACTAAATCCCTAGCTTAAAGCCGGAAACTGTCTGTCAAAAGATGACTGAATAAACGGTCTCACTGAGATCTTGTGCACTACATCCAAAAAATGTGCTCGATCAAATACATGATCTAAGATCACTGTTGGTAACTCAAAATAGGCAAGATCAATGATCGTTCAGGAAAGTAGTAAGTTACTACAAGTAGTCACAAATCTGGTGACTAGCACGGGTTGTGACACACGTGGATTACAAGAGTTTAATAACCCTTGTGCACTGCAAGTGTTACATTCATGTCATCACTCTTGTAATACTTTCCCATTTGGTTAACCAGAATTTGAATGAGTTCGGCTAGGTCGTCCCATCCTCCCTCTATACATCCTTCTCGTGAGGCAAAGGTATTCCTTGATCAATTGGAGGGTTGGCCTACATTTTCCTTCCATCTAATCTTTTAAATCAGTCCACAGTCGCGGATTTCCTCTTAGTCAAGTTCCAATTGGCATCTTGATCTTTGCAGAGAGAAATGCGGATAGCCCACCGGCCACATCCTTGGGTGCTCGGTTTTGACCAACACAATTACTGTATGATTCTAGAATAGGATTTGCTAAATCATAAAGAGGATATTTTCCTCCTTCATTAAATATCCTTGAGAATAGGTCGTTCCTTCCTTCTTCTTTCGAGTCAATTTCACCCTCACTAAGTTCTGAAACAATCTCCAGCACGTTCAGCTGTTTGGCTTCCCTCGTGATAGTCTACCTAGGGTATATTGTTTCAATAGCCCGACTAGCTGATAGTCACGTCCCCTCAAACATGTTTTGACTTTCTCGGACTAAGGTTTATGCGCAACCTCTAGCTTTTGGATCTCCTTCTGAGCATTCACCCACTCCCCTCGGTGTCGGGGTTCTTCAACTGCTTCGGTTTCCTTCCATCGAAGCAAATGCCTAACGAAATTCCTTCATCAATGGTGTCTATCCAATCAATGTTGTTCTTGGATGCACGAAGGAACTATTTACCATGCCAACTCTGCCACCGGAAAAATAAAATCAAGTAAGTGCATAGTATACATAGCACTATCAAAGTCATGCTATCGATCCTTCGCATCTTCTCCTGCTTCAGACCAAGTAGCCTAAAATCACTAGGATCCCTACAAAAGACGTGGGTTCCAAACATTACGACACACAGGTCATGGAATAAACACCAAAGTACGACACAATCACTAGGATCCCTACAAAAGACGTGGGTTCCAACGTTACGACACATGGGTCATGGAGTAAACACGAAAGTACATCCGCATCCAAGAGTTCATCTAAGCAAACTCAAGGTTACCCTACAACACCAAAGTAATCACTAGGATCCCTACAAAAGACGTGGGTTCCAACGTTATGACACACGGGTCACGGAATCAACACCAAAGTACATCCGCATCCAAGAGTTCATCTAAGCAAACTCAAGGTTACCTTGGCAAGACCAACCAAATGAGGCTCTCTAGTCTCCCAAGTCAATGGTCTCTGCAATAAATTCTTCTCTACAAGTCGGGGATTTTACCCAAAAGGAAATCACCCATCTACAATTGGACCCACTCAAATATCCAAAACAATAATCTATCAGCCATCTTATACTAGATGAGACACCAAGGTGTTATGTCTCCAAGGTGTGTATCTCCATCTGAATCTCCCAAGAGATCAACCACTCTTGGGTCCCCTGCCTCAAATCACCCCTACAATGGTCCGGATCTACCCCTTCAGTTCCGTCGACCATAAGTTCATCTAATCAAGGAGAATTTTGGTCCAAGTTGTTCAGCTAAGGCATTATGAGTGCATACAAATCAAGAAGCTATCAAGAAATCTGCTTCTCTCTACGTACTCAAACAATTCTCCTTCCACCTATGGTTGCCCGTCGTGGGTGTGTATAGCCCACAGAACAGTCTAACGAGGGAAAACAGCCCCCAGGTATCTGAAAGGAATCATGAAGGAAGTCTCAAAATTTTCTGCTCCAAAAACGAAAATCTACTTGGATCAAGTCACTCTCCAAACGATCACCCCATAAAGTATGATGGCTTCATAAACGCCTTGCACGATGAGGTAAGGGTTTGGTGGGGCAAAGAAGCTAAATATATCCTATAGAAGCAAATTAAGCTTCCCCATTGGCTTATGCTATAAAAACATAATGTCTACCCATGCCTGCTTTCCTCCTGTGTCTCCTCCTTCTCACACACAAATGCCTGAGAGGTGAAAGAAGGTAGCACAGTAAACAAGTGCTCCCGTCATGACCACAACTGCCGAACCCAAGTGCCTATCTTATTCTCAAATGGCCATCTAATGGTCACGTTGCTCCCTATCATCCTGGCCAAGTTCCCCAGCAGTGATCTGTTCTTTCTCATGATCAAAAAGATCATCTAAGAAAGTAAGGGAGGTAATCTTTGCCATGGATAAGGAGAAAAGAGATTCTTCTGTTGCTACAACGTCAAAATAAAATACATGCTGATTCTGGAAATCACAAAAAAGCCAGGGAAACAAACACACTTTACGCATGAAAATCTGAGAATAAGGGCGAGGAAAAGTTTACTCATGTTCCGTGTACAAGAGGAGGGCTGCGAAATCTGCCTCCCGGTGCTTTTGTCTCACGCGAACAAAGGAGTCAACTTGTAGCTTTTTACACCCATACTGCTTTTTTCAACAAACAAAAAAAAAAGCGCCTCCCTTTTAGAATCCCCAAAAACAACTAAAGTCACTCTATTTGGAAGGTTTCTCAAAAAAAATAGCACGCAAGCTTTCTCTTCTTCTTTTTTTAGAAGCAACATCAAAAAATAGCAACTTGCGTTTTTTTTCTCCCGGTGGCCACATGTGAGGAGCACCCAACAGCCCCCCTGTATGGACCCATACACTTGCACAAATCAATCTGGAGGAGCTGACTGCTCGCCCCTTTGCTGGCCACCCTGGTTCACTCTCTCCCTCTTCTCTATTGCGCAGCTTGGCCTGTTGCTGCACTGTAGGAAGACAGCCTGTGGCCACCTCTCTGAGACCTTGTCTCTGCCAAACTAGCCACCATACAGGTCTGGCTGCCCTGCACACACAAAAGCTGTGCACAAACTAGTCTACACACTCATGCCTGACTGCCTCTCCCCTTCTTGTGCACATATCAGCCCTCACACATGCCCGGCACTCTCGCTTGCCTGCTTGTCTGCCATGCTATGGGCAAATTCAAGTCTAACAAAAAGCTGCCTTGGGCAAATGTGGCTTCCACACACCAAGGACACACAACCTGCATACAGGGTGCTTTTTTACCTTAGACCCGACATCGTACGCATCGCATGACCAAGATAGATTGTGGCTAGCAGCTCACCACCCAGCCATTGGTTCAATGCCTCCAACCACCCCCAAGCCTGAGGTTTGATTGCCGCAAGCCTACTCGGTACCGATGGCCCAACCTTGCATCCCATACGACTAGGCTGAACCAGCCACCTTGCAGCTCCATAGCCATAAGGTCTTGCACGTCCCTACTAGTAGCCCTCCTCTCTACCACGTGGATACCTCAATAACTCATAAGTGTCCCCAACATCACTTACATATAAATAACTTTGCTTTATTGGCCCTTGCTTTATTTATAAGCTTTCTTGATTTATTTATAAGCTTTTAGCCATTATTAGCCCTAGGCTATTAATTATAAGCTCTTAGCCAATCTAGACCTCATCTTTCTAGCGCCCTTAGCCCACGTGTGAACCCTCCAGGTCCCCACGCCCCAGCTAAGCCCTTAACCCTAATCTTGGGTTAACCCTAACCCTAATCCTAGGTTAGTACACGTCCCTAGCCCTAACCCTAGGCCTGTCGAGAGGTAACATAGTGGGCTAACCAAAGTTGGGCCCTTGGGTGGCACCTCTCCCAACGTCTGAGTCCCACACGGAGGAACTCTAGAGCCACAAAACAAACTATATAGCCCATAATTCACTTTACACTAAGTAAATTGTCCAATCTCATTATGTCCATACAACATTCTCCCCCTCCTCAAAATCTCGACATTGGCATCGAGTGAAGTAACATTCACCTTAGTGTTGTCTCCATCTCTGCGATCTCTCCATTTAATCAACAAGGGTTATGATTATTCTTTTCTGATGATTTTGGAAAAGATGCCCATTGTTTAGATTCATCATGGATAAATCTGACCATCTCCAATCAGGGTCAAGGAGAAGAGAGAGGCCCACAAAGCTTGTACTATTTTTTTAAGAAAGAGACTTCTATTAAGTAAAATAAAATCATACAAAGAGACAAAAGATAGGGAGATCTCAATCAATCAGGGGCACTATGCTACCCTAAAAGGCCCGTAGGAGCGGAGGAGAAGAAAATACCATGGTTCCTCTCTCTCATAAATCTAGTGCATTTTGTCTATGCAGCTCAGGCGGCCAAAAGAGTGTGAACGATGAACAATGTCACTCCATATACTGCAAATAGACTGGGTGTCATAACCCTGAATACCCTCTAAGGCCTCTGAGCATCTAGTCTTCCAGATATGCCATGCTATGATACTAGCAATAATCTCCCACGTGGTGTCAATACTCAGCAAAAGTGGTGTGTACCATTGTCACGATTGTGACGTGTTTATATATCAGATTCTCTCTTCATTGCTGATTACTGTTGCAGATGCAAAGAGTTACCAGCCAAAGGGAACCCCTACCCTCGACTGGTTGCGACTCTTCGTCAAAGGATGTACCTCTTCATCGAATAGCCACATCTCTTCGACGAATGGTTGTATCCGTTAGTGAATGGTTGTGCCTCTACATCGACTGGACACATCCCTTAGCCTAAAAGTTGTACCCTTTCGTCTAAGGTCATGTCCTTTCATCAAAGGACATGCCTCTTCAAATGTGTCTCTTCATCTCCTATATAAGAGACCTATTGTACTCAGTTTAATAACAACAAGTCAATTCAATCTTGTCTCAAGTGTTCTCCTGAAGGTTCTTGTTCTAAGTTAATTACTTAAGTAGTAATTAGTACACAATATGCAGGATTAACAACATAATCCTCACAACCATAACTGGGGGATACCTTGAAGCAAACATCTCTAAGCTATGCCCCTATGGACAAGCATAATAGGACATGGATCTGCTCCCCTGCCCTCAAAAAGAAGGTGTGGGCCAGATTCAGTCAACCATGCAAAAGCACCCCCCTCAATCTGCAGAACTGGGCTATAGATGTCCAGATCCTCTATAGTCCTCCGCACTCTCATAAGCAATGCTACACAGTCTCGGATGGAGCTGGGCATCTAGGACAAGAGGGGTCCACACCAAAAATAGATCTCCACACATTCCACCCTAGCGTGGTGTCCCTATGCAAGTATCTCTTCAAAGTGTTGTGTAATTAGATGTGGCCAACTTGATAATTGATAAATTGCATTAATAGTCAAGTGTGGAAGCCTCCTATTCCATCACTAAAGACGCCTTTTATGGGCTATATATTGATGTAATTCCTTGCTCGTTTGTGAAAAATTTGCAATGAAATTAGATCCTTGCTTTGAGTCCACTATTTTGTTAAGCCTTGCTTAATTAAGTGTTGATTATCTTGCTTAATCAATCATAGTGTTTGAGCCTCCTAATATCCAAATTTTGTCTTTAGATACTTTTTTCACAGTAGCTACTACAAGGCCACCCATGGATGTAAGGAGAGATGATACAATTTTGGTAATAGTCACCAAACGTCCTAAACCCAAAACCAGGTGTCAACCTACCATTAGGCAGAAACAGGCAACCATGATTTGGCATCAATAAGAAAGCATTGATTAAAGAGAGTGAAGTTTGAATTCTGCCAGCCTGCACCAGAAGAGTGAAGGAAAAAAAGGGCGAGCTGAAGTTTGCAGTGTAATTATGGATAGGACAAAGTTATTAGGTCACTTCACCTTTGGCTTTCCTGTTGAACCGCTTGTGTATAGCATAAAGAGTGGGTCCTCAGCCTCCATCCATTCTATAGAAGCTTCAATATTCATTGAAGTGACTACATCCTGAAAGCAACCAACAAACAAAATTAAATCTAGAAACATTGTTTTGGATGTACTCAAATAAAAGCTCATAATGAGTGGTAGCATGAAGCTATGCAAGTTCTGAAAATCTCATAACAATATGTAGAGAAAAAAATCACCTGCCACCAAAAATCTCGACCCTTTTTCCAAGAAATGCTCTTACGTGAAGCCACTCGATGGTTGTCGTAGACTAAGCATGTGTCTGAGTGAGCAATCATAATGCTATGAGACCTAGCCAATCATGTCTCATTAACAAATCATGTGAAACTATAGACGACAGGCACAGTACACAAAGCTGCAAATGCATTCATGTATGCTCACATGTAAACCCAACAATCAATGGAAATCGATTTTAGCATGCACCCACACCAAAAAAGAAAACTACATGCCTGGGCTAAAGTTGTCACGATCTAAACACAACTGCAGGGAGCCATCAACAATTTCTTTGAGATGAATGAGCTTGTTCCCACGCTTGAAAGCAGAGCATGTTAAGATCATTTTTGGGTGGCAATCAAGTATGCGCCCAGCCAATGACTCTGCAGAAAATCCAGCAAAAACCACCTGCACAAAATTGAAGCCATAGAATGTGTAAATTTTCATACTGGAAAACATTGTTGACAAGTTTAAAAAATTGACATATAAGAGCTCAAACGTCAGCATGCAATCCGAAAGAAAGCATGTATAACCACGTGCATGACTGTGCGAGTGTGCGTGCAAACCCAAGGACTAAATTTAAGGAGATATACCGAATGTATGGCTCCAATTCTGGCACATGCAAGCATGGCACATGGCAATTCTGGAATCATTGGCATGTAAATGCATACCCTATCACCCTTGGCCACATTCCTGGATCGGAGAAAATTTGAAAGCTGAAAAAAACCAGACAGTATCCATTTAAAATTTATAGAATTCTGACATCTTAACCAGCAACTAACAGCACCCCCCCCCCCCACCCCCCACACGAAAAAAAAAACCTTGCGGTAGAATTTTTAAATTTTACATGAACTTGCATCAAAAACACAATAGCTTGTACAAGAAGTAGCGATTTTATCTTTTTGATAAGGACATGCTAGAGAATCACATGATAACAAGAAGTAGCAGAGTAACAGGTTAACCTTGAGCTCACCTGACAGGTATAGTTCAGCAAGTTGCTGTAGGTTAAACATGCATCCTGGCCAACTTCATTTCCTTCCCATAAAATAGCCGGTTGATTGCCTCTCCCCGCCAGAACATGACGATCAAGTGCATTGTAGCAGACATTTGTATAACCTCCTCGGAACCACTACATGAAGCAAAATGCATCGCCATCATGAATGGAAATTGTTATTAAAGTGTTCCAAAAAACATATGAAAACTAACCATACAAGTCATCAAACTCACCTCCACATATATAGGACCCTTGCGTACATCAAAATTATAGCGACAAAGTGGTTGCTTGGTATCCCAATCTTTCTTCCAATAAAAACCTTTGGCTAATTTACTCCAAAAAACATCAGGTTCATGGATAGACTCCAAATACATGCTTGCATACTGCCAGTCATCAAAAAAAGTTGCAAGCGATGAAACGAAAACAAGATACAGATGGAGATGTGGCTCATCCATGTAGCATCTTAAAAGCAAATATCAAGAGGATGTCAAACCTGTTCTCTCGAGTTGACATGAAGGCTATGCTTGATATTTCTGGGGACAGCAACGACAGCATCGCCTTGGTGCTGCCATGTGAGCTCATGCCTGCAGGGCACTCCAAAGGCCGAATGAGAAAGGCTAGCATCTGCACCCTTATGTGCCAGATGTGAAAGCATGGTCTTAAGCCTTGCCTCAGCCCTTGAATGAGATCGGTGCTCCATCATTCCTTTAGGAGTAAAACTTCAATAAGAGTTGGAGGCTTCAATGAATGGCAGCTGACAAAAGGAGGGCCCTCACACTCCTTTGAGGTAAATGCGCATTGCAATGCTCAGCCAACTCTCTTAGAGGACAGAGTGCTTCACTCTTGATGCTCGGGAACTCCCAAAAGATCTTTAGTCTTGCAACTGCACGTTAGCAATCTCTCTCATGACCATGATATCGATTGTGATCTTTGCGTACGGAACAATACTATGCGGGTGTACGGACTGGTATGGGGACGGGAATGTGAAATCATGGATAGGTATAATGACCAGTGGACAAGATTATGGAGCCCAATCCCGTGCAAGCCCTTATGATGATGACAACGCCAATGATGATGATGAGGAGTCTACTAGAGTGCAAACCATAAAAGCTTGTTGTTGATGATGAAGAGACGACAACGTTCAAGCCTGAGCTTTTCGAGCGTAGGATGATGCTCCCGTTCGCGCCACCAGACCAGCTCCTGACTGCTCAATTAACCCTAAAGTCGCCTGTGAGATCATTTCCTGAGAATCGAGAGCCGCTAAAACGTGTCGTTGCTGTCCCTAAAAACTCGTCACCCAGATAAGAGAACTCGTCACCCAGATAAGAGAGGGGACCTCTAGCTAGTGAAAACCCCTCGCACGGAAAAGCAAAATTTTACCGCGAGCAAAAAGGAAACGAACGAAGAAGGTTGGAAGTTTTTTTTTAAGTACCCATCGAATTTTTAAAGTATCTTCTTTTTTTGGTTTCGCTAAAGGTTGGTGTGAGAATCTCTAATTCTCACACCATGGAGAATCAAGGATTCTCATGGTGATTTCTCATCAAGTCGTGATTTTTTTCAGAACTAAGGCTTACTTGGCCCTCAAGAAATTTAATGACATCCATTTCCATGATGTCAAATTAAAGCTTTTCATAGGTTGACAATTTTCATGGCATGAGAATCAATTATTCTTACTGGCTTCTTGTGATCTTCACATTTGTTTGAAGATTAGGTTTTTATGCTAATCTCATTTTCCTTTACTCAAGGTTTTCATGTTCAAGCAATTTCCATTCCCAAGTCAATTCTTACGGTGTAAGAATCAAAGATTCACATGGTCATACAATATTGTTTCTGATGATTTGGTGAAGTTGCTGCAACAACTTTCATGTCGATGCCGGAGTAGTCTCCTCCTCTCATGAGTCGTCCGTCACCCCCCCTCTTCTGTTGTTTCTCCTCCTATCATGGCGAACCTCATCCTCACCCACCCCCCGTCTTTCTCTTTCTCTCTCACCTTAGTTTTCATGACGTTATTTCTCTCTCTTGCCCTTCTCAGGATGCGCGAAGTGGGTGAGAGGGGGGAGGGGTGTAGGCGGGCGGCGAGTCCGATGAGAGGGAGCAGGGTCGTAGGTGGACAGCGTGTCCGCAAAGTGGGCGAGAGGGGGGAGGGTTGTAGGGTCCGGCGCGAGAGGGAGCGGGTAAGGTTGATGATTTATTAATAAGCTCGTTGTAGAACTAATTAATGTTTTTCATCATCTTTTTGGGCTCCATTGATTAGTAAAAGGGAAAAAACTTTGTGAACAAACGTTTAAAGGTTTGCATTGGAAAGAAATTATTGATGGATCTCGTCAAATATATATTTGACATTTTCCATGATCCCCCCTTTTGTTTTCATTTCGTTTCGAGTCTAGGGATCTTTTTTGGATGTGGCATGCATGCAAGAAAGTGTGTGACCATTTTTCTTCTCTCTTTACAGTTGCACATCAAATTTCTCTATTTCACTAGGGAGATTTCTCTTAGGTAGATAGATAGCTAGATTGCTCTCCTCTCTCTCTCTCTCTCTCTCTCTCTCTCTCACACACACACACACACACACCCACCAGAAAGAATCTTTTTATTTGTCACTAGTGCTAGAGAATCTCTTTGCAAGCACCACAATAGGTTGAGGGCATAGGAGAGCGGCAATTGGAGTAGGGAGGGGGGCATGGTTGCTAGCATTACAAAATGTGAGGTTTCAAGCTTGCTTGGATTTTCAATGTATTATTGATAATTTTTGGTATGTGAATATGGAAAAAAGTTATTAAGCGTTTTCTTACTTAATGATGTGCATGCATCATATTGAGCTCAATGTCACGGGACCCTTTTGTACTTCTTGAAGAAATAATTAAAAACTCATAAAATATATCAAAAATTAAAACAAAGACTTGAATTAAATTGAAATCAAATAGCATAGCATAACATAAAGAAAGGGAAATAAAATAACATCACCATCAAGACAAGATTATGGGCAACCCCGCCCTCGTGCCGTGTAGCTCTACTTCCACGACATGAGTATTTAAAGAATTTTATTCATAAAAATAGCCCAAGGAGCTAAGAATAGACGAGCGTACAAATTGGGCTTACTTTTCCCACTTTTGGGATATTGCTTTACATATTTTTAATCATATCAAAATCCCTAAGGTTTGTACCAATAAAAACCTTTGCCCAAATATAATTGCTATTGTGCCTTGTTACATACAATAACTTTGTACACATTTGCACATATATTAATCTTGTGCTCACTTGCATATTCCATTAAGTTGAGTCCTGCACAAATTAAATTAAACATATTTTTGTACGATTATTAATTCATCAAAAATATGATAAAATATATACCTATAATAACAGTCCTCCCATTTGAGGAAGCAACTGTCCTCAGTTGTGTAAGAAAAATGCCAAGAGAACATAACCTGTAAGGTAAACTCAGAGGTCCGAACATGGCTCAAAGGCACAAAGGCATAGCTTAGAGGTTCTTATGGACATGGAATACCAATCAAGAAAACTCGTGCGACACCAAAATTGGTGATCTCATCACACTGATTATTATCAAATAAAAAAATATATATACAAAAGAAAAATGATCATCATCTTCACACCACCTCTCAATCCACCAGCCATACGACACCTCAATCGGTATCCTCGTATAGTGCGACACCTCAATTGGTACCCTCGTATAGTGCGACACCTCAATTGGTACCCTCTCACTTCTCGTTTACTATACTCAGACACTATTCACGTTAGTTAAACAATTAATTGAACACATCAATTAATCCCAACGTCATCTTAAGATATAGACAACCCATAAATAATCAAATAATAGCCACACACATGTTTGCCAGGCATAAGTACTCCGAGAATCACCCCTCCATATACGAACCAACTGAAACAAACAGTGGAGGCAGCCACACACATGTTTGTCAGGTGTAAGTACTCCAGGAATCACCCCTCCATGATGCGAACCAACTGAAACAAACAGTGGAGGCATAAAAGCATGCCATATACGGGCGTCCCCGATATACAGTTGCACAAACGCATGAGAGGATGGCTTCATGATTGGTGTGGAAGGCTAGATCTACACATAATGCATATGCAAAATGAACCAATCAAATGAATGTATGTAAGATGAGTCTAAGTGTCCCATACCACATAGGTGCGTTGTACACACACAGGATGGTAAAAAGATAGAAGACATAAATGTGTTTGGAGTAAGTATATAAAACCAATCTGATGTCTCATACCACCAGATTAATTATATACATCACTTCCTTCAGAATAGAAGTTTGAGGCGGAGTGGCCAGTTCCATCTGAAACTTGAATTCCGACACAAATTTTCTCTATCTAGAAATTTTTTTTAATGTTACTGAACTAATCTTAATGTTGAATCTATGGTTTATTAATCAGGTTCTTAGATTGAAAAGATATTATATAAATATTTATGAAAAATTTGTATAAAAGGAAGTGAATATATACATATACATACCTCCATCGTTGTGGTGTCATTGAAATTATATGTCAAATGAATTTTGACACTCAAAGGTACGTGAGTTGTTAAACAGAATCCATGAGAAACTTAACATTATAACAGATAATTTGATTATGGATAAGAAATACTAACCTTGAGTTGAAAAGTTACTAGAGAGGTTGTGAGATTATAAACGAAGAGTAGATAAAATTAATTTTTGAATATATCAAAAGTTTAAGCGTAAATATAAATGAGAATGACTAGTAACAATTCTAACAATCTTGATTAAGTGAACAAGTTTAGATGATGAAAGATTAATTTACTTTTGAAGTTGAAATATACTTGAATAATAAACATGAAACTTAGCAATTATAAGATTGAGTTAAGCGTAAGAGAGTCGTACCTTATATATATCCGATTGCAATGATGTTCTACATTGAGAAAAATGAGAAACAATGTGAATGGATTGAATATAATTATTCTTCCAAACCTAACTAGGGTTGTATTAAATTTACAACTTTATGAGAAATAAAACTTATTATAGTATGGTTTGAGATTCTACGCAAAATTATTTTAAGCATGATGATTATTGTAAGGATAGCAATAAGAAACTTACTTGGAAGGTGTTCAAATTACTGTGTGGAAGATAAAGCATACATAGAGTTATTAAAAGAATTATTGACTAAGTTATGAAGGATAGCAGCTTACTTGTAAGTGTCGCATAGCTTTGCTACAAAATACATCATTAAAAGGTCACAAATATTGCAAGTATATGTGATATTTCAATTATGGAAAATAGAGGAACTTACTTGGTAGTGCTGGAATCATCATGAAAAAGAAATATTATTGCTCATGCTATATGGTACCAAACAATTTAAAAGTAGTTCCAGGATTAATATATCTTGAATTAATTATTACTAATTCTAAGCACATAATGCAACAATTAATGAATGGATTGAATACGTACTCATATGATGTTGGGGAAGCACATCTATTAAAGATTTCACGTCACATTCACACACTTTCTCTCTCTAAGATCATTTTCTCTCTGGAAAATTAACTAAAAGGGATGATTAATAACACATACTCTTACATATTTGAGATTCCCCTGGTGGGGAGGGATCTTACATCCTCCCCTACTTGAAGAATTGAGATTTCCTCATGTCTCACAAAATCAGGGGATGACCTTTTAGGAATCACTTCCTCTTTCTCCTATGTGGCAACCTCAACTGGGTAGAATTTCCATTTGAATAAATATTCTCTCAAGGTTCTAATCCTGATAGGCTTCTCCTGAACATCCAAGATGGTTTCTTTATCCCATCTTCATTTGGAATACGTAGCCAATTGTTGAAATAAAGACATCATTTTCTAGTTTGTATCCTTGAACCTTGTTTATTTTATGCGGAGGTTTGCTTTCCTGCATGATTAAGGTAATAATGGGAATGAAGAATCTATCATGAGTGATCCTATCTCTAACCTAGCAAGGGATTTGAAACCATGATTACTACAAGTATCCATGGTTACTTTACTACAAGTAAGGAAGCCTTCCTATTTAGTGAATCAATAATCACGTTTTCCTTATGATTTTAAAATCAAATTCTTGAAGAGTTTACATCCATATCCTCTATTACATGGTTAATTCATCCTTAGTAAAGATCCACTTTAGAATCTTATGGTCAGCTACCAAAGTGAACATTTTTCTAAGGAGATAATGTATCGGCGGCGGTAAAGATCCACTACCAAAGTCAACACTTATCCAAGGAGATAATGTCCCCATAACTTTGAGGTATACACTATTCTCTGTTGCATGTTTAATTCATCCTTAGTAAAGATCCACTTTAGAATCTTATAGTTAGCCTACCAAAGTGAACATTTATCCAAGGAGATAATGTCTCCATAACTTTAAGGTATACAACTATCCTATGTTTAATTCATCCTCAGTAAAGGTCCACTTTAGAATCTTATGGTCTACTAAAGTGAGCATCTGTCCAAGAAGGTAATGTCTCCATAACTTCAAGGTATACACTATTGTAAGTAATTTTGAGTCATTGAGGACATAAATTTTCTCATGCAGTTTGATCTTTGGGTCTTGTATGCCATGGGACATCCCTCTTACATCATAATATTACTCCAATTGTAAACCCAATGGAAAACCCATGAACATCAGTAGTTACTTCAAATGGCTAGCCAAATTTAGGTAACTTCAGAATAGGGTTAGTTTACCAAACTAAATTTTAATTTGTCAAAATTTGACACAAAATGGAACATCTTGATTTAGAAGTACTGTCAATGGAGAGGCTATCTTGGCATATTTGGAAATAAAAATCTGATACCATCTAGTTATCTCTAAGAATCCCGTGATTTCTCTCAATGACCTTGGCTTTGGCCACGGGCTTTGGCCAATCTATAATGGCATGTACCTAAGCTAGGTCAGCTATACTATTTTATCCTTCGAGAATATAACTCTGAGATACTCAATATGATTAGTGAAGATACTCAATATGATTAGTGAAGAAGGTGCACGTTTCTCATGATCGACAATATCCTTAGAATGAACTAAAATATCTTCAAAGAAGACAATAACAAAATCATCTAGGTGTTCCCTAAAGGTTTGCAGACCTTTCGATTAAAGGTAGCAGGAGTATTTGTCAATCTAAAGAGAAAAGGCTTTGCATTCTTGAACAAGTGATCCAAAGATGGATTAAGTTTCCAAAAAAATCATTTAAAAAGAGCTACTTTATCCATGGCATGAGAAAATCAGAGAAGACTAAGCTTGGTGGTAGTCTTTTATAGTATTCTCTTTTGGGGACAAATTCAAGAGTTTATTCATCTTGTCTTCCTAAAATTTTGGAGGGTAAATCCTTTGGCCAAAATATTGCTTTATATCATCCCAAATCGATTGATGTTAGATTAGGTGGTTGGATTCCTTCCACCCAATTTGAGCATTTGTGATCTTTTTTAGATGAGCGCAAGAGCCATCTTGCTTCTTTCATTGTATCGGACCATGTCAAAATATTTATCTATGGAGTGGATCCAAGTCTCCACTATTTCTCCCAAATTTTAGGTCTAAGTTGAGCCTTGTGGGAAAAGCCTCCTTGATGTCATTATCTAAGGTTTCCATGGAGGATTCAACACTTCGATGGGGACCATGGTGCATCTTTTCTTGCCTAAGAAAATTATATGTTTATCTTAAAAAATAGTTCAACTCCTTTAGCCAAACAAGCGAAAGCATTGATATTGGCCTATAATTATAAATTTTACTCTAGGAAGGTACAATCTAAGGTGTTAAAGCCTAGCTAAATACTCATTTAAGGAAAATTAACTCCTCCCACACGAATTCTATACTCTTTAATGAAACTCAACTTCTCCATTTTTATGGTTAAGTTCAAGTTAAAGGAATAGTATGGAAGGTAATTTAGGTCAACCACAGTAACTCCTAACTATCCTCATCCTGCAAATGATGCCATATAATGAGTTGCTAGTATACAGCTCTCCCTGAAATAATACTCCCTACACACTAGGTAGTATTTTAAAACCTTTAGCTTATCTATTTTGCCATGTGCTTGAATACAACATGACTAGCTTCCTAATCTTGTGAACAAGGGCTTGATTTTGGGCCATTCTGCATTCAATTTGATTTTGGGCCATTTACATGCTTCTAAAGTTCATTTTAAATAGAAGACAAATCAAGTTTATGGAAATAAATATTTTCTTTCATTTCATTCTTATTTATTTACAATGGATAATTTTGATCATAAGAGCTCGAACTCTCTCTTAATGACACACCATGATAAACATGGGCTAACGCATGTCGAGGAGCTCTGATCCTATGGTGAGGTGGTATAAAGTAACTAATGACTCAATAAATATAATGATAGAGTCTGATAAATACTAGGGGATCAGGGTCCATAAAGTACCAACTCTTTCATGATTCCTAGCTTTTCTAAAACATGACAATGGAGATATTTTCCTTCAATCTCTTGGTCTCGCTTGTATAGGTGAAGATCCCCCGCCCACCACTTGTGCCTACTATGATCTACTGGGTGGGGAACTAGAGGTCCTTAAAATGCCTCACAAGCTTGACTCCCTCTTGGAACCCTCTAGAAGTAGGAATGTGCTATTATATTTTCCTCAATAGAATGCCTAGGAACTCCAAATAATTATGGCCTAGCCATTTACTAATCCATCTGAAAAACAAAACCTAGTAGGCAATTTGGAAAATGTAAAAACCACACTTTGATACCAAATGTAAGATCCCTATTGGGCAAAAAAACTATTCTACAGGAGTCGGGTGACTCACGATGAGTAGCTATCTCAGTGGCTTCCCGAGGCATAACTAAAAAAGTTCAGTACTAAGAAATGTAGGTGAATCCTCCAAGTTAATTAAATAACTTTTAACAGTATCTCTACAGTTTACTTTTCTAGTCCTAAAGTTGTTTTCTATTACACATAAACAAATCATGGATTGATCTTAACCCTATCTGACCCATGGGCTAGCCTACCATCCAATACGTGGTTTCGGTGTTCGAGTACACACCCACTTGTCACTTTTACTATCACACACACCTCAAAAAACATACACGCGCACACTCCTCTCAAGATAATAAATCAAACATCTTAATATATTCCCGAATCAAAATTTATACAAAAAATCACCATAAACCTTTATAGCTTGAGAATTACACACACTCCTCTCAAGATAATAAATCAAACATATTAATATATTCCCGAATCAAAATTCCCACTTAGAACCACTTCATCTAGTTAAGTTATCATCTCATTAGGTAGCTTGTCCACTCATGGGTCACTTTGGAGATGCTTCGTCTAGTCTAGGCCAATGCTAGGGAGCCTATCCAGTCATGGGTCACTTTTGAGATGCTTCGTCTAGTATGGACTAGTGCTAGGGAGCCTATCCACTCCAAGGCTGCTTCAGCATTCATCACCTAGGCGTTGTGGGACACCAAGATGGGTCAAGGTCTCGGGTGACTACATTCGTGTTATGCCTTCATGTCCACTCCAGGGCCTTCAACATTCCTCACCTAGGTGTTTCGGGACCAAGATGGGCCAAGGTCTCAGGTGATTGCCTTCATGTTACGCATCCTACAAATGACCTCTACACGATGAAAAAACCAACCTATGTGGTACCTTCATAGGCCATTGTGCCACAAAACATTGTGTTTCACAAAAACATTGAAATACTTCAATCAAATTCATCAAGCAATTATCAACAAATAACTATGGTACATAAACCATTGTAAGTGTGGGACAAGACAACTTAGACTTTTTCTAAATGAATCTCTACCCACAATCCACACGGTCTATCTCCATAAGACAACTATGGTAACTCAACAAATAACGATGGTAAATAAACCGTTGTAAATGGGACAAGACAACTTAGACTTTTTTTAGATGAATCTCTACCCACAATCCACATGGTCTATCTCCACAACAACATCTCTTTAAAAAATGATGGTTTTATTACTTTCTTCTAAGGCTATCATCCAAGATACCTATTTCTCATAAGTAGCTTCTCAAAATAGAGCATAGTTTCACTAGAAATCTTGTTAAACCGAGGGTATTTCTAAGGTTTAATCCAAGGTCATTGGGATCTATTTTGGTCCATATAACCATCAAGAGAACTTTTTATTAAAGCTCCAAGTTATGGTTTGATCAACATCCCAATGATGCTTGCATTCATGTGATAAGTACCTCATACTAAGCCATGCCAATATCTCTCTTGTTGTGGTGAAGGGTAAACATGTTAGTCATAAGAAAGAAGCTTTTAAGGACACTAGAAATTAAGGTCTCTTAAGGTTCTCACCTTCTCAAGAGCATTAAGCCAAAAAAGAGGGTTTTCTCTTCTCATTTCCTTATAGGCATTTCTACTAGAAAGGGAGAGTACCACAAATTTATTGTGAAGATTAATGTGCTAGACTATGAAAGGATCCTTTCTTAAGATAAATTGAAATGATAGGGGATTTTTCTATTATATTCTATAAGCTTTAGAGCAAAAGAACCATGCAAGAAATTGCCACAATGTACTCCACTTTGAAGTCATTTCTCTAAATAAAGCTCTTCTTCCTTTAAAGGCCTAAACTACCTCATGACTAAAGGTCATCATTAAGAGGTAATGTTTTCTTTTGGAAGACTATAGGCACATGACCTAAGGGAAACCATTTTCCTAGCTATTCCCATTTACATAGATGCACCCATTTCTTAAGGATAATAGTGCTCTCTTACATCAAGGATCTCTTGGTTCTTTAAGTCCCTAAATCTACCTGATTCAATTATAAACTGAAACTCCTAAAATAAGATTTAATTAGCATCTAAACACACCTTAAAATATCTATGGAAGGGCTTGTGCATACTTTTATCATTGAGGGTAAAGAGCACTAGGTTATTCTGCACATATTTCATGATCTTAGTCCATAAAAATCCTCAATTTTTAAACACAAGGTAGCTATAATTTATGTCATATTGATCCTAAACCTACCCTTAATTTTGCTAATTGACCTCCAAAGGATAGCTCATTAATATCTATCACCATGTAAAAGAAATGGATAGTTCGTTAATATCTACTGTCACCAAGTAAAAGAAATGGATAGCTCATTAATATCTATCACCAAGTAAAAGAAATGGACTTTCAATGTCAAAAAGGAATCCAGGAGTTTATTGGCATATTGAAAATCTTTTGTGTGTTTGAGAATGGTGAGTGGATGGATATTGAGAGAGAGAGAGAGAGAGAGAGAGAGAGAGAGAGAGAGAGAGAGAGAGAAGCATTATCATCTATCTTTGTAGTTTAGCAAGTGGCACATATGTTATACTAAAGATGCAACACGCTTCATGCATGGTCATGGGCAAGCACCATGCTTCATTGATTGGATGCAAGTGACTAGACACTTCTTCACGGTTTTAGACACGGGTGAGAAAACACTTCTTCACGGTTATGGAATTTTTAATTAGGCACACTCCTCATATTTACTATGGAGATCCATGGTGTTCATTACATCCATAAGAGATGGAGCACCTTGCTATTCCCTTAGGCATGCTTCATTGATGGTGGACACGAGTGAGTAGACACTTCTTCATGGTCATGGAAATTTTAATTAGGCACACTCCCCATATTTATTATGGAGAGCTATGGTGTACATTGCATCCATTTCTTTCTAAAAAGAGATGGAGAACCTTGCTACTTTAGCCCCTTTCCTGGTTATGCATTTTCTAGGACCTTTTTCTAAGTTGTTTATGGGTCTTTACTTTGGTTATAATGCCACGTATTCCTCGAAAAACCATTAAGAACCTACCTCAATACTTCAAAGAAAAGTTCATCCATAAAGAAATCAAGGAATCATTAGGAGAAATGTGGACTCAATTTTGGGTCTTTTAGTCCTAGAGAGAGAGTGGCATTCAACCAATGAGGAAGAGGCTTCCGTAACAAAGAAATTCGGCATTTTCAAGCAAGAATTCAAGTAAATAGAGTAAAATTATGCTCAAAATGCATCTTAAAATAACATTTGCTCAACTTAAAATAATAATAAAATAATACTATCGAATCTTTGCATGTATGCTAAAAGATAGTGGTAGTTAATGATAGAGAATCTCTAAGTTTTCCCCCAAAACTAGCTCTGATATTTTTCATCTCCAACATAGTCATTCTTTCTTTTTCTAAGTCTCCTCCAAATTAAGCTTTCATCTTCTTCTTCCGTGTGTCTTTTGCTACACAAAATGGCAACCTGTAGAAAGCCTCATACTAGCATTTCAGCTATTACTGTATTCAATACTTATAATATGGACGATGGGACATGGATACCATCTACAATTACAATCGAGAGCTGGGTACTTTTACACAGAGAAGGAAGAGGAAGAGGAGAAATGAATTTGTGGAGCCATTCAAAGGACAAGTTAAAGAGTTCAAGGTATGTGAATCGAGCAAGCATGTGACAGAGGTACTAATACAATATGTTTTCCAGCATGTAAGACTTGAGGGTGAAAAAATTTCCTCCTAGTCTATCACGATATCGTCCCAACTGAGTAGTATCTTAGTCAAAGCTTATTTTGTTTTAAAAGTGTTTAATTGTTGTTATTATGTAGTTTTTTATCCATTCAATCTTGTCTCCTTATTATTTTAAAAGTGTCTAATTGTTGTTTTAAAAATGTCTAATCTTTTGGTTTTATGCAGATATTTATCCATCCAATAGGATAGACTGGTATAACCAGTGGAGAGTATAAGTGGGATTTTTGACGCTTTCCATGCATATGTAGGAGAACAAATTTACAAAGGAAGAACTCATAGAGATCTTGCAGACCACGTCATATTTTTCTATGATATGCAGTATTTAGAACCAAACACGTCTTCTAGATGGGGTCGTTTGACTCCATTACCCCTCCCATTATTTGGGAGCAAAGATTGGCCATTGCCAACTTCACAAACTAATGAAAGTTATAGGATCAGGCTGTATCACAACATATATAAGTCTCTTAAGGCATCTGTTTTTGCAATAAAGAATGTTAAGCTTACTATTTTTATGCCTACTATTGAAGTGTTTGTTGACTTTTTCTTTGATGAAGAAGTAAGAATTACTTCAATAATGTTTATTTGCAAGTCAAGTAAGGCACTGGACTTTTTGGACAATGGTTGGGACAGGAGAAAGACAGAAGGCATCATTTCTATTTTGGAGAAGAAGTCAATAGTTTGCAAGTACATTATTAGCTCTCAACACTACACCAAATATCATTATGTTAATGGCAACTTTGTTCCATTAGATAAAGATTTGGAGTCTGATCCCGAGAATACGCCTCTCGTAATGGAAATATATTTGGAAGGGAAATTGCTTACAATGCTGAACACACTATATAAAACATCTCTTTCACAAATTAGAGAAGACCTTACATATGAGGAGATTGAACAATTGTCAAAAGATTATACATTTACAATGGATACTAAAAAGGTAAACCATTTATATTTACATTTACCATTTAGTATGCTGTGCATAACATTATGTAAGATACCACTAACAAAACCCCTTTTTTATAGGTGCCAAGGCAAAAAGAGAAAATGACTTTCTACAAAGAATCTGTCTCTCATACTATTCACTTGATTAATCGTTGAATGATGACAGTATTGAGACATTGTAACTTCAAAAGAAATTGTATATATGAAAGATTTTTTTCTTACAAAACAATGTCAGGTCTCTTACAAAATTAATGTTAATGTTATAAATGTAAATATAAGTCTAATGATGGTGACACCGATTAGAAGAGTCAGGGGCACAGGAGCGACGCCGTGATTGAGAGAGGAGGTCGACTACGCTTGAGACTGAGGGGACCTTCGATTTTGCTCCTCTTGCAGCCTTTCCATTTCTTCCCATAGTGTTTCTTCTCTTTCCCTCTTCGCCTGCAGCTTGCCTGCAGCTTGTTGACCTGCCTCCTAGATTCCACCCACTCATCCACCTCTGCTTACAGTCTGTAATACTCATTCAGGGCAGCCACATGTTCTTCGACTTGTCTTTGTCGCTCCTCGTCTCGCTGACGTATTCTTTCTACAGCTTCCCTTGTAGATTTGTCTGCCCTCCTGATCTCTTCTTCTGCACGATCATGGACAGCCAAAATAATTATTTGTATAGATTTTGTCTTGAACTGTTTTACATGCAAGGGAGCATATTTGTTCAGACTTATTTCCTGTACACAGAGAAAATCTTTGTTAGGGATATAATAGCTATGTTTGATTATGCAAGTCTACGTTACAAACATCACTTACATCAGGAATATCAAAAAATTTCTTTATTAAAAGATAGGCATTTAGGGCCGTCCTCCATCCACCCACAGTTGACATCATTTGGCTAGACTGGCACCCTTATCCTACGATATGTCATGTGTTGTACAAGGTTCGGCTCCATTAGGAGATGTTCCAATGCATATACAAACTTTTGAGCTTATCCGAGAGGTCAAAAAACAAGCATCAGCTTATCCTGCTTAAATAAATCTACATGCTTGTCGAAGAGGGAAATGTCAATCGGGACTTACTCTCTAACGTGGCCATGATATTGTTGACCAGAGTTAGCAAAATAACATGTGTTTTGCTCAATATCGTACAAAAACAAACTCCAATGTCGGCTGAAAAAAATAGAGGACATAGGTGTTATTAAAGAAAACACATATAGATTACCAAATATTTGATGTCAATAGAACCAGTGAACCTCGACTTGGCAAGACTTGTTTTCATGGCTTACCATGAAGAGTGAGATTTTGGATTAAACCTTCATTTCCAATGTCCTTGACTGCATTATGTAGATCTTTCCATCGATTAAACATCTTTTGCTTATTTTTATCTCGACAGTCTTTGAGGCAGTATGACAAAAAACTTTTAGCTTTCACACCACCTATTGATGATTTTCTTGGTACTTTGCTGCCCCCTTGTGAGACCGCTTGTCGTCCTCAATTTTAACATGCCCTCCATGCAAGCCAATGTTTGATAGCACTTTTTCTATTGCTTTGATTGCTTTTAGAGATTCTTTTTTAGGCTTTAACGTCCATGCAAAGCATATGTACAAATACACCAACTTCTCTACAATTCTACATAGTGCATCCAATGTGCATATGTGCACTCTGGATAGAGGAATATCAAGCATTGCTTTGAAGTATTTATCTTTTAAATGCCTATCAGGAGATTTCTTTATCTTTTAAATGCCTATCAGGAGCTTTGTTCCATAGTACACGATCTAAAGTCTTGGCACTTGACATGCAATATAGACATGGACTCTTTGCATTTGCACCTTTCCTTATGCTATACATGCATTTTAGAGTCTTCAAATCACCTGCCATGTGCCATTCCACTTTATAGTCACCGAACCTAGGCACATGAAGGGCCCTTCCATTTCTTTACTCACTAATCAGTGATGGAATTGTAGTTTGATGAAACACACAATGCAAAATTTTAAAGTCTTCTTTATTCACTTGTGTCATAGGAAGAAGCTCATGTTTAATACAAGTTTCGTGTTTAAATTATTTCAACGTAATACACAGTCATATTCAATGATAAAGAAGATACCTCAAAAGATCCAAGTGGCAATATGTTATTCTCCGATTGAACACTGAAATATCTTGCATCATCTTTTGTAATAGTAACCCTCTCCATTTTTCTGTTCTTTAAAATCTCACACTCATCTAGCTTCAAAACAAATTTTAGAACTCCTTCTTCACATTCTTCTTGACTAATCTCAAAGAACTGAACTCCGTACCTAAGCAAAGCTTCAAGATCAAAGAAAATATTATTGTGCTCGTTAAAGAGTACATCTCTGTCTTTAGCAACGAATGTTGCTTCAATATGTACTGGTGAACCAAGCTTCTCAAACACCTCTAAGTTCTTCACATGTTGGCGTATAGACTTTACTTGCATTGGTTTTGGAAGTAACAAACCTTTATGCTTCTTCCTTTGACATTTCTCTACTAGTGTCTTAAACAATATACTATATGCTTTCTAAGAGATGCGAGTCTCATCCAGCATTGCTTTGCACCTGAGTTGCATCGAGCTGGTTCTTGTTCATAAAAGAAGACACATGCTTCTCATTGATTTTTTGAAACTTCTTTTGATACATCTCTTCCACTATTCCTTTTGGTACCAAATGACTGTAATGCACTCCAGCTTCGGAATGTACCTTGGACTCTGGATGAAGTAAAGATCTAAAAATAGAATAACATCAAATCTGATTACTTATTTCTAGTTTCAAACAAAGAACCTAATCTAAAAAGAGAAATATATATGAAATAAGAATTAACATTACCTTACAACATGTACTCTCTTATTCATCCCTCCACTTCCAACTTTCATTTTCTCTATGCGCTGCAAAGTTGCCTTCTTCTTTTACGTGGCCCTAGTGTTGTGTCCTTTCTCCTTAAAGCATCTAAAATCTTTTTCTCCAAGTCTTGAATTGTTTCTTTGTTTGCCATAAGCTTCTCTGCATACCACCCATTTAGTTTTTTTATTTCAGTGTTCTCTATCTATAGAAAATCCCTCTGCTGTTCTGCAACCATCGCTTTTGTTTCCAAGTGTTGGGCATAACCCAACAAACCTTATCTGCCATCACCCGTGAAATGTAGTAGGTTTGTATTGTTGTAAAATGGAGGTGGTGCATTTGTAAATGGATCCTTGGGATACATTGACCCATCGATCCACAAGTCCAAATGACGCTCTCCATTATTCCTAGTCCACATAAAGATAGTAAGTATCATATGTTCTTTTATATGCACCATTTCTACTACTGTTACTGAGAATTTGAGTGTCTCCATGTGTTGTTAAAGGTGGATTAATTGGAATCTCCAAATTTGGATTAATGTTCTTATTTGCAAAGCTAGTATTTTCTGTCATCATAAAACATATTAAAGAATTGAAACAAGAATTAACTTGATTAGTAAGGAAGTTTTTTTTAAAGTTTCAGTAGGAAAACCCCCACGGTCGAGATGATGATTAAAGCTTTCCTCGAATCTATTAAATGCATAACTACCTCAAATCTATGAAATCTTGGTTCTGAAAAGTTTTACGTGCATCCAACAAAGAATGCCGCCTCATGATGAAACCTCATTGAAAGAATATCTATATTTAAATATATTTAAACCTACTATTATAATAGTAAAAAAATGAGCCGAATTGCAAATTTGGATATGTTTTAAACCTTTTTTATTTTCTCTCTCTAAGCTGAGTTGGCACTTCTTAGAGGGCCCAAAATTGAGTCCACATTTCTCCTAATGAATTTTAAACAATATTCCTTGTAAGTTGAACATGTCAAATCTCTAAAAAGTTCCTTTGGTGTTAGATAAGCCAGATGTGTATGTGCCCCATTTGCTTGTGAATGTTATCTTGTGCCAATCCTTTGGGTCTATTTCCACTCGATCCATCAAGGAAGCTATAAGGTTTCTTTCCCACCATCAAGCACATGTTCGATAATGTTTTGTAATGTTCCATAAACGTGATCCTTTACAGTATCCACATTAATATTTTTGAGGTTTACACAAACTCTAATCTTTATGTTCTTTTTTAGCACGTACACAGTTTTACTTTCAAAGTATGGTCCTTTTTAAAGTGGTCACTGTCCCAGTCGCGTGGACCAATCTTGCTTCTTGCATATAGGGTCTACCTAACATGCACTCATAAATGTTTGGCTGCTATGCAAAGTGCATTACCATGAAAGAGTGGCCAAAACTTAGGCCAAATTTGATTTTTAGATCATGGGTTTTGTAGTGGCCCCATTATAACCAACTTCGTTAATTAGATGTTAGTTTCCCACACTTTTCCCCCCATTTTTAGATCCTGGGTTTTGCAGTGAGCCCATTATAACCAGCTTTGTAATTAGATGTTAGTTGCCCCCACTTTTCCTAGCCTTACTGCTTGGTGGTCATCACCATCCAAGATTGTTGTTGTTGTTGTGACTTGAAAGCCCTTGTTATTCGGCAGTGCCGCATTCACATATCGTCACTCTCAAAGTGGTGACCCAATTTTTTGGTACGCATCCCTTGCAAAGTAGGCTCTTCTCCTTTAGACTCATATGAGGTTTTTGGTGTAGGTTCCTCTTCCATGCCTGCGCTAAGCCTCTCCTCCATCTAGTCTTTTATGCCCTTACATAACCTTGGGCTTACTTGAAGAAAAAAGTCGATATATATCAGGACTTTAGAAAAGAGAAAGGTGGTGAGCCTCATAATATCTGAACTTGAGAAGAGAGAAAGGTGGAGAGACTCGATTGTGTTGAAGGTTGCGCTGGTCTACAGGTCAGTTCTCCTTGTGTGATACACATGGAGCTATAAGACCTTAGGGGATTCTTTATTATCATCAAAGGACCCCATGACTCCAACCCTCAAGCCATTTGGATCACTGGTCTCATGACACTGCACAACTGAAAAACCAATCGGTGCTTTTTGCTTCAAAACGACATCATTTGGGCATTGAGAGCATAATATTTGGGCTCAATCCTCTCCTATCAATCAAAGTTAAAGTCCTTCTCACATTTCCCCTTGATTAGCCCCTTTGGTAAGCTCAATTTTGGCCTCCATCTCTCAACCCTCTTAATCAGTGTGTATAAGAAGGTAATTAAGCTCATTAAGCTCATATTGGAAAAAATAAGGGTGTTTTTGAGTTTGCTAAGCATCTATGCATATCACATTGCCCCTTCATGAGTGTTGGGAAGCCCAAAGGAGCATATTCAAAATTTTCAGGTTTCAGGATTAGAACGCTCACATTGCAGATTTGTTAAGTTTGAAGTTTTTGGAAATTGAAAAGTCTTCTCTTGCATTCAAATCACTTCATTTCTTGATTTTGCACTTGAAAACCTCATGCAAGCAGCACTACTAACCTTATATGAGAGTAGACGCTAGCAAATGACTAGTACTCATTGCTCTAAGACCCTCTCAAATGGTAGTAAAAGCACAATAAAACAAGTTGAAAAATTCAATGGGAAAGGCTTTCATACCTGGGCTATGCAAATGAAGGATCTCCTCATGCACAAAAAGTATGTAAACTTATTAAATACAATGCACATGCTAATCCTAATGATGAGTAGATAGAAAAGGATGAGCAAGCACTTTCACTCATTGAGCTACACCTAGGGCCTCATCTTATCCATTAGATAGACTCTAAAGAACATGCTAAAGATGCATGGAAAGAGTTGAGTCAAGTGTTTAAGGCTAAAAAGCCAAGAATCAAGAAATTTATCTCAAAATTGAATTCTATGGGATTGAAATGAACTTCAGTGAGTCACTAGTACAATTTGTTAAAGCGATGAAAAGCATAATGACACACTTAGGTGGCATAAATGCTAAGATAGGAGATAGAGATGCATTAGCATTCTCTTAAAAAGCATGCCAAAGCAGGACAATGCATTGGTGACTAGACTAAAAAATTTGCGAGAACCAATCTTTGAAGAATGTGTATCCTCTCTTCTTGAACAAGAAAAGGAGCTAAAGCAAGGAAGCACAACTGCGGAACACACACTCTTCAACAAAACCACCAAGAAATGCTTTCATTGCGGAAGGATAGGGCATTACCCAAGTGAATGCAGATTCAAGCACAAGCCAAAGTGTGACCATTGCAAGAAGCTAAGACACAAAGAAGAGGAATGCAGATTCAAGAACCAAGCATCCAACTACATGGAGTCTTCATCTCTTGCAACGAGGAGATTCCCAATGATTGAGCAAAGAGGAGATCACCAATGATAGACTCTTTAAGAGCTACGTCAATAGAATTCACTACCCAAGCCTATATTTAAGCCTACATGTTGTAAAAAGGAGTCACCATATGAGTGGTCGCCTATCTCACATCATTTCTGTTGTTTCCACCACACCTTACCACACCTGAAGTAGCTATGTCGGCACAAGGGGGGTGATGACATGTTATAACCAAACCTTACCACCTGAGAGTAGAAAATCAAGCACCCAAGGGGGGTATAGGTGTTGTAAACTTCACTATAGTAGCCTAAAGATATGGTACCAACAAGGAGAGGTGTTGAGAAATATGGTGCCATGGAGCACAAGGAAGGTAGGAAGTGAGTGTCAATCTAGCAAACAACCACATGAGCAAGTATGAAATATCCCACATGAGCTAATGAAGCCAAGTTGTATTATCCACCTTATATAAAAGGGGTCATTTTTAGCAATCAAATCAAGCAAGCTCTCAAGTCTCTGTATGAGTACAAGTCTCAATCTTATAACCTGATTCAACTTGAGTCCAAGCTTTATTAGGCTGCATCTACCTTAGCTTAGTGTTTTGAATCATCACATTTTCTCACAACTTCATAGCCATCTTACTAGAAATACTCATGTTTTGTAATAGAGACTAACCCATCTTTGCATCTCCAATGATGTGTACATGTCTTATCATTACTTGGGTACCATAAGAACAATTTTGAAAAGCATGAAAGCATGTTTTTATATCGCGCTTGAATGGGAAATATTAGCCATTCCGAAAGGGGTTGTTGATGCACCCCTGGTCATATTACGGTAAAATCCATTAATGGAGAAGAGAGATAAGTGGTGGGAAGGACTAACCCATCTTTCCATCTCCAATGATGTGTACATGTATTATCATTGCATAAGAACTATTTTGAAAAGCAAGGAAGCATGTTTTATGACATGCTTGAATGGGAAATAGTAACCATGCCAAAAGGGGTTGTTGATGCCCTTGGTCATATTATGGTAAAAGAAATATTACTTGGGAGGGAGATGGACATTGGACTACCATGCAAGGGTGGGAATTTTTTTATATAAGAAGCTACTTTGTACCACTCCCCGCTCCTTAACTAATTATGGTTGTTGAGGTGTATAGGTGGACGGTGATTAGTACTCGATAGTAGTAATATGGTCTTTGTGTCATTTTTTATCACTTATTACTACAAGGTTGAAGCATGTGAATGTAATGGTTGAAAGGCTATTTGGAAATAGGCCTATCTTTTTGCAAGATACATTGTTTGTTTTTAATGCTTTCTTAGTATTTTGTAAATACCAACTATATTTGATAGTGTAACTACTCTTTGTGATTAAGGCTTTGCAATTCTAAAATGGAGACACGGACGAGTATATGCAGCATGAGAAGAGTGAGAGTACTAGAAGCAAGTTCAAAAGGAGGTAGAGCTTGACTCCCTACGAACAAGTTTAAAACAATCAAGAAAAATGTAAGCACCTTGTTATTTGTCATATTGCTCTACAACAATTTACTTTGATTTACTTTTAGCAATAGAAGTGTTGAAAGTACTATTCTCCAGTTTCAACAATGAAATTTCTCATCTACACAAGGAAATGGCACTTTCTTCTATGATTAAAGTTTCAAGGAAGACTTTGCCACCTCCTTGCCATATCTTGTGTATGGTCTTTTTTTCTAGAGGAAGTTTGCCATAGTCAAAATGATTAACTTCATTAGCAATTGATGCTAGATAACACATTGTTATATGAGGGTTTATGTGAGAGGTTTCTTTATATTCAAAGATTGAAGCATCCACCTTATTCCTAACGATTATTCTCCAAAGTTCAGCAAGTACACTCCTAATAGCATCCTTGTTTCTATAATCAAAATCAATATCTATGCAAGGAGCTATGAGAGGTAACAGAAAGAATGACGAGCTCTTATTCAACCACCTGTCATTGTTTTTGTTTTTTTAAATTTCTATACGTTTTTGCTATACTGTTTTTTTTTTGTTTATTAGATGTCCAATAAGCAAGTCCTTTCAGCCAATTGTTTGCATTCAACGAGAATTCACCTTCTGTTCTATTCCACTTTAATGAATCTTCTCTCCTTCTCTTCTCTCCTTCATAGGCTCCTCTCGACTCGGTTACCCTTCCACAGGCTCCTCCCACACTCTGTGTTGCATGGCTTCAACCTGCAACAATCTTCGATGGAGAAGTCCCATGACTGAGCATGTGTTGGCTTCCATGTGGTGGGAGAGACCATTGTCTTGATGAAATAGTGCATTATCTAGATAGTATAGATGCAAGCGTGCAGCTAGGCGCACATTCAACCTCGAGATTTGCTAAGGTTCAAAGCTTATGTATGCTGATGTTGCTGGTTTACCTATAATGTCCATCTTGGGTATCTAAATCTTGATTTTTGTCTTGTAAGCCTTTCTATGTTGATGTATATAGGGAATGCATATTGCCATAGGAGTTAGAGACGCCAGGCAGCTTCCACAACAGCTGGTGTGGGCGCCCATCAGTTGCTATGCCCTCGAATTGATCCTCCTGCATCAAAGGATCAGGTTTAACATGATTGTAATGCTTGATTTTCAGAGCTTTGCAACATGTAAGTATTGCTTCTTTTTAGCAAATTGATTTCAGAGCTTTGTAACATGTGGATTAGTGCTAAGGTAATATAATTTTAGAATTGAAATTTTGATTTGAGTACTTTGCTACTAATCATATGGCATCTATTTGAGTATATGCGATGTGTTTTTGGAACTTTGATATATGGCTTTAGAAATGGATTTACTTGAGCTTTTAGAACTTTGATAGATGATTTAAACATGGATTTCTCTGAAAACACACAAATAATTTTTGTGTTTACTTACATATAAATTTATATATAAGTATTAAAATCACAATTTGATGTAGTGGAGAGTTAGTACACTTCTCTCCAAAATTTAAAAGAGCCAAGGAACGTGTCCGTCCTTGAAAGAATATACGATTTTAGGAATGAAAAATTGATTGAGCACTATGGTACCGAGCATATGAGATCTGTTTTTGGAACTTTGATTTGAGCACTAAGTACTAAGCGTTCATCAATTTTTGGATGCCTGCATATAGAACCGGGATGAAGAAGTGCATGAAAACTTACTTGCGATACTGTACATGATGGATTTAATAAAATAGTATCATCACTACTAGATCACCAGCTAAGACTATTAGGTAGACATAATTCTGTGCAAAGAGCCAAATTTGAAGGTGACAGTATGTATTTGAGGCCCAAACCTCAGGTTTTAGCACTATGCCTAGGTGTGCACTCTGAGTGACAGCTTGCGAATCAGCCGATCTTTGGGAGACACTTATATGCAAGGTGGTGAGCGCAATCTGTGTAAGACCTCTGTTAGGGTTCTCCCATCTGAGCGCCTTCTAGTTTTCACTATCCAAGACATGCGCCTTCATGGTCTCAAACAGGCACCATGGTCGTGGTATACACACATGCCTTCCCAAAGACCAGAAATTCAACAAGAGTGATGTTGATCCAAGTCTTCATGTTGCAAGTCAAAGGATAGCCTTGTGATCATTATTTTGTATGTTGATGATTTAAATCTCACTCACAATGATAAATCCCGTATAGATGCTCTCAAATAAGCTCTATCAAGACATTTGAGATGACCAATCTAAGAAACCTCTCAGATTTTCTAGGCATCAAGACATTTGAGATGACCAATATAAGAAACCTCACAGATTTTCTAGGCATCAGAGTGTTGCAGACAAAAAATGGAATTCTTTTCAACCAATCAAAGTATGCCATAGAGTCATTTGAGATGTTCATATGTAGGGACGGAAGTCTGTTTCCACTCCAATGGAAGGGGTAAAGTTGGAGCTTCTAGAACATGAGCCAAATAAGGCAACAGTTTGTATCACACTCTAGTTGGGAAATGATCCTTCTTTTGATGACTGGTCTGCCAGACCTCTGCCTGATCCAGTTGCAGGTCCCACCAGTGCAGAAGAAGCATTAGGGTGCCTCTACACAGTTTTGGCGTGAACTGATCAGGCAGCCACAAATTAGGGAGAAATGATTGGTGCATTTGCACCCACCTGTCATGTCTCCGGCCATCACTGCCTGTCATTGAACTCGCATGTTAACAGGCACACTGTGGCAATCACCTCAGATGGGGTGCAATGGGCCTCTACAGATTTGTGTATTTGTTGTGCCCACAGATCCCACAGCACACCACTAAGAATTAACCCTATGGACCAAAACCAATGTGCAGGCAACCATGTGTGTATCCGCCCTGAATGGTTGTCCATTTCCTACACATCAAGACAGTGCATAATGGAGGTGTATCTAAGTTACATAACACATCCAAATTGATTGAACCAATTCAGATTTTAGCAAGACTTAAGTATTCTCCACATGATTCTTTGAAGTGGTGAACTTGATTTGCATCAGCTACTATAACCTCCCTGTTTCTTGTTAAGGATATAAGCCTTGTGACCTGACTACAGTCTTTATATGCATCCATGTTTGATGCTGGATGCATAGGATTTCCTGTAGATATTTTAAGCCGTGGTCAGCTTCTATGAGTGGGAACACATTCCTTTGCCTACTCTACACCAACTCCTTAGCTCTTTTCTCATCTGATGTAGCGGGTAAATGCCCATTTGTGCGTAATTTCCTGTCACATCCTACAGCAAATGCGCCTACTTCTTTCTCATGCTTACTCCAACTCTCGCAAAGTGTCCTCTTGCACCATCTCTTTTCTAAAATTTTCCACCTTGGCTGCAAAATTCCTCCAGGCCAGCATCAGCATAGATGTTTGACATCAGGACATACGCAGCACCCTCCTTGGGCTGCAGATTCACTGCATAGTCAAATGCCTGTTTTGCGAGCTCTAAATTGCCATGTGTATGACATGCACTAAGCAAGCTCAACCAAATGGTCAAATCCGATTGCATTGGCATCCTCTGCAACATGTTTGCAACCCTTTGAAAGTCCCCTGCGCGCCCAACAAGACCTACCATAATGCCATAATGCATTATGTCTGGATTTATGTTATAATTGCTGCTCATGTATTCAAAGTACTCAACACCTTTGACAACTAGGCCAGCATGACTGCAGGCCGAGAGTACTGACGTGAACGTTGATTGAATAGGCTCAATACCTTCCAATTTCATTTTTTCATACATGTACACGCTCCCTTCTCCTGTATAACTAGCAATGCATGCATTCCATGATACAACATCAGGATCAGAAAGCCTATCAAATACTGCTTGTGCATCTACTATGCTAGCACAACTTGCATATGCATGTATTAAAGTGGCTGCCATGAAGCCAATCTGGTCATACCCGAGAGAGACAATGTCAAAGTGAAGCTGTTCACATATCTCCAAGCTTCCTCTTTCAGTGCAAGCTTGGAGAATGCAGATAAGCGTAACATCATCCAGAGTAGCAAATTTTTTTTGCATCTGCTTGTAGAAGTGTAAGGCCTTCCTTCCTTGGCCCTGCTCAACATAAACTGAGAGCATTGCAGTCCATGACACATTGTCGTGCACAGACAATGCACCAAATACATTCTCTGCATCCTCGATGGCCCCACACTTGCCATACATACAGACAAGGGCAGTGCCAACAAGGACATCTGAAACATAGCCCTTCTTGCATGCATCTGCATGCAATGCCTGTCCAATTTCAAGAGACATTACTTTGATTGGCTGTCCCTTAGTTTCTATTTTCTCTGCAAGGGTGGCACACGCCTTGAAGGCAACCACAAATGTCCCTTGATCTGGACTCAAACCTTCCTTGTGTAGCTTGCTGTACACTCGTAATGCGTTTTCTGCCTGGCCTTGTTCTGTATATGCTGAGAGCATTGCAGTCCAAGACACAATGCTGCATGGGGACATTGCAAGGAAAACCTCCTCTGCTTCCACAATGGCCCCACACTTGCCAAACATACTCAAGAGGGCCGTACTAACAAAGGCATCCAATGTGAAGTCCTTCATATGTGCATCTGCAAGGAGTGCCCGTCCGATTTCCAGAGATATCATTGTAGCTGATACTCCCTTAACAAGCGCTGCTTCTTTTTCTACAAGGTTTCCACATGCTTGAAGGACAGACACAAGTGTGTAGTTGTCTGCACTTACATGTTCCTCTTGCATCTGTCGGTACAACTGTATAGCCTTATCTTCTTGGCCATGTTCTACATATGCTGAGAGCATTGCATTCCATGCCACAACATCACGTTGGGACATCATGGTGAACACATCCTCTGCTTCCACAATGGTCCCACACTTGCCGTACATACTCACAAGGGTGCTGCCAACAAAGATATCTGATGCAAAGCCTTTACCATGGGCTTCAGCATGTAGTTTCCTGCCCTGTTCTAGGTCTGGTATGCTGCCACAAGCTTTGAAGAGACTGGCAAAGGTGTGATCGTTTGGTTCCACACCATCGTCTTGCATAAATTGATACATTTCAAGTGCTTTTCGCACTTTGCCACACTCTGCATAGGCAGATATGATGGCAGTCCAGGAGAAGACAGTGCGGTGAGGCAGTCTTCTAGATACAAGGCATGCATCTTCAATGGCACCGCATTTTGCCAGCGTCACTACCAAGTAGCCGCCCAGAAGGCCAGTCAGGTTGTTGGGGCTATATTGGGCAAGATGCGCATGGACTCGCTTAGCTTGAGCTAGGGCCTTCCTCCTGTTGCATGCCTTAAGGAGACACATGTAGATGCCCGAGGATGGGGCTGTCTGCATGTGGGAGAGGACATCAAGGGCTCTGTCCAGCTGTCCTTCCTTGCAAAGTGTGTGAAGAAGCCGGCCATTGGAGGAATAAGCAGACAAACTCTTCCTTCCCACCTCTTCATGTTGTTGTGGGTGAAGAGAGGCATCATCATCACCACCATCACCATCATTATCATCATCATGGAGGGTCGACAGGCAAGAGTTTACCTTGGGGGGCTTGGGGCAGTTGGGCAGTAGGAAAACCTCTTTGGAGGCCTTTTCTGTGTGAGTGGGGTTTCTATTGTCGATTCTCGAGTAGTCCAACCAATGTGATGGACTAGAGATGAGGACATCTTGCCTCTCCTGTTGTTCTTGTCGGTGTTGTTGTGGGGATGGGCTGCTTCTTCGTTGGTTCCGCTGTTCTGGTGCTGCTTCTGATGCTACTGCTCCCAGTCTAAGAAGCAGTGGACAAGGAAGAACCGCCATCTCCCCTCAAACTCTTCAGATACCAGGACACCTTAATCTCGTTAAAAGGTTAGCAAGTCAAACCTTCATCTTGCCCAATTCTACGCAAAGCTTCCACAGTCCACTGCCCTGTTGCCATCTCGCTTGAACTTTGTAAAGGTTCTCTCCTCCAGGATAATCGAGAAGCAGGCAACCAGAGGAGGAGAAGTGTATGCATAAGAAGGTGAGAAGAGGGAAGTGTAAGCGTAAGTGGAGAGAAAAAAAGAGAAGGGTCAAGAAAAAATTGAATCTACAGCACTTTTATTTTTTAAGGGAAAAGAAAATCATTGCCACGTCGAAGCATTGAGAGGGCAGCATTTCTTTTGTTGCCTCATAGCTGCCTGCATAAAGACAGAACTGTAATACTCAAATGACCAGATGCAGGTATACTTGATAGCCCATGGTAGGAACACACTCCCACTACTATTGTTTACCCTTGAGTGAGGTTCTTGATAGAAACCATATCGGAGATTTCCTGCCACAGAGGCTTCCCTTATCACCTGGAGCTAACTTTGTATTGAAGTAACAAAAACTCTAAGCAGGCAAATGTGCATGATTTCTCAAATGACATAAGAATCTATCTTCCAGTGTTATTTTTGCCCGGTCCAACACATACCCTTGTAGGTGATTCAAAAAAAAAAACCAGTGCTTAGCTCTTGTCCATGTGATTTACCAACATTTCCTCAGACCAGATTGTCATAAGCAACTTTGTATGAAGGAAAAAGAACTTTGCAGTTCAGCGAATTGATTGCTGGTCTCCCTTACTTTCTTTGTTTCCCAACATGGAGAGCTCGCCCTTCTCCAATCTCACTCCTGAGTCACAAATTCCCAAAAAAAGACTTAATAGTGGGGTCGATCTATGGAGCTAGACACAACAAAGAAACACCCCAAGCTCGGCAAGAATTATACCTGACAAGGATGTAAGATGGAGTTGTGAACGTGGAGCAGCATACTTCCAAGCGTCTGCATCCAAGAGTTTCTCCTCTTTACGAAGGGACTGCATGAGATCTTCCATCAAAGCTGCAGCAAGCAAACGAAGATGGACAAATTGAATGAAGCAAGCCATTCGATGAGCACAAAGTAAAGATGAGCTACCATAATTGCAAAAAGTAAGGCCTTGATGCCCTTAACGCAGATGGCAATCCATAAGATGCTCTAAACGCAAGAAACATAAGTTGCCCTCAACGAGGAGAGTGAACCACGAGTTGCCCTAAGGCAGCGCCAAGTTGCCCGAATTTTACAAAGCAAGCCATAAATCACCCTAAGGAACACTGATTGCAAAACTCAAGCCATGCGCCATACATGCCATAACAAACCCTAGAGCCAAAAGGTAGCCATGATCGAATAACATGGCACTACATACATAGACCTGTATAGTCCTAATTAGGCCTTGATATGGCCTAACTGCACAGAGTGGGCTATGATTAACCCTAACTACAAAGTACTAAGCCGTGAATTGCAAACCTTACGCCTCAAATTACCCTAACAAGCACTGATTTCATTGACAAACCCTCATAGAAAAGAAAACATCGCCATGACTTGCAGAGAATGTGCCCTAGTTGCGGCAAAATGAGCTGCCCGACTCGCAGAAAAATGGTGAGAATCGCAAGGGGGGCATGCCTCGTTGGGTCTCCAACTTGCGATCCTCTACGAAGGTGAGGTCTTCGGCAAGGAGCGCAAAGAGTTTGTCCTCGGCAACTTGCTGGAGAGAGAGGGAGAGGCCTGTAGCAGATGTTGTAGAAGAAGGGCCAGGCCTTGTTGTTGCTGCTCCTGGAGGAGAAGGGGGTATGTTGCTGCCAGTGCCAGCACCTGAGCTGCCTTGCATCATCATCGATTCATCACCATCATCATCATCATCATCAAAATCGATATCTCTACTCTCTTAAATTGCATAGCCAAATAAATAAATAAACGTATATATATTTTATTTTTACAAGGTGCTATGGAATAAAATTCTTTGTATGTTTTGTGAGAAATATTCACTAGCATGCAAAAGAGGGAGAGATGTGCTCGTGGAGAGAGAGAGGGAGAGAGAGAAACAGAGAACTCCATATATCAAGATAAAATAATGCAAGAGAGAGCAATTGCAAAAGGAGAGTGGGTTAGTGGAGTGTTTAATCCTCTCGTGTGGGTGCATGCCCATCGTACGTCGACAGGTGCTCGACGTATTGGGTCTTGCATGGCAGTGGCCTCTAGCGGGTGGCTTCTACACGAGGATGAGGGGGCGATTGGATGGGAGGACCCGGATCCGAAGGTAGAGGAGGAGATGAAGCGCAAAGGTGAGGAGGTCGAGGTGGAGTGCGTCAAGAGGAAATGTGTTCCTGACTGGCTAAATGAAAGACTCTGTAACCAAGTGAAGAGTAAGGTATGCCTGAAGTTATCTAACCGAAAAGGTAAATTTTTTTAAGCACGTGAAAGTGCAAGATACCGTTCATGCCGTGAACCATTTCCTACAGTTTCACGACGTGAAACATTCTCTGTAGTATCACGGCTTCTGAAACAGAGCGATAGAATCAAAAGCAAAATCAAATTGGGTTGACAAATAGCTTATCAAATCGTACATACATGCACTTAAGATTTGGAAAACTCATCGGAGATGATCTTACGCCCGACGATAGTGCATCGAATCACCCAAGATCTTCCTACCAAAGAACTGTGGGATCAGGACATTCTGCAATCACATGCCTGAGTGTTTAAGAAACCTGACCATCACTGAAACTAGTAGCGAAGAGTCCATGGAAGAAGGGCTGAGGTATGTTGGGTTTGGGGAAGAGGAGAAACCACCCTCCCCAACCAGGTCCAGTGGTATCATTGATATCGCCCAAGAATTTTTTGGTCTCCAAACCAGCCATGATGAAGAAGCGCAATTTGCGGGCATGGTTCCGTCAACCAGCGTTGGACTCAATCCACGATAAGAAGTGCCATTCCAAACATCGAATTCTAGGTTGTCGAATACCGGCAGCCCTCAAATAAGACGAGACATAGAAAGTGCGGCTAGGATGGGTCAAATATTCTTCCCCACCATCGAGGAAGTAGAGTTAGACCTCAAACGGAGTGAGGTGGAATGATAACGAGAATTGAGCTTAAGGAAACAAGAGCTCGATACTCATAGAACGAGAGCTGAGAAGAAGGAAACGGGAAGTTTTAACCCACTCCTGTCACATGAGAAGGAACCAGAAATAGTTATGGGTAGAAGTGAGGGAGAAAACCCAAACTTGGAACCCATAAACAAGGAATCCAGGAACGGAGGAAGGGTTTACAACCATAGAAGAAGAGGGTAACCTACTTAGCATGCCAGGTGAAGTAGAGGACCGACTCTACACCAAAAAGGATTTTTTTGCAGATGATCAATAATCCTACATTCCTACAAGACATGGAACTCCTGATTCTGCAAAGACGGATAGATGCGACTACTGGGGAGTCACCCCAAGGTACCATGGCTAGACCATCCCATGGACCCGAAATACCAACCAATATAGGCAGGGGACGAGGTCTAGGAAGGGGGGGAGCAATTCCCCAAAGGCCTAGGATAGACCCAACCATGGACCTTAATGTAGCCACAAGGACAAACTTGCTAAATATGGCGGCAGAGATGGGCCGAGGGATGGTCAGAGAACTAGGCACTGCTCTAGAATCCCGACCTTCCCTGATGAAACCCCATATCATTACAAAACTTGTCCAAAAGTTCTCTGGGGACGGGGATCCTATCCAACATGTAGAGATTTTTGAACCCACATGTGAAACTTGCAGACCAATCTCAGTGATGTGACAATGATACTTGCCTTCTCACTGACTTTGGAGGGAAAAGCTCATCAGTGGTTCCGAACCCTTAAGCCTGAGGATAGGGTTAACTTCACTAGGCTAAAGAATTTTTTTGTGCCCAGTCTTGCCCAAAGTGGTGGAATCCTATGGCACAATTACATAATATTAAACAAAAGAAAGAAGAGACTATGTTTCTCGTCTAAAGCACTTAAATTCGAGGTGCAAACTTCGGGAAAGGTTAACTGATGATCAGTTGTTGCCTTGTTTCCGAAGGGGAGTTAGAGACCATAAAATGCATGATTACTTGGTACTGGCCCGACCTGCTACTCTTGATGCATGCTGCAAACTGGCAATCCAATATGAAGACAATATGTTAGAATTGCCATAACCAGAAGATGTTAAAACATCTTCTCAGCAACTACGACTTCGCGTGTCTCGAGCTGCCAAGAAATTGGAAACCAAAGCAAGCAAGTCGGAAACATGATAATGGATGAGCTCAGTAATGCCGTATTAGAAAAATTGAAAGTCAAGGAGGGAAGAGAAACATCTGGGCATGGGCATAATCACCTTTAGCCTTGCAGCGGGGAATTGGTGTGGTGCTCTATGTGCAGATTAAATCACACCACCACTGAGTGTCCACAATTAAGAGCGAGGCCATTACTCTATTGTGCTCGCTGTGTAAAACTAGGAAATCATGACACTTCAATGTGTAGATACCCAAGGTTTTAAAATATTACACAGCTACCAGCACTTAGAGCCCCATTGGCTTTACCACTGCCACCTGTACAAATCACCGCCAACTGCGGGGGGACAACCCAACTCTTCCTACTTATCTAGGGGGATGTTCCGGGTACAAGATGCTTCACCCTTGCCACCACTAGTTCTACCACCACAATCACCCCAAGTTAAGATCAATCAAGTATTGATTGAGGAGCCATCACAAGATGTTGATATGGTGTAGGAAATAGAACTTAACGGAGAGTACTACAAGGAAACGGCTAAGGTTACAGTACTTGTGTTTCAAACCATGGTACAATGGAAGGGCAAGGACATGAACTCGAATTTGAGGAGAGGACCGCTACAATGCTTTGGTTGCGGGAGGGCCACATCGAGTAGCCGATTGCCCAAACAAGAATATGAGTCATACACATCAACCACAACGAGTGGCAGCTTCGCCCAATGACATGCAGTGCTCACTTGTTGTACTAAATGTGGAATTGATCATTTGATCAAGGATTGTCCATACCGAGCAAGTAGCTCTGCTTCTACTACCAATCAGGCCACCATACGAACCATTAGTGTACAACCTCGGAAGATCACACTGCTCAATGTCCTAACAAGAGCTCAAGCTCAACTAGGAGACAAGGGAAGAAATCGAGCGGATGCGACTATTTCCAGAACTGGCCACTGTAGGAGAAGAGTGAAAAAAGTAGGTAAGGGTGAGACACGGGTCATAATCCAAGATGGATCTGAAGAAGATACAATTGATACCGGATCCAATCGAAGGAAGAAGGGGGTCAAGGGATCGATCATAGAGGATCAGACCAAGGAAAGCAAGGAGAGCAACCAATGACTCCTGAGGGGGTTGGTGAATATCCCAATGCCGATGAAGAAATAAGAAAGCTTGAAGATGCCAAGGCCTTAGTCGAAGAGTACCAAACGGCTTCATGAAGCCAAGCTGAGGACCAACAGGGTAAGGGATACAGTTTACCCACGAAACGAGCCAACTTAAGATAGAGTATTGGACGTGCCAACCCCAATTCCAGAAGGAATAGAAGAGGAGTCCCAAAACAAGCAAACATAATGTCCAGAATGTTTGAAGAAAATGTATTAGGGGAGTACATCCATTCCTTCCCTATGGAAGAATACGAGACACCTACATGGGAAGAGCACTCTATCTCCAAAGAACCCAGAGACAGGAAGTCTCACGGGCGGCTGTGCTATCCACGCCTATCTTAATGCCATTGGGGCAACTGTTATGCAATTCACCAATCCTATGGATAGACGTAAAGGAATGGGTAGAGGGCAGTCTAAGGGGCCAGATGATACCATAGATGAGACTCTGCAACCCTTGGCAGAAAGAACCTTGAAGCATACAAGGGAAACCTAAGTCGTTAAGATACTAGTTAACCAACTGGGATGCTAATACAAAAGTGATGACACAAACGCTACCATTCTGATTCATCATAATGGGTACCAAGCATTGGCTATCCTGGATGGTGGGGTGGGGGTTAGCATCATTACAAAACGTTGCTGGGAAAACTAGGGGAAACCCGATCTAAAAAAGCAGATCTAATCGTTAAAATGGCTGATGGAACATCTTCAAGGCCCATTGGGCTTTTGGAGAATGTTAAATTCAGACTTTTTACGTTTCGTTATCATCATACATTTGTGGTCATGGACTTCCTGCACCTGCCAGCCTGATACATATGACAATATATTGGGGAGACCCTTCATGAGGGGATCCAAATTGGTGCATGATTGGGCCTTGGATCACGTGTATGTACGTAGGGATTCACAAATCTTAAAGATTGATCTGAGGACATGGAAAGCACATCCCATGAAAGGGCAGTTGTTTGGTAATGATTCGGTCACAACGGAACGAACCACTTCCATACAAATATGCCAACCCACAGAAGGAGATTCCAAGGATAAAGAGGAAATGAAAATGTATGCGTCACTACCTCCTCCGTACTTCACTGAAAATTGGATGCATGTGTTGGCCATTGATGTAATGCAGCCCAAGGGAACCCAATATTTGGAATCTGGAACCGTCCCATATGACCTCTATCGCATGGTTAATTGGCAGACCATGGATGAGGAATCAGGAGGGAAAACATCAAGTACAAAAGGTACTGTAGCACGAAGCCATACCAGTGCTCAACGCCTCTCAGACGATGGCGGAAACAGAAACGGTATATAGCCTGACGAAATGCCCTACAAAGAAAACATACAGGCGCCCAGTGGTGGCTGAGATAACTTGAGGCCACTAAGGTACACGATGAGTTCTCAAAGGATTGGGGGCGAGGAGTTGAGTAAGATATCGTTGGAGGGAAGACACAAAGAGAAAGTCATCCTTCAAGAGCCAAATGCACCCAAGCTTACAAAAGTAGGGCACCGAAAATACAATAAAGCCCTAGCAGGGGCAGAATGCGAGGCAAAAAAGATCATGGCTAAGGTCAAAAGTGAGACAAGCAGGACAAGCCAGACTTGCTTTCAGTACCCGACCATTTCAAGAACTACACTGTTGAGATGAACGAAAAGTGGTCCGACTGACAGCTACTAGGGTGAAAGAGGATGGGCTGTCCGCATCTAATGATGGCTTGGCAGAAGTCAAGAAGGTGGATATTGCAGGACTGGGGGAAGAAGCTCGACCCATATACATTGTGAAAGATTTGACTTTGGTTGAAGATGAAGAGCTCATTGGTCTCCTCAAGGAATTTAGAGATTGTTTTGCTTGGAATTACAAGGAGATGAAGGGGGTACCACCTGAGGTGGTACATCATACGATTCCAATCATGGAAGGTTCGAGACCAACTAGGCAGAAACCATACCAGATGAATCCTAAGTATGTGGCAATTGTAAAGGAGGAAATTGATAAGCTCATTGCTATGGATTTCATCTATGAAATCGAACATACGGATTTGTTGTCGCCAATCATGATAGTTTCTAAAAAGAATGGAAAACTTAGGGTATGTGTTGATCTTAAAAAGGTTAATGGAGCCACTAGTAAATACCATTACCCATTGCCTTATACAGAACACGTTTTGGAAAGAGTGGCTGGGAGAGAAGCATACAGCTTCTTGGATGGATTCTCCGGCTACAATCAGGTGTCCATAGCACTAGAGGACTAGCACAAGACAACTTTCAATACAATGTGGGGGGCATTTGCATACAAGGTTATGCCATTCGGCCTCGCAAACGCCCCAGCAACCTTTCAACGGTTGATGTGCACAGCCTTCAAGGACTACTTACAAAAGTGGTTGGAGGTATTCATTGACAATCTATGTGCACACTCTCGATGGGTAGACCATCTGGCGCCTGCTTAAGGAAAGTGTTTGAGCAGTGTCGATTATATCGTATATCACTAAACCCTTTGAAGTGTCGTTTTGGGTCAAGCATGGTGTGATATTGGGACACATTGTCTCAAAGAATGGTATATCCACTGATGATAGTAAGGTCAAACTGATATTGGAGCTGCCATCGCCTACCAACTACAAAGGAGTGCAAAGGCTTATGGGTCATGTGGGGTATTATCGACGCTTCATAATTTTTTATGCTAAGATAGCCAGACCTTTATACAAGCTTCTCATTGTCTTTGAGTGGACTGAGGAGTGTTAGGAGGCATATGATCGTCTGAAGCAAAGCATTGGAAAGCACGCCAATTCTACGACCCCCCAATTGGGATCTTATATTTCATGTGCACATTGATGCATCAAATTTTGCTATTAGTTGCGTGCTGGCCTAGCCTAGTGAGTTCAAATTGGACTATCTAGTTTTCTTCGCTAGTTGTCAGTTGAATGATGCAGAGGTGAATTACACCACCAGTGAGAGAGAAGGATTGGCCATGGTTTACGCCATCAAGAAATATCGACATTACCTCTTGGCCAACAAATTCATATCTTTCATGAACCATCAAGCCTTACTGTACCTTGTAAATAAACCTTCGACCACGGGAAGAATCACATGATGGTTACTATTGTTGTTGGAATTCAACTTTACAGTCACGGTTAAAAAGGAAACACAGCATGTGTTGGCCGACCACTTGTTTAGAATTCCAAAAGGGGAACCAACAACTGGTGTTGATGATGACCTTCCTGATGCTTGTTTATTCAAGGACATGGTACCTGAATTCCAAGCGAAGAAATCTTAGAGTATCTAGCCTATGGTTTTTCGCATACCTTTGAACAAAGATAAAATGTGGCGGCTTATTAAGGTGGCTGCACCTTATCAATTGATTGCGGGAGAATTATATAGACTGGGAAAAGATAATGTGCTCAGACGGTGCGTTAGGGAGGATGAGTTCGTCACCATATTGGAAGAGGCTCATTCAGGGATAGCAGGCGGACATTTTGCTGGAGAAATCACAGCTTGAAAAGTGCTTCAAGCAAGACTATGGTGGCCTATGTTATTCGGGGACGCCTAGTGTACTTGTGATGGTGCATCTATGGAAAAAACATTAGATCACTCTAAGTATGGAAAGAGTGTAGTACCTCTTGGTCCCCACTTATCCATGGCATGTCTTTGGCTCCTCCAACTATTCCTCTAGCCCCAACGGTAGCTTCTACATCCGCTTCCATGGACGAGCTAGCCAAGCTCAAGAAGGAGCTTGAAGATTTCAAAAGGTCACAACAAGAAGATGCGGCTCTGGGGCAGCGCTTAGGAAGAAGATCAAGCAGCTCAAGGCTAAAGATCCTAAGATGAGTCCATGGTGCCCGGTATGTAGCTCGCAAGGCCATGTTCCAAATGATTGTCCCACCAAGAAATATTGCTCATTTTTCTCAAAGGAGGGCCATGAAGACAAGGAGTGTTACTACCTCAAGGGACTTTGCCTTATGTAACAACAACTTAAGCAAGGTGCCACCCCCTTTAATCCTATAAGGTTCCCCCCTTCTAAAATAGGAGAAACAATTAAGATAGTCCAGTAAGTCTTAACTTGGGAAAAATTTCCTATTTATGTACACGTTGACCATGTAGAGATTCAAGGATACGATTTATAGGTAAGACCTAGTCCTATCTCGCAGGGGAAGCGTGATCTTCTAAAAGTCAAATCACCCATAGGGTAATTTATTATAAATTGGGCAACTACTAGACTTGATTTCTAGAGGCAAGGCTTTTTTCCTCATCCATGCAAGGCACACCCGCCCACTGACCTAGTCTTCTCGAATAGAGTTGCCCAAGAACCTAATTATCTAGTGTAGGGCTTTCACTAAAGCTACCCGACTAATCGGGTCCACCCGTCCGTAGGATGGTGCCATCAGGGCATTCTATCCTCCCACTTTCCACCCTACTCACGCGTCAATTTGTTTTCTAATTAATCCTACCACACTGTTTGACATAAATAAACATGTTCCTTAATTAAGGCCCTTTTCACAAGGTTTGTTAAAACAACCTTTTTACACAATACAATCATGCTAAAAACAAGATATATATATAAAAAGTTTATACATGAATCAATTCCATATAAGCCAAACCGGCTCTCTTATTCTTTTCCTTTATTCTGCCGATGATCTAGAATTCGGCCTTCCAGCCTCTACATGCTGGGCAAAACCCTACGGGACCATACACCTCATCGCATCGGCCGCCGCCGCCGCTGGCGAGGACTCAAGCCAGCCTGTCGCCCTCTCAGGCTCCATCGCTCGATCCTCCTGCCCCTCAGAGGGATGTGTGCACACTAGGGTGGGCTTATTTACCGCACTAGCCTGGGCCCTCAGAACTAGGCAGCATCATAACCTCTCGCCTCAATCCGGCGAACCTTATTCTCCCAATGGTATGAGGGATATCTTGGGCCATTCCCAGGCTTTGCTAACGACACCGCCCGGCTACACAAGCACGGAACGGAGTTAGCGTTGAAGCCAGGAAGAACTTGCACTCTTTAAAGATAACAATTTCAATGCAATTTATTGAATATAGCATCACACAATTCGTAACTTCATATAATTTTATGTCATTATTTTTAAAAGGAAAAGATACACATTTATTAGCACTAATATTACAAAAAACTCTTCTTTAAAATATAACCAAGCTAACCTGGCCACCATTTCCTTGAGGAGCTTGAAAAGGGAGGGTTGGAGCCGCATCGGGAGCATCTTCCCTAATCTCGTTGTTGCGCGCTCCTCTCGAGACAATATTCTGACATTTTCGAGATGGGGCCATCTTGGACGTCGACTTGTAGGGCTTTTTATCTCGCAGTCGAAACGCTTCGGTCGGATCTCAATTCTAAGATCGTTTGCTCACTGTATGAGCAAAAGACTATAGCGCATGAACCCTTTCTTAAGGCAAAAACCTCTTATTAAAGTCTACGCAAGTGGGGGGGGGATCGGGGGGGAATTGTGAGATGTCCTTAAGACAAAAACGTTTTGCAAAAGGGGAGAAGGGATGAGGGCTACTGTAAGTCTCTTCACACAGGGGGGGAGAAGAGTTAAGGACACTGCCTCCTAGCAAGAGGGGGATGGAGGAAAATTGCCCTATCTGAAAAGAGACAAATGAGGGGGTGTGAGAGGGGTGGCTGTACTACAGCAAGTACACTGCACACGGCGGTACGGACGGGCATACGCTACACAGAAATGCATGTTGCCTGTGGAGCACCCCGGGGGTTTATATAGCTGTGGGGTATGGGTACGGGCACTGCACAAAGCAAGGACGAAAGGACGGTGTACCATCAAAGGCTATGGATCACTGGCCTGCATGGGTCTAGGACAGTGTCGGTTATCAGGGAAAGGAGTGGTACGCATGTACCTTATCTGGTCTGGGACAGCATGGGTATCCACGTAGCTGTACGTGTGGACCACACAGTGGGCGACCGTCCTTTGGTTCTTGTGCAGTCATCGTACGGGAACCCTGTGTGTACGGTCTAAATTTTGGGGCGGGGTTCCCAAATTTGGGACGCTCGCCTCGATTTGTGTGCCGGATCGCCCTAGGGGGCAAAGTTTTTTTTGTCCGGGAGGTTCTCTTGGTCGTTGGGGTTCAGACCGTTTGTCAATCGGACGCCCGGTCGTGCATTTATTAAGGTTTAAGGTCATCGCTTTTTAACTAAAATGACTGAAATTTGCGTATAAGCTTGATCCGATGTCCGTTTTGGATGCTATAAAATCCTATAGTAGGATAAAATTGCACGCAAATTCCAAATTTGGGCTCAGAATTTGAAGATTCTAAGTAGAAATGACTCAAATAATAAAATCATTGATTTTTATACCATAAAAACTCATAAATTTATCTATTACATTAACATTTCTTTATTAGTGAAGATGGGTATGTTACAAATCCCTTCGCCGAAGCCTACATGGTGACCCCAACCAATAGTGCTTCAACTTCTGCCTAGGCCCCTAACCACTAACCAAACCCAATACCCTTCTTGAACGCTCAATCAACTAGAGTAGCTACCCCCCAATCCCAAGCTTATATTAACCCTGTCACCATTGGCCCCTCTGACTTAGCTGCCCCACATACCCTTCCCTCCCCCATGGCTACTTTTGTACAAACCCCTCCACTGCGCCCCAAGCCACATCATCTTAGCACAGGAAGCTCAAGTAGCCATGGTAGCATACACCAATCAATACCCCTCATCCCCGAAGCAACCCTAACATACAACCCCCCGCCTATGCAAATCCCATATCAAGTAGGCACTCTCCCAACCTATCAATCGCACCTCCCACCCGTCCCGGTCCCACAAACACCCCAAGTCTATCAAAACCCACCCCCGGCGGTGGTCTATGCGGTAGCTTCTCTAGTACCTCCAGCCTCGCTATAATAACACGTATGGGGCTAGGCCTAACCAAAGGTTTGCCAATCGTCGTCCTCCCAACAACCCCACTCAACCTCTTATATGGTACCATTGTGGGGGGAGCGGCCACATGCAAGCTCAATGCACTATATCAGAGAGCTCGCCCCCATGCCTCCATTGCTTGGAGAGCCGAGAGACGACTACGCCCAAGATTATCCTTAGAACCCCATTGGTGAACATGGTGGAAGCAGTGGTGCCATCTCCCAAGGTTGACATTCTAATAGTGGTAGTGGTCCCACCTCCCACTACTGGCACTCCAATAGTGGCAGCCATCACCCGGTCCCAAGGAGTTCCAAAGACACCAACTCCTCCTCTTAATGGTGCAGTTTACCCATCCATTGTCGAACAAGCTTATAAGGAGACTATGGAGGAATTCACTCAAACACCACCCATGGAGATGGAAGTGGCACCTACCTTGGTCATTCCCCCAACCACCACACCTTCAAAGGCATCTATGAAGAGTCTACCCATCCCAAGGTTAGTAATATACGTTTGGGAGGAAGTGTTGGTAGGGTCAAATGTGGAAATCACCCTTCCTCAATTATGTGGTTTGAGCCAGGAAATAGGAGAGAAACTGCTAGGCTTGGTCTAGCATTGGATGGCGAAGACAACTAGGGGTGAAGCCACATCTAGTAGTAATGGGCAACGGCCTAGGCAGCAAGCATGGGTATGCCTCACTGCCCCAGGAGTGGCTAATCACCAAAGCCCGAGGGTGACAGTCTCTGTGGGAGGAACTCAAATTGCAAGGGACATTGTGGATGGTGGTTCTGGTGCTAACATCATGCCTGAAGCTACTAGGCAAGTCTTGGGTCTCCGAATTACTGAGCGAGCTCCCTTTGCTCCATCCGAGTGGCTGACCAGTGAGAGAAGTGATTCCCTTGGGACTAATCGGGTAAGTTCTGATCACTTTTGAGGGATTAGTATTTGAAATTAATTTTGTGGTGTTAGACCTCCCACCAGCTAGAGGGGCCTACAACTTGCTCATCAAAAGGCCTTAGTTGAGGGTAGCTCAGGTGATCCATGATTGGGGCCAAGATAAAACTTGCATATCCCTAACCCAAAGGGGACGATGACCTTGCCCTTGGAAAAATGCCCCGATGAGAGTGCAAGGGGCACTTCCCTACATGACATGATTCCCATTCGTTCGAGAGGGAGGACCCAATGACAAGGAAGAGCAGGAGGAGGAATGGCAAGGATTACCAGTGGGATGAGGCTTGGGATCCATTCGGCTCAGGAAGGAGAGGCTGCAAAACCTCTATGGAATTGGTTAAATTCCTATGAGGGGTTCCAATGCAATATGGTGAAAATAATGGACCCAGTCCCCATTCAAGAGGTCTCCCAAGAAGAAGAGCTCTCACAAGACAGTAGTTCGAGATTGGACAGAATTCTTGCTCACTCTAGCCTCCTCCTCTACACCAATATCCCAACATGAAGCAATAGAGGTCATGTCATAGTAGGTACAGGGAAACCAGAGTTTTCTCGACAACCTAGAAAGAAGGCCTCTCAGGTGGAGTCATCAGAGGAACCTATAACCCCTCCTAAACGCACTTGCAAGGAGGGCGGGCAGAGTACCTCAAGACTAGGGAGGAAGCCTTGCCAGTAGAAGACATACCCGCTGGTGGCTGGATGCAGGAATGTAGTGGTGACTTCCCTCTGGATATCACCCGAGCCCACCATGACCCCTTATCTCTCCACCAAACTGCACTCTGCACCGCTCCTCTTCCACCCACCACCACTTACCACGAGGCAGTGAGAGAGCTGAACTTGGCCACTGTAGAGAAGCCATACCCCATATTGGTGGCAGCTTGGGTCTGGGAGGACCCTTCCACTCTTTAGAGAATCACCGAATTTTTCAAAGAGCACCAATATGTGTTTGTATGGACTTACAAGGACCTCCCAAGGATAGACCCAACCATTTGCACTCAGAAAATTCCACTAAAAGAAGGCATTTACCGCATGAACCCAAAATATTTAGAAGTAGTGAAGAAAGATCTAGACAAGATGGAAGAGGCCGGTATCATTGTTCCCATTGAGCTTTTGGAGTGGTCATCACCTATAATGGTGATTCCCAAAAATAAGACCAACAAGATCAAGATATGTGTAGACTTCACACCCCTCAATGAGTGCACAATCATCAAAGATGGGTTTCCCTTGCCCTTCACAGAGTGGGTTTTGGAAGATATGGCTGGCCATGTGCTCTATTTCTTCATGGATGGGTTCATCGGCTACAACCAAGTAGTGATTGATGAAGGATCAGCTCAAGACAACATTTGTCACACAATGGGGAACATATGCCTATAGGATCATGCCCTTTGGTCTTTGCAATGCCCCAACCTCCTTCCAGAGAACCACCACCAAGATTTTCCAAGATTATTTGAATGATTTCTTACACATATTTTTGGATGACCTCTAACTTTAGTGGGAAAAAAGGCATGCTAAGGGTGATGGTTCTAGAGGAACACATACCTCAACTCACTTTGGTGTTTGTGAAGTGCAAGGTATCCAGTCTTTGCCTTAACCCCTTCAAGTGCCACTTCCTTGTGGGGCATGGCGCCTTGCTGGGTCACATCATTGCAGCTGATGGTCTTTCTCCAGATCCCGAGAGAAGATCATTATTATTCTCAGGTTAGGCCCAACGTCCAATCGTAAAGGTATGTAGGAATTTCTCGGGCATATAAGCTATCAACACTAGTTCATCCGCATGTATTCAGATATCTGTTTTCCACTCAACCACTTGCTCCACTTGGATGTTCCCTTCCATTAGGGCCTTCACTTGGATGTTCCCTTCCATTGGGGCCTTCACTTTTCTCAAGCACATGCTGGTGCACACTCTGGTATTCATCACCCCAAATTGGGAATTGATCTTCCATGTGCACATAGATGCTAGTGCAATAGCAGTAGGAGCAGTGCCAGCACAGCCAGATGGAGAACTGAAGATGGATAGGCCTATCCACTATGCAAGCATGTAATTCATTCAGGCTAAGAGAAACTACTCCACCACAAAGCAAGAGGGTTTGGCCATAGTATACTCATTTCATAAATTCAAATATTATTTATTAGGGCATCACTTTATGGTGATCATGGACCATCAAGCCCTAAAGTATTTGTTGAATAAAGCCCAGGTGGCTAGTAGGATCTGGAGATGGCTCCTTCTCTTTCAAGAATTTGACTTTGAGATTATGGTCCACACCCAGGGAAGGACCATGTCATGGTTGATCATCTTTCCAGAATCCCAAGTGGGGAGCCAGCCTCTAAAGATGGGATTTGTGATGATGTCCCGGACAACATGTTGTTTGCGGCGGTGGATGCCACCCCTACTTGGGTATGAGGACATTGTGATGATGTTGAGCACAACTTGGTTTCCCTCCAAGGCAAAGAGGAGGCTTTTACTTAGAGTAGGCCTTATCAGCTCATTCCGGACAGTTGTACAAGAGGGGCAAGGATGAAGTGTTGAGAAGATGTGTCAACGCTCATGAGGTTCCCCTCATCATGGGGGATGTGCATTCCGGACCAGGTGGAGGTCACTGGCCTAGCCATGTCACTGCCAAAAGATCATGCAGTATAGTCTATGGTGGCCCTCCCTGTTATCTGATTGCAAAAAGTGGGTGCAACAATTCGACATATGTCAAAGGTCTGGACCCAAACCAGATGGTAGCCACTACTCACCTCTCCATGTTTCCCCACCTTGGGAACCAGATGGTAGCCACTACTCACCTCTCCATGTTTCCCCACCTTGGGAGCGCTTTGAGAAGTGGGCCATTGATTTTGTGGGCCCCATCACCCCAAAGTTGCTCGAGAACATTTTGGTGGCCCCAACTATGTGACCAAATGGCCCGAGGCTAGAGCAACTCGAGACAACACCACTCTCACAGTGGCCAAGTTCCTATGTAAGAGCATCTTCACCAGATTTGGGTGTCCCATATAAATCATCAGTGAGACAGAGAGGAAGATTTGTTAATGAAGTCATAGACACCTTGTTGGCACGTTATCAAATCTTCCACCTGAGGTCTTGTGCTTAGTACCCAGGGCTAATGGACAAGTGGAGAGCACCAACAAGGTCTTGTGCAAGTTCCTACTATGGGTAGCCAAGGAGAACTCTCACCAATGGGATCAAGCCCTCTTGGGTGTATTGTGGGCCTATCACACAACTTACAAGGCAACCACCCTCCTGCACACTCCATTCCAACTTACTTTTGGGCTAGAGGCCGTATTACCTTTTGAATATAATGCAGGATCATCTAGAGTGGGCCCCCCTATCGCCTTGCATACTCCGCTCGACAAGAGAAGCTTGAAGTCTTGGAAGAGACCCGCCAACTCGCTCAGAGGGCCACATGGGTAGAGCAACTTTGACGTAAAGCATGGCATGATCGACACTTGAGACTTCCCCAATTCTCTAAAGGTGACTTGGCTTTGGTCTACAATTCTAAATATTTAAAAAAGGCTTGAAAAAGCATATTGCTTTTGGAAAAGCTACCTTTTTTTTGGGTATGCGTATTAAGGTGCCCTCGATTAAGAATTGGCCTTGAATCTCCTCGAAACAACGTGAGTGGCGCCTAAGAGTGAGAAACCAGTCATCCCTCAAAGAAAGCGTAACAGCTCACTGGTCTAGCTTCATGGCACTGAAAATGTCTCGGGGCTCAAGTGACTTACCGAAGCGACGAGACCTTGAAAGAAGCTTTTTCAAGTGTCAGTTCCGGGTAGTGGAGATCTTGCCCATGGGTGTGGTGCAACTAGAAACTCTCCAAGGTGCCTCGCTTCCATTGGTGAACGGCTCTAGGGTGAAGAAGTATTGGCCTCCTCAGGTGTGACAAGTCGACAGTGCTTGTGGGGATGACACGGGTTGTACATATTTTATATATTTTTTAAATCTTCTTTACCACTTCATTGGTTTTCTTTGCATTTTTCTTTTCCTCCTTTATTTTGCTCTCGTGGGTTACATGGTGCCCTCAATCTCCACCGATCACCCTACCCCCTTCCGTCTCACTTCTTTCCTCGGCCGTCCTCACTGACTAACCCAACCCCCCCCCCCCCTTTCTCACCGATTCAAGCCACACAAAAAAACCCTCCTAGTTTTCTTTTTTCCATTACAAAGCAAAAAAAAAAAACAACAACAACAACAAAACACAAAAAAATCTCCCCCTTAGTATTTTTTTTCCAAAAAAAACCCTAGTACTTTTTTTCCTTTTCTTCCAAAAAAATTCCCCCCTCTTAGTTTCTTTTTTCCATTACAAAGAAAAATGAAACAAGGAAAAAAATTCTGCAAAACTTCTTTGTCTCTCTCTCTTTCCCCCCTTATCTCTCTCCCCCATCGACCAACCCCTTCCCCTCATTCTCTCTCTCTCTCTCTCTCTCTCTCTCTCTCTCTCTCTCTCTCTCTCTCTCTCTCTCGACTCACTCTATCTCCCAACCCCACCCTTTCTCCCATCACCGACCAAACCCACCCCTCTCTCCCCCCACCCCCACCAAACAACCCCACCTTACATCACACCTGACCACCCCCTCACTCCCTCACCCCCCCCTACCTCACACCAGACACCCCCTCTCTTCTCTCCTCACCGACCACCCCCTCACCACTTCACCCCACCGACCACCCCCTCACTCCCTCACCCCATCGACCAACCCCCCCCTCCCCCCCACCTCACACCTCACACCCCCTCTCTTCACTCTCCAACCGACCACCCCCCTCACTCCTTCACCCCTCCGCACATGTGCCTTCCACCCCCCCACCCCCCTCTCTCCTCACCCCACCGTCCAACGCCCCCCCTTGCTCACTCACTCGACCCCACGTCCTCTCCTTCGCCACCCCACCCATCTTCGCCTCTCTCACCTCACGCCCCCCCCCACTCCCCTGCAGCCCCTTGACCCCCCCTCTCTCACCTCACCTCACCCCCCCAAAGACCCTCAGCCCCCCTCACGACTCTCACCCCTCGCTGACCAACCCCTAGCCCCCCTCTCTCCCAACCCCCCCCCCTCGCGGCTCTCACCCCTCCCTCTCTCACCCATCACCTCCCCTCTCTCCAACCACCACCTAAAAGGGTTGTTATACGATCAATAATAGATTGTATAAAAGGAAAGTTTTGGGTATGGCAATGAAGGGTTGCCATGAGAAGTAAGAAATTATCAACTGGAGCTTTTTACCGAGATAGAGATGGAGCTCCATCACTGATAACAAGGCTATGGAGATGGATCTTTGAAGAATATGCCTCGTAGTTGTGGCTATTCTTGGATGACTTGCTCCATTTTGTGATCTTATCCCATTTAGCCATGGGGGTCACTGAGAGCTATGGGCACGATGTGTGGAGAGTGAGCTCTTCTATACCATTCGGGAAGGTGACTTATAGCATTCCATGGCTATCCTCAACAACAAGCCAATGCAATGGCTCTCTCTCTCTCCTCGCAACAACTGCCACCTCTCACCTTTGCACATTATGCTGCCTCACATGGCCAATCTGGAGGTACTTTTGTTACTGTTGGAGAAGGTTGCATTGTTAAATGCAATGAATCATCATAGACAGACGCATATGAGGCTTACTTGTAAAAATGGATGGCTATCTTGCATTGAGCAGCTTGTGGGGACTGGGAGCTGATATCCTCGTGTTTGATGCTCCCCCACCGAGGATGTGGCTCCATTATGCACCAAAGAGAGGCCACCTTGATTGTGTCCAATGAGTTTTGGATGTTGCCCAATTGCCCACAGTGGCACAAACATGTGGAGCTACACCTCTACACTAGGCAGCCCAGTCCAGTCATTCTATAGTAGTCCGCTTGCTTTTAAGTGGTCTGTCATGTGTGCAATGACTACAAGATCTAGTGGAAGCGACTGTGGTTTTAGAAGCACACCATTGGATTTTGTAGCACATGGAGGATCATCATAATGTGCTAAAGATATTTTGGCATGGGGTGCCACTAGGTTGCAGAGAAACTCTCAAGGGTGCACCCCTTCTTCATCGCCTCTGCTGAAGTACCATAACACAGCATGTACAACTCTTCTCAACTCTTTAACTGTAGAGCCTATGGCCATCTTCGTGGCAGTTTATAAGCAGTCTTGGCACTACAGCAAAAGTTCTATTGGAGGCTGCCTTGGCACATGCTAATGATGCTTAGGAGAAGCAGATCTTTTTTATGTACTGGCCATGGCTAGGTTTCATTTTGTATCTTTGTATGCCTAGACTTCGTGCTAGAAGTTTTTCCCGGACGAAGTGGCTGGTGATTATTGTTTAGATTGGTTTTGTGCTTTTGTTGGCATCAGTGTAACCTTCCTACTGGATGCTTTGCCCAGGGGATGACAGTGGTAATATAGGTAGTGATGGCTTGCTAGATAAAGTGCCCAGGAGCTCTCAGAAATGGCTTGCCGGATGAAGTTGCCCTGGAGCCTAGTTGCATCATTTTTGTTATTTGTGTATCTCTCCAGAAGGTTTGCCTAGAAAGATCATTGTATGAGGGAGCCCTCTTGCTGGATGTTTTGCCCAGAGTCTTACCCAAAGTCTAGCTTGCCAGAGAACCACCTGTGTTTTTTATGCGGCATTCACCCCAGGATGGTGAATTGAGTAGTAGTGGGTGACCTGTGGATAGGAAGCCAGGTCCTCCACAGTCCACCAAGAGCCTCCCACCATCACCTCCGACTGCTCCGACCACCATCATCGATGCCCTTCGATCGTTGCCGCCAGTGTCCTCCGACGGCTCTAACTGTCGGTACCCTCCAATGGCTCTGACTGCCGTCATCGTCGGTGCCCCTTTCGACATCTCCAACCACCGTCACCGCCCTCCGACCGCTCCGATCGCCGTCACCACCGATGCCCTTTCAACATCTCCGACCGCCATCACCGACGGCTCCGACCACCGTGATGCCCCCTGCCATCACCGCCAGTGCCCTTCGACATCCCTGACGTGCATGGCCAACTCCGATGGCACTCATGGAGGCAACACCCCTCTCCCTCTCCCAGGGTAGGGTGAGATCCTCTTGAGCACCATCTCCCTTTTCCCGACGGACGATCTTCCCTCTAAACTACATGATGAGGATTCGGACTTTAAGGAGGAGGACACCCGAGGAGATATGGGGAGAACTCTCTTGGCAATGGTGGAGACTCTCTCTTGTATCACCTTCACTCTAACACATTCAACAAAGAGCACATTCTCTGGTGCTCTTGTATCATTCTTGTCTACAATTTGGTATACAGTGTTGCGCTCTTGTGGTGTTTTTTCTCTCTCTGTGTGGTGGAGACTCTCTCTTGTATCACCTTCACTCTAACACATTCGACAAAGAGCACATTCTCTGGTGTATGACATTCTCTGTGTTGGAGCACAGTCGCTCTTGTATCATTCTTGTCTACAATTTGGTATACAGTGTTGCGCTCTTGTGGTGTTTTTTCTCTCTCTGTGTGAGTGAGGTGAGGGAGTGGTGGTCAGCGGTGGGTGTGGTGTGAGTGAGAGGCCGGTAGGGATATTGCGGTGCTAGGTGGTGGTCATCAGAGAGCACGATAGACAGTGTAGAGTATAGTTCTTGCATGTCTAGCCAGTGAGGTCGACTCATCCTTTGGCGGAGGATCCAGACTCCCTTTTCCCCAACCCTATTGTTTGTGTCAGTAGTCCTCGAGTTCCCTAGTGATGAGGACCGGCGGAGTCATCTACACATACCTCGTTACTCAACGCGGCACCTTGCATACCTGCCATGCGTACGCCCGCATGTCTTTTTGGATGCGGCCAACCAGCTATCCGGATGGCGGGCCCACCCCACTTTTCAACTACCTTCAAGCGCTTTCTCGCGAGGCCCCATGCTCGGGTTTATAGAAAACATAAACCCAAGCCACTTGCCAATTGGAGGCACGTGATCCTCCCTTTTTTCGTGCCCAGCTTTTGCATTGTTAATCCCTTCATTGGGCGCATTAAAGGTTGCGTGGGGATAGTGCCAAAAGGATGCGCCTCCCTCCTACACACACGCCTTGCAAACAGCCCCGACTCCACACACCTTCTACAAACAAACGATCGACCCTACGACCCCACCACCACCCTCCACTACGCCTCTACGTGTCACGTTTTATATTTTTTATTTATATATTTTTTATGATGTTTAGCTTTTTTAGTATTATTTTGTAAGTTTGATTTTTTATTAGAGTGGTAGGGTAGTAGCCCCTTGGGCACGCTTGCAAAGTTTCAACACCATTGAACATCATATGATAATTATTCCCCACCCAAACCCGCTATTTTTTTGCATAAAGGACCCTTTGGGCACTATGTCTAAAAATAGCACATGGCAACACAACGTCCCGTCCATCTGGCGTGCGATCGTGATAAAACTTTGTGAGTGATGGGGTAGCAGCCCAAGGGAACTGCTCGCAAATGGTTCACCACCATCGAACATCAGATAATAATGATGCCCCACCCAAACCCGCTATTTTTGGCAAAGGGAACCCTTTGGGTACTATGTGAAAAAGAGCGGATGGCAACTTACTGTCACGCCCACCATGGGGTGTCCGATGGTGGGTGAAACTTTGAGAGTAGTGGGGTATGAGCCCTCTTGACCCACTTGCAAAGTTTCACCATCATCGGCCATGGTATGATAATGATGCCCTACCCAAACCCACTATTTTTTGCATAGGTTTCATTTACTATTATTATTATTATTAAGTAGTTAATTAAATATTTAAAAATAGTTTTAATTATAGTTTTAGTTTTAGTATTAGTATTAGTTTGATTTAATTTTTTTCATATGTGTATATATATATATTAAAAGAGAAAATTATACATATGAGCCTTTTAAGAAATCTATATTTATATTTACATATATATATAATAAATATCTAAAAATAATAAATAAAAAACATTATATATATATATATATTAAGTATTTATTATTACCCAAAAAATTTTCAAAAATCAAAACTAAAAACATAAAAAGTAAAAAAAATTGCATTTCCACCACCACTCATTATTGTTACTTTTTATTTTGTTCTTTTCCTCCTAATTCTTTTTCTTTCTCTTTTTCTTTTCTATATATATACGTGTGTGTGTGTGTGTGTGTGTGTGTGTGTGTGATATGTACATATGTACGTGTGTATATATATATATATATATATATATATATATATACACACACACACACACACGTACATATGTACATATCACACACACACACACACACTGTGTGTGTGATATGTACATATGTACGTGTATATATATATATATATATATATATATATATACGTACATATGTACATATCACACACACACACACACACACATATGTATATATGTACATATGTGTGTGTGTGTAAACACACAAAAACACCAAACAAAATAAAAATAAGAGAAAATACAAAAACCCAAAACACCTTTGCCTACTATCGCAAGTTTCCAAAGAAGGCAATGCAAGGGCACCTCTAAGAGAGGAAACCCAGAGAGCAAAGCCGAGTAACACCCAAGGCCACACGCAAAGAGGACGATACTCCACAGACCACCAAATCTAGGGCAAAAAGTGAGGAGCACTTTTTGATGCCCCTCTGATCAGGGAGAGTCCTAGACTACAATAAACTAGACTGTATTGCCTCAAATCATACTGCCTTTGATTCCCAGAGCATTAGGTCCCACCAAAGAGCTAGTACCCAATAAAAGGCCTTTCTTTTAAAATGGCAAATGTCAATTGAGTCTACTTCCACCGATGAAGAATCTTTGTATAAATTAAACAACTAAACTCATATTTGGAAGGAGGATTGGTAGACCAATCTAAAATGAAAAGTGCCAGGGTCCAACATACACCAAATTCACCCACCCTCTATCAATAGTGCTATAAACTTCATAAAAAGAGCTTGCACTTGCCCTATATTTGGGAGAAGTTCTAGTGTGGGCACATAAGCAGGAACCTCCAAGTTCACTCAAAACGAAACATTGCCCACACTCACGACTTTCAGAGAACCTGGCATGGAGGGATGGTACAAAATCTAGTAGAGGCATTGCCCACAAGTAGCCTAGCCCAATCAACCCCACCGCAAGTTAGACAACAACCTAGGGTCACATTCACATTGCCAAATCAAGACCCATTAGGCGCAGGAGTAGTACCTCCCCAAACAAGATCGTCCCCTGCAATAGCAAACCAAGTGTTGGGGGTAGTAGAACAACCTATCCTAGGATTCCAGAAGGGGTAGTCACCCATTGTACAACCAACAATCAATTCCTATCCATTTGGACAAGGAACAATGAACATGGGGAAGGGAAAAGAGGCAGCTAGTGGATTCATTCCTCAAGTTGGCATGGGACCCACCCAAGCACACATGATGACTCCATTATGATGACTCCATTAGATGTCAATACATAGTCTATAAATCTCTCAAACATGGGACCGATGCCCTTGGAAACAGCTCAACCCAATCCCATGGGGTACGAGATAATAAATCCAGGAGTAGCGAGAGTAATGCACACCCACGTCCCTACGAACCACCACCATGTGGATACACAAAAGATATGTTGATGTTGGCAAGGGAAGTAGGAAGGGCATTTGCCATGAAAATAGAACCTCAACAAGATCCCAAGACCAAGGACAAGACCATTCCACATCTCTAAGCTGATCAGTAAATTTATGGAAATGGAGATCCAATTCAATATCTTAAAAAATTCGAACAAGTTTGTGAAACTTGTAGAAGAATGGATGACCCCACCAAGATCTGTGCATTTGGTCTCTGTTTAGAAAACCAAGCAGACCAATGGTTAAGATCACTAAACCCCAACAAAAAACAAATATACAAGATCTTTAGACAAACATTCATTGTCCAATTCCCTCCAATTGGAGCTAGATATTGCCCTATATCTCAAATCTATAAGCTCAAGCAAGAAGAGGGGGAGTCCACAAGAGATTATATGTGAGAGCCAAGTACCTTCTAATGAAGTGCAATCTTCAAGAAAGGCTCGATGATCTATCAATGATTAATTAATCCATGATTGGTCAAAAAAGCAAAAGACTACATGACCATCTCTAGCCTAGACACTACACCTTTGATGAGTGTTGTTGTGAGAGAAGTGGACCTAGTACATACAATGTGCAGGATAGAGATGTTGAAGTCATTCACCTAAATCAAGGAATAGGGGAAGGATAATCTAAGGCCGTCAGTCTCAAAGGAACCCAAACATCAAAGGAAAAGATGCAAGAACATAAGCATTAAAGAGGTGGCTAACAAATTGTTTAACTGCCTAGGCCAAGGACAACCTCAAGGCGCTCCGCAATACCAAAACCCTCATCTATACCCTAGAAGAGATATGGTTTGGTGTGCTATCTATCAAACAAATCATACAAGCGTGAAGTGTCCAATGTTAAGACCTAAACCACAACAATATTATGCTCATTGCCAAAGGTACAGGAGTCACGACACTGCTCATTGTTGGTACCAAGGTAACTAGTGTCCTGCACTACCTGCACACCAAGGCAAGTCCTAGCCTTACCCACTCCAAACAAACAACCAACAACAGGCATGAAACCAATTGCCTATGTACCAAAACCCTTTATTGAGAGGAACGTATAGACAACCACAAATGCCATTGCCACCTCTAGTATTACCACCTCAAACAATTCCTCCTAGGCTAGCTTCAGTACAACAATATTCGGTGACACCACACAGAGAGTCCAGAGTAGGATATCTATGAGTCATATGACTCAGATGATCCATACAGTCAATACGATCCATATGGACATCCTGAACTAACTCAAGAGATTGACTATGCTTCTTTGTTTGAACTATGGTACAACAAAGAGCACGAGATCTCAATAATATGGCATGCAGGCCACCTCTTCAATTATTTCATTGCAAGCACCCGTACCACATTGCTGAGTGTCCTCACGAAACCCAATTTCTAAGTGCACCTCGGCCACATAATCAAGTGCCATTACCCAATGTCATACCATATGTTGGCACATGCTACAATGTCATACCATATGTTGGCACATGCTACAAATGTGGATTTAAGCATGCTTATTATAAGGATTTTCCCAATAGGGTGACAACCACCCCAGTGGTAGAGATTCCATCGTCAACAAGTCTTAATTTTTTAAGCTTGCAAGGTGGACTCATTCACATGGTTCCACTTAATACAATAACTAGGCTCTAAGGCCAGCAGCCAAGGAAAAATCCAAGGCTACTAAAAAACAAAAAGCTCAAGCCTCAACTTGAAAACAACCCGCTAAGAATGATGAAGCCCAAGCACCAAAAACAACAGAAAAGCAACAAAAACATGATGGACCAAAAACCACGGTTCATAAAAAGAAACAATCCAAGAGCACACAAAAATGAAATGCACGATCAAGTGTTAAAGATTTACGATTAAAAGTGGTTCAGACAAGAGTTCAAAAGCTTCCTCCTATGGAGAAATGATAAATGATCTCCCACCTAGCCAAGCTCTTAACACAAGGATCAAACCCATTGATTATGAAAATATTCCCAAGGAACTTAAGGAATACCCCAACCCAATGTTGGGAAAATAGAGGCTAAAACAAGCTCAAGAGCTTGTATGACAAGTTCAAGCTAACGTAGAGCTGATCTTGGAGCAAGTGGTTGAGTATGAACCACTGAGAGAACAAGAAATTACACTAGGCTATGATCCAAAACCGATTTTACAACCAACAAGAATACCTCAAGACTTGGCAAAGACCATTTCAATTGTAGAGCCACCAATGGAGAATCATGAAATACTTCCAATACCAGCACATACATAATCTTCTCAGAGGTGATTTGGTGATGACTTTATATCATCCCCTTTAGAGCCAAAATCTATGAAGGATGCTTCAGTACATCTATCGTATATGATTATAGGTCCTAGCCCCCCTCTGAGGAGTGAATGTGAGTACCAACCAAAAGATATAGCAGGTCTCCAAGCCTTCTTGTCCTCGAAAATCCATGTCCCAAGAAGTTCTCTTTTAAATGGTAACACGTAATTATGGAGAGACTTATCGAACTGGATGAATGGTAATTTAAGAGACCATGTTGAAGAGCTAGATGAGCTTAAACCATTTCCAATGGGACAAATTTCCAATGGGACAAATTTCCAATGGGACAAAATCCATTTAAGCCTCAGACAAAACACGAATATCCAAAAGTTCCCATGAACAAACTAGGACAATAATTTGAGAGTGATGATATGAATGCCATATTACCTGTCATTTATAATGGGAAGCAAGTCACAACAATCTTGGATAGTGTTGCTGATGTTAACATAATCACCAAGAACTGCTAGGAGACTTGGGGAAGCCCACTAGTCTCGTGGCCAAACTTGTTGATGGTATTACGGCACAGCCAATGGGTATACTTGCAAATGTGAAGATCAATACATTTGGTATCACATTTAGCCACACATTTGTAGTAATGAACTTTCAAAGAAAAGGGTCGTACACAATGACGAGAGAAGCTCGATTAGTGCATGATTAGGAAACCAATCACATCTACATGTGAAAAGGAGGTTAAACATCAAAAGTGGACCTCAATTCTTGGAAAAGGCACCGTATGGGTCGACGAATACTAGCAGATAAGTCTGCACCACTGCTGCCAGAACCACTTCAATTGACATGTGTAGGGCATGTAATGCAACAGCTAGCACCACAACTGCCAGCATGTGTCAATCGTGTAACCAATTACTAGATGGTACAAATGGGGATACAAAATATTAGCCATTTCAAAGCCATAAGACTTTGAGGATTGGATTCACGTTTTGGCAACCATGGACACACTTCTGCAAAAGTTGAGGACATGATTTGCACGATTGGATGGAACTGAAATAACATCCCTAAACATGATAAGTGCAACATCCATCTTAGAAGCTACCGATGATTTTAAGCTAGGGATAGTAAGTGAAACTTCAGAAGACATTTCTCATCTGAACCAAATTCCATATTGTCCACAAATTCTCATTCAACAAGGAAAAGAAAGTCGCCCAAAAAGCCAAGGAAATATGTCTTTCCTATGGAAACTGACCTTCATTGGCTTTTCTATATTAAAGTGGTAAGTTCCCATGAAACTTTTACATGCCAATGGGAAGCTAATCTGAACCTGGACATGCTAAACTATGTCACTCTACTTGATGTAAGCTTAACAAAGTTAAAGTTGATGCAGAAAAGGAAGCTAAACTTAAAACACTTGCTGATTCTTATGAAGAATATTTAAGACAAGTGTTGAGTATTTCAAGTCCTACAGTATTGGGGGGACAGGTCAATATGTCGTGAGAAAGCTCAGAGAACACTTAGCACAAAGCCTCTTACATCTTATGATGGTCTTGCTGAGGTTAAAGAGATAAATCTTAATGACCCAAGGGAAGAACCAAAGCCAATATTCATTCCAACAAAAGATCTAACCCCATCTCAAGAAGAAGAATTGGTATCCTTACTCAAGGAATATCAAGATCTTTTTGCCTGGAAATACACTGATATATGAAGGGGAAGTGGTAAAACACACCATTGCTTCAATAGACGGTCCAAAATCCACTAAACAAAGAACCTACAACTGAAACCCTAAATATGGACAAATGGTCAAAGAGGATCTAGACAAGATCATTGAAATAGGATTTGTCTATAAGATAGAACACACAGAATGGGTACCCCCTGATAGTGATTGTTCCAAAAAAGAATGGAAAACTCAGAGTGTGAGTAAGCCTCAAAAAAAGGCTAACACCGCAGTCCAAAATCATTATCCACTCCTGTATACAAAACACGTACTAGAGAGATTAGCTAGTGAAAAAGCTTATAGCTTCTTAGATGGTTTCTCAGGATACAACCAAGTGGTGATTGATCTAGTAGATCAACATAAGATAGGGTTTGTTATGGAATGGGGAATCTATGCATATCTCATCATGCCATTCGGACTAACCAATGCCCCAACCACTTTCCAACGCTTAATGAGTATTGCTTTCAAGGATCTTCTTTGAAAGAGCTTAGAAATGGACGGTTTATGTGTGCACTCAAAATGGAAAGGTCATTGAGATGATTTGTGTGTGCACTCAAAATGGAAATAGCATCACTTGTTTAGGACAAGTCTTTGAGAGATGTAGACTATATCACATCTCATTAAACCCGTTGTCAGTTTTGGGTAAGCATGGAATCATTTTAGGACACATTGTCTCAAAAAATGGAACATCCACCGCCGATGCCAACAAAACCCAATTAACATTAGAACTTCCACCCGTCGATAAATTACACAGGAGTCCAAAGATTCATGGGCCATGTTGGTTATTACAGAAGGTTTATCTTCTTTTATATGTCATACTTGTCTGACCATTGTATAAACTCATAATTATATTTGACTAGATAGATGAATGCCAATGGACATCAGAGAAGCTAAAAAAGGCTTTAGCCAGTGCACCAATCTTAAGAGCTCCAAATTGGCATTTAACTTTCCATGTGCACATTGATGCATCAACATTTGCCATTGAATGTGTATAAGCCCAACCCAAGGAACACAACATGGACTTCCCTACTGTGGTGCTTGCTAGTCTCGTCAACTTAATGACACTGAGTGCAATTACACAACAACAAAAAAACAAGGACCAGCTATGATTTATGTTGTGAAGAAATACAAGAACCATTTATTGGCTAACCAATTCGTTTTCTTTGTTGACCATCAAGCATTGCTATATTTGGTGAACAAACATTGCACTACAAAAGGTATCACTAGATGGTTACTTATTCTTTGGAATTTGACTTCACAGTCACAGTTAGAAAGGGTTCATTTCATGTGCTTGCTAATCATCTTTCAAGAATACCGAATGGAGAAACACCAACAAGTGTGGAAGATGACCTTCCCAATGCTCCGTTATTCCAAATCGACCATGTGATCATCCTATAATAACAAGGACAAATCTAAACACCTTATCAAGAAGGCTACAACCAATCAAATGATAGTGGGAATGATTTATAAGGCTCAAGATGGAATCATGAGAAAATGTGTTCATGAAGATGACTTTGTTGCCATTCTTGAATAAGCCCATTCAGGAATAGCCAAAGGACATTTTTCAGCTGATACCACTGCACGCAAGGTTCTCTTGGCAGCAAGACTTTAGTGGCCTCCACTCTTTGGTGATGTAGCTAAATTTGTTAAACATTGTGATGAATGTCAAAGTTTTTCCATGGTCCAAGAGAGGGATCACATGCCTTTAACCCCAATTATTTCAAAAGAACCTTTTGAAAAATGAGGCATTGACTTTATTTGACCTATTAGCCCAGCAACTAAATGTTCACAAGCACGATACATTATAGTTGCAACAAACTACTTTACTAATTGTGCTAAAGCCAAAGCTACACAAAATGCTAACGCAAGGTCCACATCTAAATTCCTTTATAAAAATGTGTTTACTCGTTTTGGTTGCCCACTAGAGATAGTGAGTGATCGTGGTAGCCATTTCATAAACGAAGTGATAGAATTCTTCCTCAAAGAATTCCTTGTGGTACATAGAAAATCGACACCTTATTATCCACAAGCTAATGAACAAGCACGCAGAACAAACAAAACATTGTGTGCAATTCTCACTAAAATTGTAGAGGCATCACAAACAAATTGGGAGCACAAATTACACACTACTCTATTGGCCTAATGTACAGCTTATAAGGTAGCTATCAACAACACACTTTTCTTGCTAGCATTTGGGCTTGACGCAGTAATGCCATTGGAATATATTGTTCCAAGCCTTCAAATATTTGTTCATCACAATCTTCATGGAGATCCCTTGTCATAGAAAGACTTATTAAAATGGAAAAACTCAATAAATTGAGATTGAATTCTACTTACGGATTAATGATAGAAAAGTCACGACGTAAGCAATGGTTTGATAACCTGCTCAAAGATAAAAACATGAACAAGGAGACATGGTACTTATATACAATGTCAAAAATGAAAAAAGAAAACTCAAATATAGAGGCCTAGGTCCCTATAGAGTCTCACAAATCACTCCTCAAGGGAGAGTTCAGCTTGAGACCCTGGATGTACAAGAAATGGTTAGATTTTTCAATGGTAGCAAACGAAAATGCTACTATGGACCACTCACCCAAGATATGCTCTATAAAATCCATAAGAAGAAAGAAGAAAAGCAAAAAAAAAAAAGACAAAGACAATTGCAAGGCATGACTTGAAGCGCTCGCTTGAAAAAAAAAGAACCAAAGAGGATAAAGACCTGATAGTGTACAAATATCTATTCATAAAGGCGAGCTTATAGGTATTGATAATCAAGACTTGTATGTGGATCCAGCTTGTCTAGAGCTAGATTTTACCCAACTGAATCATATAGTAGCATGGCTAGCCTTGGTTGATATAGGAATCAATCATAACGTAATGTCATGGAAAACATGGAGCTTGTTAGGTCATCCCAATCTCACACCATTGATAGCAACGGTTGCTACAGTCAACAATTGTCAAACAATGACTGTAGAGGAAACCTTGAAACTGAGCTTATTATTAGGAGTAAAGGTGCATTTTGCAAATTCTATGTGACCCCTGCAGAAACAATTGAAGAAACAAATTCTATGTGACCCCTGCAGAAACAATTGAAGAAAACATCATACTAGGGAGAACATGGATAATGGCCACGAATTGTATGGTCAGTTAGACCAAAAGAACAGCAATCCTTCAATTGCAAAATGACAAAGTGATTGTACCATTGGAACACGATACTAACTAGAACCATGCAATCTCTCAAACTTCCACTTCCAATAACAATAACACAAGCCAAATAAATTTAAAACCTGACAAAAATACTAAAGTTTGCGCCGACAAAATCCATAAACCTTAATGAAAAAGCACAAAAACATAATTTAGAACCTAGGCAACCAACAAAACAATTACCTAAACAAGCCCCAAAAAAAGTATGAATACCAAAGAAAACCTGGAATCATTAGAATAGATACAATGCCATACCTAAACCATGGCGACCAAAAACCTCATCCAAAGTTACTCCATACATCCAAAAATTATAGGGAAAAGAGGAGCCTTGACGAATACATCCAACTTCAAAACAAATCTGGATACCAATCAAGCTCCTTATTGTATATAGCCTAGGGCTATTATGAAGGCCACTCTAGCATTTGGATCCCAAAGAGAACCTCTCCATCAAGGCCTAACCTTTCTTTATAGAGAGTAACCAAGATGGAGTGGAGACCAAAAACAATATATTCACCCCAACCAAATGCACAAAAAGAGCGATAGTGGAGACCAAAGGCTACAAAATCTATTGTAGATGATTTTTTGGCCTTACAAAACAGCTATAAATACATACAAAAAAATTCAAAAGTAGCCATACCCATCTCTATTACCATTGTAGAGCTACATCATCAATATCAACATGTGGATTTGCCAAAATCCACACAAATTCCATGTGCCACATACCACATACAGCTTGCCAGTTGGAAAGCCAAAGTTGAGTCAAATTCACCAACAAATCCAGTGACCATGACAGCTAAGGTATCATCATGGATAAGCAAGCGATTTAACTCTTGGGTTCCTTAAATCTCTAAACCTTAGCAACAATGTACATATGTAACTTAAAACTAAAAAACAGTTGTCTAGAAAATTAATACTGGGGATTAAAATAAATATTAAAAAAAACTGAGTCTTCTATGACTTTTATTGCTACAGGCCACGAACATGGACTTCTCATGGGTAGATACAAGTGCCCTAATCATTGACTCGGATTTTATATAGTGGTTCTACTAAGGGGAGAGAAGTATTCCTCCATTCCAAACCCGTTCTCGTTACTTTTATGCATCATTAGGAGAAAGGTGTTGTGGAATTGCATTTGTGGATCTTTTTTGTTCACAATTTCATCCTTCTGCCCCTTGTTTAGTCTGTGAGAGATGCATGGTTCCCACAACATCCTTTTTGTGCTAGCAATGTAGAACATACTTTAAACGCTATGGGACGACAGGAGTCCTTTAATCATTGGTAGGAGAAACCCCACAAAGACGAGATGACATGAGTGTACTCTACTCAGTTGTTGGGAGGAACCTATCATGTAAGAATTGAACAAAAAAAACTCGCAGAACAATGGAGAACAAATAGAAGATATGTAATAACTCCAACGTTCTATGAAATAATGCTACCACCTATATGTCCTTTTAGAAGCATAGCGCAAGAATTCCTTGAACAATTAACTGAAGGTATCTATTTAGCTTACTTGCCGGTAATCCCCATGCCATTCTATAGACAAGAACTCACACCATTGACTCTACACCCGGCCGAAGAGAATCCTATGCAATAGAGAAGACCAATGGTTGGTGAGGAAGAGGATGCACATAGTGAAGCTGATTCGGAACCCACATATTGATTATGGCTATAATGGTGGATTGTTGCGGTAAGAGTATTTATTTTTATAAGATCTACATAGACCACGAACAATGGACTACATCAAAAATTCCACACTTCAGGACCTACCAATTACATTCGAAACTAAAACTCTCAAAATTAAAATTTTCATGTTTTAGTCATTTTTTGAGAGCCTGCATTATATCATCTTATGACTGGTAATATTCCTCTAATTATTAGTTCGATGAACATCAAACAATTTCTTCGTAAAGAAAAGGTCCTAGTCCCATAGTTACATAAACTATGCCAAAGGAATCTGCCAACTACTTCCCTCGTCATTAATGTGCCTTCTCTCGCTGGAGGAAAGACTTCTAGGTAATTTGCATAGGTAAAAATAGACTAAATACATTAATAACCCCCCCCCAAATGACCAAGAAGATAACCATCACCATGCTGATCTCGGTAGGTCATTAGGTTCATTATTACAGACCTTAGGACCATAGCCTTAACCTTCATGGGGTAGGACCTTGTGTTCAAAAAATAATAATAACTAAATGAATAAAAAAACATCACCATAATGAGATACTTAGTAGTTCTTAGAAACTCTTGGTGGAGGTCTATGAGCCATTGCTTTGATCTCTATGGGGTGGTGCCTTATTACTGCATTCTTATTTTCAAAAAAAATTTTGCAACATCCTCCTTTGTTGGTTGCTCATCCCCTTTCTTCATTTTCTCGATCTTCTTAGGTAGTTGCTCAAAAATTCTCATCAAGTCAGGATCTTGGAGAATAGTGTCCAAATTGGTCATAGGTTCTTTGACCATGTGGGTCGGTCTTCTTGGGTTTGCTTTCCACTTCTGGTGGCTTGGTCCTCTTCTTGGTGGTGATGCTTCCGATTGCTTCAAGAAAAAGCAAAAAGCATCGCATGTAAAGATCATTATTCCTTGTAGGAGAGAGATATAACCTTCACTGTAATACCACTGAAAAGGCCTTCATAAGGGTTGTGGCACGGGTACTTAGCTTATCTTCAAGAAAACAACAATTTCATACGTAAAACCTTGAGAAAATTTGAAAATAAACAAGAGAGAGAGTAGAGAGAGAAGACACCACACTAGGGTTGAAATAGCCTTGGGCTAATCCCCCACTCCGACTTATATTAGATAAAACTCCTACGATGCCATTACCTTATTTTACACTAAAAAGATGCAACATTTTGTATAACAATAACTGTACTTTATGAGTGTGTAGCCTTACACTAGGCTTATTGTAAAATAGGGAAAGTCTTGGACTTCATATGTAAGAAGACCGCCATGGACTATATTTAAGTCATGGCAGGGCAAGTGTGAACACTAGTCACATGTACATAAGTCAATTTCTCAATAAGCAAAGCATAATCATTACCCTTTGCAATAGATTGTATGTGAGCTCTCTCTCTCTCTCTCTCTCTCTCTCTCTCTCTCTCTCTCTCTCTCTCTCTCTCTCTCTCTTGCATGTGATCTGTTTTGTAATCTTGCATTGCATGATGGAGTGCAATTGTAATTAGGTTATGATTAGTTGGTTTTCTTTTGCATAATCTTTTCTTTTTCAAGTGAGCGTGAGACATTACCAAAGTAGAGAGCCTCTTTTTACTTCCATCATAGCAAGAGTGAGCACCCTCTTTATATCCCATTGTCTATGGAGCTCTCCGGTGTGACAACAGAGTGAGGATGCGGATGGATTGGCTACCCATTCACAAGAGGAAGTTGCAGATTACCACCACCTTCGGCTCTTCGACAAAGTTCCCAATGATAAGTTAATCGGTGGAAGACAAGGTGAATGCTTCTAATTAACACACACGCGTTTACACATTATTTGGCCTTGTTCACACGCATAACACATTGAGGGTTTGTTTTGCACACTTTTGGGTTTTATAGACCTTGTTCACACACGACGTGTGGGTCATTAGCTTTGTTTACACACCTTGGGCATTTGTGAGGTATTATTCATATGCACGACCATTTTAGTTGGTATTATTCACGCGTATTTGCACTTTATTTGGGAATTGTACACATGCTTAGTGGTTTGTGAGTATGTTTTCACACATTTGTGTTTTGAGGAGTGTTCACACATTCGAGGGCATTGTGGAGATTGTTCACACATAGTTATGGGTTTTTCCTACTATTTTTACCCCTCATTCGATCAACACTCTACATCCCATCATTGTCATCGACATCACTATGTTACCATTTTAGCTCGTGATCTTAGAAGGGATGCGCATACATTATCTTCATGGCTTTACACTCGTTATTACAAGTTACCATTTCGTGTCACCGATTATATTTATGTTGCAAATTCACACATACTTTCGATACTTCGAGGTTTAGGCCTTCTGATCCTCATTCATCGACTTGACGTTATGATGAGGCCGCCTATTCATGCCATGGGTCATTTTTCAAGCTCTAGGGATTAATGCTTAGTCACTCAAGACATTTGTTTGATGAGGTGGATGTTTGTGCCCAATTGTTCGCACACGAGGATTTTATTGTGTCATTGCTTGACTTCCTTCACACGGATGGTTTGGTATTATTCACATGGGATGATTCTTTCTTTGGCATGTTACATGAATGTCCTACACTCTTAAGCCGTTAAGATTATGTCCCTAAGGACGTGGACTACACCGACACAAATTCAGATGATGATGCATCACACCCACATACCTATGATGATGTATCTCATAACATACACATGATGATGTACCACACACACACACACACACTTGTGATGATATTAGTACACGTGCACATGATGATATACATGGCACATGATCATAGTGATACACATGCATATGATCATAGTGATACACATGCACATGATTCTATTGCCACATATGTACATGATGAGATTAATGTGTGTAAGTTGGATCATGCACGCATGATCTCGAGGACAGAGATGACAGTGAGCACATTGAGCATTGATACTTTTACGCTCATCTTCCTTCATACGGATCATGACGATACATTAGTTGATTATGGGAGCATTTTAAAGGATGGTGTGCATTCGACTAGTGATATATCTAGTATAGCACACGAGTTTAGTGATACTTTACATGTGGATTCTCGAGATACTTATGGGCATAAGCCTGAGTTCCTTGTGCTAGATAGGACAAGCTATTCTTCTCAGGCTTTCGCATGTGGAGATGTTCACGATACCACTACTCCTACCTTCATAGTGTACCTAGCAGTGTTCACTTGGGTATAGTCTATGTGTTTGAGAAATCGAGTATAGTGCATGAGGGTAGTGTTGATTTTATTGAAGTGAGATCTCATAGGAGATACATGATTGTTCATATGGATCTAGAGAGTTTCACATTTTATTTAGATATTTTCTCAGATCCATTATGGATAGAGATAGATCCTACCTATGAGGATTACTTTAATGACAGGGATTTTATGGATGATGATTCCATTTCTCTCATGTGTGGATACGTTGTCAGGCCTCAATGATGACGTTTATGATGATCCTATTGATCATACTCTTATCTTGGAGAATCATGCACACGAGGGATTTGCACATGTGGAGGTGATGCATAGTTCGAGTCATGCATATACATACATGGATATAGAGGATCATGCCTTGAATGTTTTAAGTTGTGTCGACACCGATTTTTATTTGGTTTTACATGATGCTGAGTGCGATCTATGTGCATTTGGTTCCTATGATTGGCGACATGATCCTATGTTTTGTGGAGCCAAGACATTTACTTTTGGGTGCATCATTTACCATTTGTAGTGTTTGGTTTTTGATTATATGGCTCGACATTCAAATGCACCTATGGCACATCCTAGTCTTAACCTGCACGATGGTCCTTTTGTGCCATGACATTTTGACATTCCAACCACGAGTTCCAAGTTCATCATGTGCGTCTTCAATGCCGGGCTCACATTACGATTGTGAGGATGAACTAGTAGTTGGTCTTCCCTTCGATACAAGACGATTTGAGGCTAACTTTATCATCATCGTTGGTTTTCCATATTCTTTTGGAGTTTGGATGGTCCAAATTTCCCTTCAATCCAAGTGATTGCATGATTAGCTTCATCATCAAACGGGAGTCTGTTATCCTTTCCATTTGGCCCTAGGGGTTATATGACTTCTTAGCTTTGCTTTTGACTAGGAGGATGTATTGTTAGCTTCATTCCCTATCATTAACTCTTACACATAACGATAAATCGCGAAATGCAAGAGGAGCACTATCTATCAAGAATTCTGTACCAAGATGCAAGAGAAGAATTTGAGTGATTAAGAAGGAAGTCAAGGGTGAGAGCTTTAGATTTGAGTGGCACTTTAAAAATGATAATAATAACAAGTTGATAATCCATAAATTGAAAAGACTTATCTTAAAAGAAAGACATTATAGAAACAACACTTATTTTTATTTTAAAAAAAGTTATTTAAAATGTACAAAAATGCAAGTTTCTAAGACTCTAGCCCTAGTGGTGTAACACACTCAATCTGTGGATGAATAAGCCTTCGTTATAAAAACAAGAACTTCAAAAAAGATATAAAAAACTTGCTACATAGCAAGAAATACACCTCCTTCTCAACCCATCCATTATATGTATCAAAATGTACTTATGGCCTCACTATCTAAGAGCATCTCCATCGATCAAAGACAATGAATGCTCGCAATCTGGAGATACCATAGATCTTCCCACAAAAGATTTCCCTTGAATAATGTTGAATGGCCACACCGTATGTGGTGTCACGTTTATGAAACTTTGATAGACAACAACATTGCCTCCATGACATCTACAAGAAGTATTGCCGCATGTCCCTATGCTTAAAATTATTATTAAACACAAAAAGTCAACTCGACCTCCTACATCCACCAAAATCTGCTTGAAGGAATTTCCCCTATGACTGCAATGTGCTTTTACCATATCACACTTACAATATAGAAAAAAGAACAACATACAATAGAGAAAATCAAACACTGAGTTAATAAAACGCAAAGTTGTGTATTAAATGTTTAGAATCAGTTTTACTAGTGGTAAAAATAACATACAAAACAATCATATTAGATATAACAATCATTTCCATATTAAACCATTGTCAATGTTGATGGCTCACTTTGATAATGATACATTATGACAGACCATGTACATGCAATAAGTGCATCTCATGTGGAGATACTTGATTCTAGCAATATAGTCCCACATTGTTTCATCCTACTATTGCTGTGAAACCGTTTGCCCAAGGTGATCTACGTGATATAACATTGTTTTATTTTTCTCTTGCATCGATGATAAATTGCAAACTTCATACTTTGTGTGTGAAAGGAAAGTCTTGTGGTGAGGGAAAGACCACGCCCAAGGAAAATATTCCATGTACTGTCACATATGGTCATCTGAGTAGCATTTGCAAACTGCACGCAGACTATACCCAATTTTAATAATGTCTTGTCATGTATGATGTGGTAATCCACCTTATGGTAAACTTTGGGCTCTAGAAACAGCTGCCAAGTAAGTGCATGCTTGCAAAACCTCTCTAGCTCTCCAAATGTAAAAGAATATCTATGCAAGCAACACAAACTTCTGAGTATTTGTATAAGATCATAACCTTTGTCTTACAAGGTCAACTTTCCTTATGAAGGGCATCTAAATAGTGTTGATAACTTTCCTTATGTAGGGCATCTAAACAGTGATAAAAGTACCATATCATCCACACAATAAAACTGATGCATTTTCCAAGAAATCCAACATGTCAGCTTGTTCCACCACTACTAGTAGTCTTCCACTAGTGAAGCAGGTGTGTACTATGTGGCAGCCACACTCCACTATATGGCAATGATTGCAGTTAATCATTTTTTCCTATACAATTACTCATCCACAGCCTATATTCTCTCTCTCTCATAGACCCACTGGGTCTTTTGAAGATGTTTAATATAACTTTCTTTCTCTCTCTCTCTCTTATGCCCGTCCATGCATGTGTGAGAGACCTATTTTTTACAATTGCTTTTCTACTTCATTTTTCTTTTGATGATCACACAATCAATAAGACATATCCTACATCCCTTTCAAGCTTATTCCTAATTAATATACAGTTTCTAAAAGAAACAAATCCTGCCAGCTTGAAGCCTTTCAAAATTGATGAGCCACTTCAATTCTTTAAAAATGGCTTTCATACAGTTGACCCCCTCAGGGAGGAAACCACCTTCCTGAGAGAAATTCTCCATAGAATCTGGAACATTTTGAAAGCACATAAAACACTGCAAAACCACAGAAAAATATTAGAATTTTCAGAGCTTGAAGAGCTTGCAGATAAACCAGAAATTCCTACAAGGAAAACTAGATATACTGCAAAAGGATGGAGAAGAAACCTACCAGGTACTCCAGGAATAGAATGATTTTTTTTTGCTAGTACATCATGTAGCATGGATCGTTCTGAAACTTGTATCCACCTTTGGGCAGTATCTTCTGCATAAATGTCAAAAACCCACCTTGAGAAAAGACGACTTTGAAATAATCTGAATATTTTCTTTAAGAGTTTAAGTACTTGTAGGCATCTGGCACAAAACAAGTGTAGGCTGGGGTAACTTGAACCCAGTGTCCCACCCTGGCAGCCAAAACCCCCTACAGCCAGGCTACACACCTATGGGTAGTAATCAGATGCCTTGATAAGATGGGAAACGTAGACGATTGAGACAGTTGGATAACACTGTCCTTGGATTGGGTGGTCCAAATACCATTTGTAATGTACAGTGCTAGCCTTTTCGTACCATAATCATGGTGTCCTTCCTAGCACTATGATCTCAGTGTCCAACACTTGCTGGCGTGCCCAAGCATTCACTAGATGCAGACACCTTCCTGACTGCCCTGGGGGGGAAAAACTGCTGGACGAACCTTTTACAAATATGGGTCTGCCAGTTTCTGACTTGGATGAACCCAATCCCATAGCCATCCACAAATACTCTATACATGAATGAAATGCATAAATCGATGGAGGACAACATTATAAACCTTAAGAAAAGACAGCCTTATCAAAAGCGTGCGCAAGCTCCCGTGCTCTCTCTTAACACCCCCCCCCCCCCCCCCCCCCCCCGTCTCCTACCTCCCCCACTTTTTTCTCTCAGCTGCCCCCCCTTTTTTCTTTCCATCCTTCTCTTCGTTTCCCTGCCCCTCTCCTCTCTCCCCTCCCATGCAGGTTGGTGCTTCCTGGCTTCTGGGGTTTTCAGCTTTATTCGGCAAGCTTCGGCCTATTCTAGTCTTCACCCTCAGGAGGTCTAGTCTTCACCCTCAGGAGGACTCCATGGCAGCTGCTCCGTCATCCCTAACCGAAGCCGCCATTGCTTGCATTTCCTTCTCCAAACCACGATTATTGCCTCACTTGAGGCCTCCACCTTGGTCTGCAAAATTGTGGGTAGCTGTCCTGCACACGGACAGCTCAGCGATCTTTTTCAAGCCAGCCTCATTGGCGAACCTGCAAAGATCACCGATGTTCACCCTCTGGGGCACGGATACTACCAAGTGGAGTTCAACTTGCCATCGGCATCAGACCAAGTCATGCAGCCAAATCCCCTTGCACCGTGTACGGCGCAGGCCTTCTTTGCACAGTGGCAGCACGGCTTCGATCCAGCGTCTGACACATTGACTGGCGTTTCGGGCTTCACAAGCCTTAGCAAGGAGTACCTTCCTCTTCTCCCGGTGATTGGTGGTGCCATCGGGAGAGTGATGGAGTCCCCCCCCCCCCACCACTACCTCGGTCCTCACTAGGGCAGCTAGGATTCCATCCCTCCGCATCTGTGGCGCCTCGCCGAAGTCTATACCGCATTGTATATCTATTCCTAGCCTCCGAGGCAACCCCTTACAACAGCACGTGGAGTATTCTGACCTTCCAGGCCAATGCTTCATTTGCAGATAGATGAGTCATTTAGCTAGAGCTTGCCCTCGACAGCAGTCCAGGAGACCGCCTCCGCCGGTGGTTCCTCTCCCCGGTTCTCGTGCTGACCCTCACCGGGGGGTAGAGAGAGAGGCAGGCAGAGCACCATGCCCTGTCTTCGGGTGACCCATCGGACAGTGAGTGGCAGACCGTTGGATCGCGCCCGGGCCACTAGAAGACCACCAGAGCCGAGCGATGCCGCCCTGCATGCCAGGTTGGCAGACCTCAGGAGGATTCAGTTCTGTCAGAGAACCGTTACGAGCATTTATCTCAGCATTTTCCCGTTGCTGACGCACCCTCTCCAGTCCCGGAGAGGGCCCCTCCGGCCCCACCAGTATGGCAGCCGATCCCTCGTCGAGATCCCCCCCCCCCCCCCCCCCGAGCCCAGTGTTTTGAGAGGCTAGCCGGCCTCTCAGAGCCCCCGACAGGCCCCTCCCCTCAATTCAGCCCTTTCTCAGCCTCAGTCTTGCAACCTTCCTACAGCCCCTTGGAAGAGTGCACTGGCGTCGAGATTGGTCATCAGTGTACAGTCAGCCCAACTCTTGGTCTGCCGAAGGTCTTACATTGGCGTATCTACAGCCCCAAAGTCATTCATACAGTCATTCTCTTCAAAGAAATAAAGCAAATAGCAATAGGAGGGGGGCCTTCCTCAGTGAGTAATTTGGGACCCAATACAGTGTACAAATCTCTCTCTCTGTCTCATCTCTTAAAGTTTGAAGTGATAAGGTGGATTGCTAAAGACTCACGAAACTCAGGATACAGAAGGAAGTGTGAGACTTTGTGTGACAGGGTCCTTCATCTACACATAATTCCGCTGCATGTTACACTCCGTGAGAAATTATCTTAAAGTTTAATGGTTTGTTTTGATGATAAATTCAGCCCAGCACTAGGTGGACTGTACATCAAAATTTGTGATCGGCTTAACCCTAAAAGCATTTGGGGATATTTGATCCCATATAGAAGGCTAGAAGAGCCTAGGAAGGTTTGCTTTGAAATCTTTACGTGGGGCAGAAGGATCCAAAGGCTACATTTGGTTTGATTGTATTCATTGCACATACTTGGATTGATCAGGTGCAAACTGGTGCTAAACCCCGGGCACCCAAGATTTGTCTTCGAAGTAGACTTCTTCTTTTGGTAATATAACCAGAGAGGGGGGGGGGGGGGGGGGGATTGACCCATCTTCAGCCCTTGGTGTGGTGTATTGTGCAGATATTTTATTTTATTTTTTAGTGAAGATGTATTTTTATATAGTCTTCTCAAACAATCAAGAGAAGAACTACCCACAGAAACTGCTCAATCCAAAATCCTCTTGGTGAGTAGTTTCATTGCATCTGACTCCGGTCTGTTTATACTCACCAGACTAGCAATGTTAGCTTTCACTAAACAAATAACTTTCTTAGGATCTACACTTTGCATGCCATCATTAACAAAGACCAGAGTGTTCCTCGTAGACCATATCTCCCACCGGCATGTAAATCTTGCAAATCCAAAAAGGCTATTACTCTCCTTTGCTTCACCAATCTTTTTACCCAAAACCCGATGGGACCATGTACATTGCAGCCCAAAAATGTTCCCCCCCCCCCCCCATTTAGAGAGCTGTGTCCAAAAGGATCTTAATGCCGGGCAATCCCAAAAGGCATGCTTGAAATCCTCAATGGCTGTTTTGCATCTTGGGCATATCCCTGAGGCCATATTTCTGATCATCAGCTTGCAGCCTAACGGAAGAGCCCCAACCATGATTCTCCACAAAAAAGTCTGAGCATGTGTTGGCAGTTTGGATCCCCAAATTCTTCTGCATCTGGATTCCCAGCATTTGTCCGGCTAAGCTACTTTCCATATTGTATTGAAATGTTTAAAATCTCTCTTCTCTTGCATTAACATCTAATAAAACTTGGCAGTTGATTCCCGACCAAGGGGAAGTCCATCTGTCCACCCCCAATCTTTGATCCACCTTTCCGTAAGCTTAGAAGTATTGATAGCTAGCGTCTTGAGCTTACCAATAATTACATGCAAATGATTCTTATCAAATATTGAGAGACCATACATGACAGATAACTGATCCTCATCTCTCCACCCCAGAAGAGGACCATCCCAGAAATCCTCAAAACTGTTTATCCCTTTGTTGTTGAGTCTTTTGCTCACTTTGGGCTCAATGAGGGCTAATGGGGGAAAAAAAACTGGGGACCACCAAACATTATACATGAATAATGAATTTCCCGTGGTTCTGGGAGATCCCTGCCATTGAATGAGGGGAATGATCCTCTTCCATTTCTTAATCAGAAATTCAGCAAAGGGCATATTTTTAAAGACAAGAGGAGCATGGAAAAAAATCTTATCAATCCAAGAGAGTCCCCTCCATTTGCCTTGCCAACTCACAGTCATATTCAGAGAAAGCTCTTTAAGCATCTTAGTCCAAGGTTGACTCTGCTATAGAAAGGAGGTCCACATTTTTGGCATTCTCACCATTGCATGTGTTTCCATGTCTAGGATGCCAATTCCCCCATCCTTCTTGGGTTTACACACCTTCTGCCATGCCAAGAAGGAACATGGTCTCTTGCCCTACTTATTCTTCCATAGAAAAGCTTTAGCATAGCTTAAAGCTCTCTTCCAGAGGCATGCTGTAAAATCTATACAAGGAGTAAAGAAGTGAAAGCATGCCAACACCACCATGTTTACTATTACTACCCTTCAATGAAAGGGAAGAAATACGTTGTCCCAAGCTCTAAATTTGGCTATGAATTTGTCCATAAGCCAGTCCGCTATGTCTTTACCTGAAACATCCACTCCCATGGGACATCCCAAATGTCTAAAGATCTCGCCTTTGTTCACAACTTGGCATCCCCATCTGGTTACATCAAAGGATTCATCCTCGGTTAAACTGATTAACCTTGACTTGTGAATGTTACATTTGGAGCCAGAAGCATCTCCAAAGACTTGTGCAATTGCCAAAGCCTTTTTAATATTATCATTGGATGCATCCAAGAAGAGAAGTGAGTCATCAGCAAAGCATTGAATCACCATCTGCAGTTCATCATTCACTTGTAGACCTTATATTTGATTTTCAGCAGTTGCCAACTCAAGAGCTAGAATCAAAGGATGAGAAATTACAGCAAATAACAATGGAGCAAGAGGGCAGCCCTGTCTAACCGACCTTTTGAATGAGACTTGACTTAGCACCAAAGCTGAGCACATAAATAATGTTTGAGATTAAGGATCCAAAACCCAACTTGGCAAGCACTCTCAAGATTCCAGTCACCTTCATCAACAATTGGAGAGTAGTGTGAAGGAAGGGCTAATCAAACTGATTCCTAAACAAGTGGCTTGCGAATGTTTTTCACATCGGAGGCCAATCACCATGCTTACAGTCTTGTATAAAATCATAGCTAAAGTTGTGGCAACGAGAATGACTCCATTATTGCAAAAGGTGATTTCCCCCAGACAACATGGCTTTATTAAGGGGAGATCCATAATGGACAACATATGTGCAAATATTTTATTTATTGTCTGGGTGTGTGTGTTGTGTTGTCAATCACGGTTAATTGATTCCAAGACCTCCGCTACATGCATCACATTCGACTCCACAAGGTTTTTGCAAGTTTGGAATAATAAGTGACGGTCAAGATCCTTAAGCCTAATGCATTTTTCTCTTTAGCTATTAATTGAAACACTGCTTCTTCTTAGTCAATTCAATGGAGAAGATATATGTGCAAAATGTACAATGAATCTCCTGTATAGTAAGAACAAAGCTCCGTACTTCTTGCACAAATTTCAGCTTGGACAATTCTTGGATGGCCTTGATCTTGGCAAGATCCATGTGTATATCTTCTTTTTATACAATGTGGCCTAAATAGTGAATCTCTGAGATGAAATTTTCTCTCTTCTTGGCATTCATGAAGAGTTTATGCTTGCATAGCTCTTCAAAGACCATAAACGAATACAGTATTCATCTTCCATCCTGGAGGACACTAATATGTCATCAAAGAAGATGCCATTGAACTTCGTGTGTCTTTCTATTGAAAGTTGCACAAGCATTAGTGAGTCCAAAGGACACCACTAAGTTCTCGTATAAACCACAAGATATGCAGAAGCTGCCTTGTGTACATCCTGTGGTGTCACACAAATTTGATGATAATCACTTTTCTGCGGCTGCATGCCGCACCTTCTAGCTTGTCGAAGACATCATATATTCTAGAAACCAATCCTTGATGGTAATCTTATTCAATGTGTGGTATCTTGTATGTCCTCACCTTTTATACCAGGAGAAACCCGCAAGCATATGGCAATCACATTTACATTTGGCTTATCTCCCTTTTCCTTCGTCACATCTGGGCATTTAACATAAATATGATCTTTACTGCCACATTTAAAGCATTTCCCTTCATGTATGTAAGCAAGTCTTTCCTGTGGTCCTACTGTTGCTATGGTCCCTGCTGAAACATTGGAAACACACAAGGAGATCATTAGATAAGGGGAGCTTGCGAACACCAGGATCGTACTCCCAATGTCTGATTTGAATTGTAACAGCGGCTGTAGAGCCCATTTAAGCACAAGGACAATGGGATCCCAATGCAATACCAATTATCCAAAAATGGGTTCCTGCTCTAGAATGACAATCTCGCCATTGTTCTCATCAAAGTACCACAGCATTGGCCGTAGCTTGCCTATTGAATGACCTTGACAATCCAGGTATCTATTAACGTGGTCAACAGCCACTCTTCACATGTCTGTATTCCCCGACACTGCCCAAACAACATCATCCCCATCTCAAAATCTCCTTCATAAGACCTCCACTGGGTGCAACGCTAGGGCTTACCTATGTAGGCTCCAAAGATTGTGTGTGTCGACACCTCAAGCATTGTCCATCTGCCAGCAATATGAACATCTAGCATTTGCCTTGGCAGTCTTAAATGTTGGACCCTGTGAGGTTTTTCCTTCCCAATACACCGAGGGTATCCACTGCTTGTGGGAAGGTCCTAACCCCTCTTTTCAAAGCTAATTGGAGCTAGCTGGGATGCTTGGAAGGTTTTGGTTCTTTTTTGAGAGCCCTGAAACTGGAACCCCGTTGCTAAGAGTTCCCTATAAGTAGGCACCATTACACAAGATATACTAGGTTTCAAGTAACTTCGGATTCCTCATTGAGAGGATGTGCATAATCATGAGTGTCCGGTAGACTCAAAATTATGAATAACTGCAAGGTATAACAACAAACCCATTAGTGGTCCTACCTGTTTGGCTGTTACCAAGATCCACATCCTCAGTATCCTTGTCTTCAGAACTGTCACTGCCCTCCAAAAAGTAGCATAAAAGTTGATTTCTAGACAAAGCGGGGCCTGTACTAGCCTGTAACAGTTCGCAGCTAATAATCAAAATCTGAATCAATCAAAAATTTCACAGGCAGAAGTTATATTATACACCACAAATTGAGAAGAGAGAGGATAAAACACATGAAGAGAGCTGACTCACCCTGTAGAAAAGTTGTATCTTGTCTCGTGTATAGTCATGCCTATGATCCCAAGGTAAGGGTGCGGTATCCTCCCCAAAAATGTTAGATTATTGTTAAGAATCACAATGAGCATCATCCTTAGCATTAAAGCAAACTTAATTTCTCAAAAAAAAAAAATATTTGCCATATGCTGAAGAATCTCTTGTAGGATATAATATCAAGGTGAGAAGAAAAAGAGTCAACCTCACAAAAATCTTCTAAGAAGTCACTAGCCATAGCCTCCGGATAAAGGAGGAGGACTGGCCAATGTAGTAATTTGCTGTCATCCAGCCAGGGCTTCCGACCTGCCGTGTGTTCCTTATATGATGGCTTTCCCATTCTTACGCCTCTAGCAACTAGAGCAGCTGATAGCACCTTTTCAAAAAGATAAAGCATAGTTTCAACAAATATTCTCTCATTGCACTGTCACAGATATTGCTGCATGTGTTTGTATGTTTTTGCATGCGTACATGCGTGCGTGCATATGTGTGTGTGTGTGTGAGAGAGAGAGAGAGAGAGAGAGAGAACCTCAGCCTTTGCAACTGCAACAGCTTCCTGTTTCTCACGTTCTTTAGCTTTCACAATCTTTTTGTCAATAACAACCCTCAGTTTTTCCAGCTCTCCATTGCTAGGATCTTGTTCAAGTCCAAGAGAGCAAAACTGTGCCGCATCTTGCAGTGACTCAAGAGCAAGTGCCGCTTTGGCTCCACGAAAGTATGCCTGGACAAAGCATTCGCCATAGTGACTTACGAAACATTGGAACACATGCAGTAGAAGCCTTGATATGCACGAAACAGATTGCACATTACGGAACAATGCATTGGAACACATGCAGCAGAAGCCTTGAAATGCACGAAACCTTTTGTAAAGATTTTTTAGCAAGATTTATAAGCACTAAGAGTAATAGCAGGAAGGGGCAGAGCAAGTGCTCAGCTATAGGGAGCAACTTGAAGGAAAAACAACAGCAAGGGGGAGTCACAATAACAACAAGCCAAAACATTGATAAAGAAATTGAGCTCAGATCTGAGCCAAATACATGTAAATTGCAAGTGCCTAAGGAGCTTGCTAGAAGCAGCACCTGCCTAACCAGAGAGATAGAGGAATAGACTAAGTTTTACAAATCAGAAGCCTTTACTCCATGCTTCAACACATGTCCAGGTACCAGCTTGCATTGGTCACACCGGCCTTTAGATAAGGAGAAGCAACCAGTAACCTGGATCCCCAAACGCATAGACAGTTCTCTGATTCATGGCAGAAGGAGACAGCTTTGGGAAGTATAATATGGCTAGTGGGGAGAACAGCATTGTGAGAGCATAGGAGAACCACTGTGAACACAGTATAAGGTGGCCGAGTAGTGGGCAACCTCCAAAAAGATGGCAACTCTGGCCTTGTGGATCCAGGCACATGGCCGAGGCCCCCGTGGAGATTGTGCAGAAGTACGTATACCTCAGAGTCACTTTTACAGGTCCCAAGTTTTGCACGACCACAGCTGCCACTGACGGACTATCGACGTGGCATGCCTCTCTAGCCTGTCCGCAGAGAGTGTTTTCAAGCACATTTCCACGAGCCCCGTACTAAGTGTTGGCTCTTTGACACTTTAGTACGACCAGCTATGTATGGTGCAGCCTTCTAGGACCAGGCCTAGGGAAGGATGAGTAGAGGAACATAGAGAGGCTACAAGTGATGATGTTGTCATGCATGATCAGGGGTAAGCCATCAGTACCACATTACATTATACGTGCAGACTTTGGGGTGGCCCCACTGGTTACAGATGCCCTCTTTCAGACCGTCACTTACATTCAGCATGTATACACACTCTTGGCAGAGACCCCGACTCCTGCGCCCAACACTAAGTTCTTTATGCAGTTACAGTAGGAGAGGGAGAGGGAATGGGAACGGGTCAGATGGGCTGGATTGGCCCCCTCCTCAAAAACGGCCACCACCATTACCTACACATGCAGGTTTTCAGAGGTAGTTTAGTGGTTTCATGCACATGGCATACAACTTGACCGTCCCCCCCTGTTTCAATACAGCCTGGATCCCCTCTACCTCGACCTCTTTCGGCATGAGATCAACCGGATCATCTAGTTAGATCTACTTGGACTACACATACATCGGAAGTCGGTGTCCCCATCGGAAATTGGTTTTATATGTAAGTTCTATAGAGACCAATTCTTGAGACTCTCAAGAGGATGGATTCTTTGAGATCTCGAGATACATGCAGATACACACATCACATGCTATCATAGTTGCCAGGCGTTTCATGAAACGCATTTCATAAACGTTTCTTTCAAATCCCAGACGTTTCAAAAACGTTTCATACAAAACGGGGGGGGTTACAGGCCCCAAAATTTATATGTAAGTTTATATTGTGTCAAAAATAACAATATTAAACATGCATCATTTACACATTAAAACATGTTTTCAAGTTAAAACTAAAGAATCTGGGTTAAAAACACTTAAATCGTACAGTTCCCAAGTGGACACGTATGAAACGCGTTTCATTCGTATGAAACGCTTACGAAACGTTTCGTTTCATTCAAACTGAATGAAACGCGTTTCATTGCAACTATGCATTCTATGCATATCACGATTGGCAAACTCGGGATATCCTCCCACCGCCTCAAGGTAGAGACTAGCCAAGCCGAGGATATCTCCCACGTGGAGAGGATATGCAAAGTATGTACCATGGGAGAGGTAGAGGATGAGGCACACTATATGTTTAGCACCCTGGAAAATACGTGGGAGATTCCACCTACTCGCACATGTGATACAGTATGAGGATCGGAAATGTCTGGGCATGTACTTGATGGAGCTCAAACAACACAAGGATGTAGTACTAAGGTAGCAGGCTGAGAAACAAGCCTAGCCTCAACAAGACATGTCTCAGAGAGCCATCACAGGTTTCTTTGTTGTACAGGCATACACATCAGAGTCCACTAACCATACCAACGCTCTGCTTCAACATCAGTGTCACGTGCATCCCGCACTTGGATGCCACATAGACATATCTGAACAAGAAGGTGCACGACTTGGAGTGGAAACTGGTCCCTATGTGAGCCCACTCCGGGACAAGTCAGCCAAGGTTCCACTCTATGCGTCCAAGGTCAGTCAGGTGTCAGGTGTCAGGTGTGCATTGTCTTGCACATGAAGTAGTGCCAGTCCGCGTTGTGAGTCTCCCTCTGGAATGATGTTAGTTGTTTTGTGCATCTTGTACGCTGCTGGATGCCAGACCTCTGTGTAGGCATGTAGGTTTTGCATGTAGAGATGGGGCCAACCCATAGGGCTACCCCAAGGCCATTAGTGTGGGCATGGGGGAGGTGTACAACCACCCCCAAGGGGCCAGGAGGGCCCCGGCTGTGCCCACCAGCCATGTGTTGGGCTGGAAGGGACTATTGGCCAGCCCTATGGCTAGTAGGCAGTCAGCCCAGGGGCTGTCGGCCAGGTGTGGGACAGCCCACACAGAGTACTGAGCAGCCCTTAGCCCATGCGCAAAGTGGCCAGGCCACTTTTCAGAAGTGTGAAACCTTTTTCAGCATTTTATTGCTATTTTTTCACAAGTCATGAGCATTTAATGCCACCCGACTTCATGCTGCTAGCCAACTCGGTACCTAAGAGGGTATAAAAGGTCAGACATGATTTCATTCATTCCATCTCATATTTCACAAAGTGCTGAAGCATCTCAAGGGCCCAGACAGCCAAGGGCGAAGCTAACGCAAGGGTGAAAGCTGAAGGTCAAGGGCAAAGATTTATCTCAGCCAAAACAGGTCAAGGTTCAGTCTTTATTTTCTGATTTGCATCATTCTGATAAAGCAAACACATCATTCGTGGTGGGCACCCTATAGAGGGTATTTGGGACCAATATTGTGTCCTCTCTCTCTCACTCCCAGCCCCTACACGGCAGGGAACTACTCTCCAGAGAGCAGAGACACTCATAGCCCGCAGGAGACAGAGGACACCTGGCTTTCGGACACCACGCCTATACCAGAGAGAGATGACAAAGATCAGAGCTCAGTTTCACAGAGAGGGTGCGGAGCGACTAGCTCACTTCAGAGCACACCCAGGCATGTTCTTCAGGGAGCTGTGGACACCCCCTTCATTGATGTATACCATTTTATACCCCCAGTATGGTATAGGATGGAGCTAGCTAGGTTGCATATCATGATTGTATACTCCATGCATATAGCTTTGCATTCTCCTAGTAGTAGAGCTCCATCCCCTCCACCACTCATTGTACTTATTGCACACCCAGATTCAGCTTTTTAGTTCAGTACTTTTTCATTTTGTTGGGATGACAGAGGATACCCCATACAGGTACACCGATTTGTCTCATAGGCCGAGTTCGGTCTTCTGGAAGACGTTAATAAAATCTTTCTCTCTCTCTCTCTCTCTCTCTCTCTCTCTCTCTCTCTCTCTCTCTCTCCAGATACATGGGGCGAGTATGCAGCCTCCCTCTACACAGTACCATGGCAGCCACCACTACCGAACCCTCCAGAGCCTTGTCCACCCACTTCTACCTTCTTCACAACAGAGATGGTGAGGAGGGCCATCAACAGATTGCATACAGGGAGGGCACAGGATCATGAGGGCATTGTAGCCGAGCATTTCATACATGCTAGAGATATGATTGTAGACTTGCTAGCTCTCATGTTTAATAGAGCCATGTGTGAGGGGTTTCCTCGGACTTGGAGTACTTCCACGATTGTGCCGGTACTCAAGTCTGGAGATCCGAGCCTGCCGACTAGCTACCGCACCATTATGATTGGTCACTCGCTGGCCAAGCTATATGCCTCTATTCTTGAGCAGGAGTTGAGCAGATGGGCAGAGAGACAAGGGGTCCAAGCTCAGGGACAGGCCGGTTTCAAGAGGAGATTCTCTACTTTGGATCATATCTTTACCCTCAGGGCTATCATTGAGGAGGGCAGAGCACATGGGAGGAGGATCTACTGTGGCTTTGTGGATTTCCGCAAGTCCTTTGACACAGTGCCCAGAGCTAGACTGATGCGCAGGCTGCAAGACTTGGGGGTTCCATGTGAGCTCATTTGGGGTATTATGGCACTTTATGAGACAGTAGTTGGGCAGGTGCGGACTTCAGAGGGTCTCTCCCAGCCAGTACACTCCACTATAGGGGTGAAACAAGGCTGCCCGCTCTCTCCAACTCTATTTGGACTATACATTGATGAGATCTCCGATTATATTGGGACACGAGGGGACAGAGGAGCCCAGTTGGCTGGCACTTGGATACCTCTACTCTTATATGCTGATGATATTGTGCTTATGGCAGACTCACCAAAGGGTATGCAGAGGCACTTGGATACTTTACATGCTTATGCACAGGACAGTGGGCTCTCAGTTAACCTTGGTAAGACCAAGGTTATGGTGTTTAACACTACAGCTCAGTGGGTTTGGAGATCAGCGCCTATTTTCACATATGGGCAGGAGACAGTGGAGTATGTTGACTCATACACATATCTTGGAGTGGTGTTCACTGGGCCCACATTTTCCATGAGGGAGGCAACATAGGCCAGATTGACTAGAGGATATGCAGCACTAGGAGGTCTAGAGAGGATGTGCTCACCGGTACAATTTCAGGAGCCATGCACTAAGCTGTGGCTTTTTGACACGCTTGTCACATCGGCTATGCTATATGGAGTACAGATCTGGGGGCCTAGCCTAAATCGTCACAGTCGATCTCAAGACGCACATACGATGGATGGAGATCGATGGAGAGACCACTTGTGTCCATGATCTCCAGGATGATTCAGGCTAAGGCCTCGGTAGTAGGTACCCCATGAGATTATTAGAGCCGAGATGGGAGCACCACCAATCGTAGTCGAGGCTCTTGCCACATCAGTGTCCTTCATTCACAGCACCTGGGAGCTTCCTCGACACCGGTATGCACGACTTGCTTTCGAGTCCTCTCATCAGCTAGCCATGGAGGGAGACACTTCATGTTGGTATGCGCAGATAGCATCCTGGTTTGACCTCCACGGGTTCAGTTTAGACAGACTTCCACCCTTCCAGTACTCTCTGGAGGCACCCTCTCTCACCTTGACACATTCTGAAATTAGTAGAGTCGTCAGACAGGACCTCATTCAGTTGGACACTAGGAGGACATGGCTAGAGCCCTCACAGGAGTTGGGGACGAAGATGGCTTTCTATAGAGACCATGTTCTCCGCACCACTGAGGATGGCTTTATACTTAGACCGAGCTACATGGATACCCATCCGTCTCATGGATTGAGGTGCGCCATTGGGCAGATCCGCACCTCTTCACATCAGTTGGAGATAGAGACAAGCAGATTTAGAGGCATACCTCCAGGGGACAAGATTTGTCAGATTTGTTGGATAGAGCCAGAGACGAAGGAGCACTACATCTGTCGCTGCACAGCATATTATGAGATTCGAGGGCGCTACCATTGCCTTTTCAGAGAGGGATTTGGACCACTGGCTAGAGTCATGGACTATTGTGATCAGCGATGCTTGGGTTTTTATCTCCTGGAGATCCGCAGGCTCAGAGAGTCCATTATCAGGAGCAAACGCCCGACTGGCAGGGAGTCCACACAAAGACAGATTACTGACTTCTTTAGAGGGACTACCCCGGAGGACACACAGCCGACAGCCCAGTAGTGGGCACCCCATGGGACTCTAGTTGAGAGAGCTATCGAGTTGGGCAGATCTAGACGCCCGAGGGTTCGCGGATCCTCACATCGAAGACGGTGCCTACACCGGAGGATTCAGAGCATCATTGCGAGGCATCGGGATCGTCCGACCAAGCATCTCACTATGGCAGATATCCAGGCCATCCGGCAAAGACCCATGCTAGAGCTCCTAGGATGATTACGACTCCAGCCATATACTGTTGTACTCACTGTCACTTTTGTACTCCCCCATATTCATGTATTCATGTATCCATGTACCCCATTTTGACTAGTAGCATTAGCTTCCCCCCTATTGATGTATTGTGGGGCTATCTCTTTTCTTTTCCAGACAGTGTATCAGATGTCACATGGTTGTAACTTTGGTCTCATAGGTCACTTTGGCCTTTTGAAGACGTTAATATAACATTTCATTTCATTTCATTTCTCCATCTACTCGGAGCTAATGTTGCTCCCATGTTTTTACGTTCTTAGGATTCTATGACGAGTTTCCATGGACAGTTTTGTATCACCCCAGTGAGATAGCTATATTTATGTTTTCATTCTGTTTTATTTTCCATTCGATGATGAGATATGCCATGGACATTATTGTACCACTTTGGTCTCATAGGCCCATTGGGTCTTTAGCAGACGCTTAATATATCTTTCTTTCTTCTCTCTCTCTCTCTCTCTCTCTCCTCCAGACACCCGCTCCCACTAGGGGTGGGAGACAGTCTCAACTCACAGATTTCTTCTAGAGAGCTATGCCAGTGCCAGCTGATGTACCACGTGGGGTGACCGCACAGAGAGCAGAGGAATTGAGAGCCAGGAGGAGACCTAGACAGACTGGACATAGAGCACCCCGACTCCGTCACCGAGAGATAGCAGCTATCCGAATGAGACACCAGATGGAGACACAGGAGAGGCTAGCTCGCTTTCATTCAGACTCAGGGTACATGTTCATGCCATTCACAGCCTCAGCATCGGCGATGTATGATATCTTATACCCCTCTTATGGCACTCGATGGAGTTAGACATAGATCTGCATAGCATGCTTGTACTACCCCTTCAGCATATAGAGATGCATCTTGCCTTAGCACTCCATCCACATCCCCATCCCCCTTATATTGTTTGTATATGGGCTCCACCGATCCATGATGATTCACAGTTGTATCCAGACACATGCACACTTTTTCTTTTGTTTCTTTTCTTCCGATGACCGGAAGAAGACAATTGTATTATTTTTTGTCTCATAGGCCGACTTTGGCCTCTCGTAGACGTTAATATATCTTTCTTTCTTTCTTTCTTTCTCTCTCCTCTCTCTCTCTCTTTTCTGCACATCTACTTCAGTTTTGTGCGTTATGTTCGTCGTGAAAGATTGCTGAATTATGAGCATTGAAGTTACCGATTCGACCCCGAAGCCTCCGCATGTTACATTGGTATCAAAGCCTTCTTCAAGTGTGAAGATTCTGCCAAAAAAACCAGAAAAAAAGAAAGAAATTTTTTTTCTCGCTCTCGTGTGGTTGGTTTCTTCTGGTGGACCACCCCCCTTCGGTGTGACTCTTGTCCCTCGAAGGACGGTTGGTTTTCAGCCTCCGGGGAAGTCTCCCCCACACACAGTGATGGTCAAATAATGCTCCGGAAAGAAAGTGCATTTTCTTGCTATGGCGAGCTATGACGAAGAGAACCTTGGGACCAGAGTGCCCCAGGCAATCCATCTAGGGCTTCAGGCGTGAGTGTCACAGAGATGTTTCAATAGATGATGCGAGCAATCGCACAACAAGGTACCAAATTGGAAGAGCAAAAGGCGCAGATCTTGGCTCTAGAAGAGTGCACCCGTTCTCGAGCTCCTCTTTTTCCGTCTCCTCCTCCCTCTCCTTCCGTTTCCCAGATTCCAAATCCTCTACAAAATGACCCTTTTAAGCGGTAACGACCGCAACCGACTTGTTTGCTTGAGGTACAGATGCGTCCATTGGAGATTCGACAGATGTAAGACCGTGCGGCAGTAGCCCGTGCTACTGCACAGGTCGACGTCAGGTGACGCATGGAACACGAAAGATACCTTGCGCTTTGGACGCAAGAATGACACCAATGGCTTCCTCGAGTCATTTTCCCCAAAAAATGAACTTCAGTAAGTATAATGGTAAACTCGACCCCACAACTTGTATTCCTGGTTGCATCAGTTTGAAGCTTATTTTGCCGCAATTAGAAAAAGTAATACTGACATAGTGATCTTGGCTAGTTGGTATTTGGAAGGTGAGGCCATTCCTTGGTGGACCCAGTGGACTCATGCCCACGCTAGATTAGGTATGGCAGCTTATATTTGGGACGGGTTTGTCCTCGACCTTAAGCGGCGGTTTCAACCACCCTATTACCTTGAGCGACTTGAAGAAGAGTTTAGGGGAGCACGTCAAAACGCGCAACCAGTCCTTCAGTTTGCCAATAAGATTTCAAACTTATGTTTGCAGTTGGACTTATCTGACAAGGACAAGAAAGGGCAGTTCCTTTATGGCCTTGAAACACAAATCCAGTGGGAGGTGCGTATGTTTAGGCCAACCACCTTCGAGGACGCACTCTCACTTGCACAAAGTGCTGAAATGAAGTGCAACGGCGGAAAGCCCAGGACTTCCCAGCCTGCTACTCGCAAGGCTAATGCCTCAAGGGGAAATGGCCAGAACCAGACAGGGTCTTCCCAGGACAGAGCACAGGGGCCTCTGGCTCCAAGAACTCGACCAATGCGCCCAAGCTTACTCCAAACCAGAAAGCTCAGGCAAGCAAGACAGGTGGTAAATTGAGCGCTGAGGAGACATCTCAGTACAGGAAGGAAGGTAGGTGTTTCTTTTGTCATACAAAAGGACACTTCTAAGGAGTGCCCTAACAAGACTACCACTTGTCACCAGCGTGGACATTTCCCAGTATCAAAGGGGTCTGGTGGACTCCAGGATGTCTGAATATTTGGAAAGTACAAGCTTTGGGAATGGGGGATTATCCTAGAATACAAAGGACCACACTCCTAAAATTTAGGAGTTGCTATTTTTGGCCCGACTTCGATGGAAATTCTGTTCGCGTCATTACATCTGGAATTGAGCAGATACCAAGAGTTGGCAAAGTGCCTATGACAGAATGTCTACTAGTTGGGATATTTTTAGAGCTAAAGATTATGGGAGAACCCATCTCTGATCAAAGTGAGACAAGTGGCCTCACACTTGTCACTCCAGCTATTGTGTGGCTCTCCACTTGTCATTGTAGCCTTCTCTTGCCATTTTAGCTCATGGGAGGCCCAAATCTATAAACTGGAGCCCTCTCTCTTCATTAACAGAGGCTCTCTTGCTGCACACTAGCCTCTACCACCATTACAGGCTACCCTAATGATGGCTACTCTCTTTCTCTCTCTCTCTGTGGAAGGCTGCCCATGAAGAATACCGGCTGTTGGGGACTGTTTTGGAGGCTTCCATCGCGAAGAAATACTGAAGGCAAGGGTATTTAATCATTTATTATGATTTCTAGTCATTGTACTTGTTGTACCAACCTTTGTACCTGCTATACCAGCCATTGTGCTGGCTGTACCAATCCTTGTACTTGTTGTACTTGCTGTACCACCCATTGTATTGACTGTACCAGCTTCTATACTTGTTGTATTAATACTTGAAATATTTGGATATCTCATGGATATGATGCTTTTATGAATAAAGTCCACCTCTACTCCAAGGTGTGTGGTTAGCACGGAGTATGTGGTAAGAGTTATGGTATACAAGGATTACGGTATACAGGTCTATGGATTCCTGGACTTCTTTTATAGGAATTTGGATCTATCTCACGTTTATGGATTATTCTTTTTGGCTCCCTTTATTTGGGATGCATTGGACTTATGAAACTCATTGTTCACATACCCTGTGTAGTGTTCTCTTGTCCTACGTGCTCTCTTGAAGATTGTTTCTACCATGTGTGGGTGGAACAATAGAGAGCAGATGGAAGGGAACATGGGCACTTCAGAGGGTAGTGTCAAGCACAACGTACCCTGTGTAGTGTTCTCTTGTCCTACGTGCTCTCTTGAAGATTGTTTCTACCTTGTATGGGTGGAACAATAGAGAGCAGATGGAAGAGAACATGGGCACTTGAGAGGGTAGAGTGAGTTGGTGGCCGAAATGCCTATAAACTATGTGCAGCAGAAATGCTTATGGAACACCAGGCTGTTTATGCCTGCGACAAATGATCGTTTTATCTGGTTACTTGAGCCCACCTCTCATCCAAGGTGTGTGGTCAGAGTACCAACACGGAGTGCAAGTGGTAAAGTGGACATGATACCTGGTTGCAAGGGACTTATGTGTACGCCAAGGGTCATGTGGATTGGCACATGTTTGTGTGCTTTGAGCTTGGATTATGATATCTCGACTTATGGGACTGATTTGTCTCGCCCATTTATTTGGGACATGGATTTATTTATTTTTAAGCCATATTAGAATCACTATCTCCCCATACAGAGGCCAAGATTATTCATCTCACCATGCATGTGGATTCATGTTGGGATTGTGAGAGGGCAATTCAATGAACACTCCACTATACACGTGGATTCGTGTTGCGATTGTGGAGTGAGTGTTTCATTGTTTCCACACCATGTTTGTTGATCAGAGTTGGGATTGTATGGGAGAACATGGGAACTGTTGGGATTGGGAGAACATCAAGTCTGCATTTTTGAAGCTGACACTCCAAAAGCAGCTTTCCAGAGAGAGCGTGGTCACTATGAGTTCGTAGTCAGGCCCTTTGGGCTTACCAATGCACCCGCAACCTTCAATAAAATGATGTCTAGGATTTTTGCAATCCTCATTGGTAAGTGTGTTTTCATATTTCTTGATGACGTACTTATATTCTCCGCCACTGTGGAGCAACGTGAGAAGGATGTGGAGAAAGTCTTGCAACTTTTGCGAGATAATGGGCTCTACATAAACGCCAAAAAGTCTATCTTCGGCGTTTTTACAGAGGTTCAATACTTGGGCTATATCATCGGTTGCACTGGGATTCGATTGGACCCCTCAAAGGTTCAGGATATCTTGGATTGGGACATCCCTCAGAACGCACAAGAGATCCGTTCTTTCGTAGGACTTTGCCAAGCTTACAGCACTCATGTTCACTAATTTTTCAACCTTACAGCACCTCTCACCAACTTGCTCAAGGGGGTAAAGACTCTTCTTTTAATTCGACCTTGGTTTCGACAGTTTGTTGTTCTTTGTTTTTCTTGGTTTTAGAAGGTTTTGCTCCTTCTTTTGGGTTATGTTTTGAAGCATGTTCTTCTACCCATGTTGAGGTATTATCTTTTGTGTTCCTTTTGACTGTTTCTCATGCCTTGGCTTGTAAGCATGTAAGCACGACTGGAGCATGTTATGGTGAGGAGAGACATCATACTTCTGACAAAGATACATCAGAGCCCAGAGAGAGGGCTACCTCGAGTAGAGGGATTCCAGTGGGAGTCAGCATACAGGAGGACCACACGCCAGGGTACCTCGAGAAGTTCGGGGGGAGTAGCAATTCTATTCAGACGGGAGCTATAGGGGGAGACTGAGAGTGGTAGCACAGGATCCAGAGGCAAGATACATGTGGATCAGCTTACAGCTCTCACAGGACAGGGTTATATACATAGCCCTATGTTACTTTCCTCCATCAGGATCCTCCTATGTCATTACAGAGGACATGCCACAGGAGGAGACAGGAGCCTCGCCATACACTTGTCTGTCAGAGGAGATTATGCATTATTCTACACTAGGGGAAGTATTTCTTACGGGTGACTTCAATGCCCACACACAGAGCAGATAGTGTGAGGTGTATGACTATGATGACATGGAGATCCTCCACCCTGTGGATCCAAAGGGGATAGGGGCTAGTCGGGCATCAGAGGACACTGGACCAAACAGAGGACATTATGGGGACCACTTACTAGAGTTGGGAGCCAGGCATCGTCTCGTTATTTATAACGGGATGCTACAGTGGCCGGGATCAGGAGGGCTGACATGCTTCCCACATGGGGGTCATACATGGACCAGAGGCACGGTGGTAGACTACATTATGGGATCTTTGGAAGCATCACAGCTTGTCACCTCATTCTCCATCCCACCTCGTCCTATTGGGGCAGATCATACATACTTGGCATTTTCACTAGCCGGATCACAGTATCACCAGCCCCCCACATCCCGACGCCACACACTACCGTCTACTTCACACATGACATGGCAGACATATACACTGGCGGAGTAGAGGATGGGCTCCTACTCATGGATCCCCTGGCACCTATGGATACCATTACAGCCCAGCTGGCATCACTCCTACACACACAGCTGCATTACAGAGCTTCCCACATCGTGTCCACTCAAGAGAACCTGCGAGATCTGGGACTATGCCCCAGAACAGATGGTATGATGACGAGTGCAGAGCCCTATACTCACGGCTCCGCATACAGAGAGCCTTGGGAGCCATCATAGAGCAAGAGTCGAGGAGAGAGATGAGGAGACTTACTCGCCGCAAAAGGCAAGCCTTCGCAGAGATACAGGAGCTAGAGATCTTCCATTTCTTCATGAGTAGAGATAGCCCTATCTCATGGCGGCACTTCAGAGAGCCCCGGACACCGACACCCATTGCAGACCCACAGACATGGCACACATATGCAGAGGGCCTATACCACACCCCACAGCAGCCACCTATACCTCAGCCCCACAGGAGCCTCGACCTACCACATCTAGCTTCTTTACCCACTCGATGGTAAAGGAAGGTATCTGCTTCCTGCAGCATGGACGGGCCGCCAACCATATGGGCCTACAGGGTGAGCATCTCATATATGCAGTAGATTCTTTGGCTCCTTTTCTTGCACACCTGTTTAACAGGGCACTAGCAGAGCACGTGTTGGCCAAACTCTATGGTGCAGTGGAGCAAGAGCTTAGCTTATATGCTAAGCGAGCAGGTTTACGCTCATCAGGGCAGGCACGCTTCAGGAGAGCTTTCTCTACCACTCACCATGTATTCACTTTGAGATGTATGATTGATCAGGCCAAAGTGAGGAAGAGAAAGCTCTATTGCTGCTTTGTGGATTTCCGCAAGGCATTTGACACAATACCACGAGAGAGGCTCTTTCAGCGCCTGCAATCTCTTGGCATACCAGCAGATATGACATGGGGCATCTATGCATTATATGAGCAGGTTTTTGGGCGAGTCATATGCCAAGGAGGTATGTCCGAGACTATTGCTAGCACCATTGGTGTGAAGAAAGGATGCCCACTTTCCCCCACGCTATTTGGGTTATACATTGATGAGGTGGCTGACTTCATTACACGGGGAGGTGGAGATGGAGTTGATCTAGCGGGTACCTCACTACATATTATGCTTTATACTGATGATATTGTATTAGTGTCTGAGTCTCCAAGAGGTCTACAACAGCATCTACATGCACTCGATGATTTCTGCACACAGAGGGGTCTTACTGTGAACCTTGGGAAAACCAAGGTTATGGTCTTTCATACATCGAGACAGGGCAGGAGTCAGCTGACATTCACGCTCGCAGGACGCCAGGTGGAGGTGGTGACATCATACGTGTACCTAGGGGTTACCAAGTTACCTTCTCTGCAATAGCCACGCGCTTCACCATGGGTTCAGCAGCCAGAGCTAGATTGACACGGGGATATGCAGCATTGGCTATGCTAGAGAGAGAGTGCCACCAGGCGCATTTTCAGGAGCCTTGGACGAAGGGGTGGCTATTTGACACATTAGTCACACCGGCACTGATATATGGAGCAGCGGTATGGGCGCCAAGCCTTGCTACCCATTGGTGGACACAGATAGAGAGACCACAGGCCCTCATGATGGCACGCATGATACGCGACAAACCGTCAGTACCTCATGACATTATCCGCGCAGAGTTTGCTGCGCCTCCTATGATGGTAGAGGCCATATTCCAAACTATATGCCTACTAGACAGATTCAGAGAGATGCCACAAGACAAATTGTCATACAGAGCTTTTGAGGCATCTAGACAGCTGGCTGAGGCAGGAGACAAAGGATCATGGTATGCACAGGTCACACATTGGTTCTCACAGCATGGCCTATACATGGATCATCTACCACCATTCCAGTATGACAGGGATGCACCACATACCCGTCTCTCTCATAGTGAGAGGAACAGAGTATTGAGACAGGACCTATGGCAGCTCTATACACGAGAGACATGGATATCGCCTACACAGCCTCTTCCACCGAAGATGCTGTACTACAGAGATCACTTCATGAGTATCACTGATGATGGATTTATAGAGAGGCCTAGATACATGGAGCGCTTTTTACCACACGGCTCCCGAGTAGCTATTGGTCAGCTTAGAGTCTCATCACATCGATTGGAGATCAAGACTGGCAGAGCAGCACGGATCCCCCGAGAGGAGAGGGTATGCAGATTGTGCAGAGAGGAGGTGGAGAGTGAGGAGCATTATGTATGCAGATGCAGAGCATATACAGCCATGAGAGAGAGAGATCCCATTTTATTCAGAGAGCCACATTCCCTACGCCAGATCTTTGAGGCAGCAGACCAACGCATACTGGGGAGATTCATTCTAGACATACAGCATCACAGAGAGACATCATTACAGGCTCAGACAGCTCCAGAGGGGGGACGACAGACACATATTACTACATTTTTTCAGAGATCCACCCCACTCCCAGCCCCTACACAGCAGGGAATTACTCTCCAGAGAGCAGAGACACTCAGAGCCCGCAGGAGATAGAGGACACCTGGCTTTCGGACACCACGCCTATACCAGAGAGAGATGACAGAGATCAGAGCTCAGTTTCACAAAGAGGGTGCGGAGCGACTGGCTCGCTTCAGAGCAGACCCAGGCATGTTCTTCAAGGAGCTGTGGACACCCCCTTCATTGATGTATACCATTTTATACCCCCAGTATGGTACAGGATGGAGCTAGCTAGGTTGCATATCATGATTGTATACTCCATGCATATAGCTTTGCATTCTCCTAGTAGTAGAGCTCCATCCCCTCCCCCACTCATTGTACTTATTGCACACCCAGATTCAGCTTTTTAGTTCAGTACTTTTTCATTTTGTTGGGATGACAAAGGATACCCCACATAGGTACACTGATTTGTCTCATAGGCCGAGTTCGGTCTTTTGGAAGACGTTAATAAAATTTCTCTCTCTCTCTCTCTCTCTCTCTCTCTCTCTCTCTCTCTCTCTCTCTCTATATATATATATATATATATATATATATATATATATATATTCTGTACATCTACTTCAGTTTTGTGCATTATGTTCGTCGTGAAAGATTGCTGAATTCTGAGCACTGAAGTTACTGATTTGACCCCAAAGCTTCGGCATGTTACAATCAATGACCACCACCCATACCCACACTTCCGCTTTGTGCCCCAAAAGAGTTCAGTCACCAGTGAGTGAGCCCAATCTATTCTGTTGGCCAGACGCCCTCAATCCAAAGCACCATGACCTTCCATCTCACAGAGGAAGATCCATGAGATTTTGACATGCTCCCATCAGAGGCCTCATTCCGTTCGCCATGAGATATGTTCTAGTATTAGCTGATCACCGCATATCTCACTCTACACAAGATCATCCGCTGATTACATGTACATACACTAGTGTTAGGTGTTTTCTTTTCACAATTTTCTTTCAATTTTCCATGGCTCGATATATCCATGGTACCGATGTATCACTTTTGGTCTCATAGTCCCTTTGGGTCTATAACTGTTTTGTAGACATAATATTTCTCTCTCTTTCTCTCTCAATGCGGAAGGCGGCCGACGCTAGATTGACGAGGGGATATGCAGCCCTTGGCTCGCTAGAGAGGCAATGCTCACAGATACAGTTTCAGGAGCCGAGGACGAAGCTTTGGCTATTTGATACTCTAGTTACACCTGCACTACTGTATGGTGCCCCCATCTGGGGTCCTAGCTTATACCACAGGAGGAGACAGAGGAGAGAGCCGGCCGAGACAGATACAAAGGAGGTATATGATGGGTGGAAGCCAATGGAGAGGCCCCTAGTGGCGATGATCTCACGCATGATTAGGAGTAAACCATCAGTGCCACATGAGATTGTGCGGGCAAAGATGGGCACTGCACCGATAGTCACAGAGGCTCTATTCCAGACAGTGACATACTGGCATAGGAGCTTCCACTTGATAGATACCCCCGGCTAGCCCTAGAGTCCTCCAGACAGTTGACACTTGAGGGAGATACAGAGTGCTGGTATGCCCAAGTCGGCACTTGGTTTGGCATGCACGGTATGCATATGGAGGCACTCCCCCCCTTCCAGTACAGCATAGAGGCCCCGTCATTTGCTCTCAGCCACACAGAGCGGAACAGGGTTATCAAGAAGGACATTGTCAGACTGGATACTCAGAGGACATGGAGTTCACCTAGTCGTCCACTGGGGACAAAGATGGCCTTCTACAGAGATCACCTCCTATGCCTGACAGAGGATGGGTTCATCATCCGTCCACAGTACATGGGCATACACCTATCCTTTGGGGTGAGATGTGCGATCGGCCAGATCCGCACCTCGTCCCACCAGCTGAGAGTGGAGACTACCAGATATGGGCCTAGGGCAGCCGCACCAGAGGACAGGATATGCCAGCTCTGTCACACAGAGCCTGAGACAAAGGACCATTACATATGCCGATGCCCCATGTACTATGAGATTCAGGGGAGGTTCCACTGCCTCTTCCGAGCTAGGTTCGGACCACTTTCTAGGATCATGGACTTCCCGGATCAAAGATGCCTGGGACTTTTTCTTCTAGAGCTCCGTAGACACAGGGAGCCCTTAGTGAGATCCAGATCAGCTATACTTGCTCGAGGACCAGCACAGAGAGCTCTCACTGACTTCTTCCATACCAGCACTCCGAGGGCCGATCCACCCATCATACCAGACCATAGGCTAGTGTAGGAGCTTGGCCGAGAGGTGTGACACTCGACAGAGCCATTGAGTTATGCAGAGCTCGATGCCCCAGACCCCATGGCCCTCGCCCACGGCCACGCCACCACAGGAAGATCTGGGCCATCATCTCCCATCATCACACGACCTTCTCGCGCCAACTCAGTTTTACCACCTTGAGCACCATGTCACAGCAGCCCATGAGGGATGTATCAGGGTGATATGAGAGCTCTCTACTCATGTACCTAGATCAGATTTTTAAGTTCTAGATTTTTGTTATCTTTCTTTATTACTATTTTGTACCCAGGATTATGTACCTCATGGATATGATGTAACCTTTTGGTCTCATAGGTCATTTTGGCCTTTTGAAGACGTTAATACAACTTTCTTTCTTTCTTCTTTCTCACACACACACACGTGCCCAAGAGCGTATTTACTTTTGTCTCAATCAAACTCTTGAAAACAAGGCACAAAACTCGCTAGAAAACAAGGCACAAAACTTGAGCAAAGAAGTATATACCTTAATGTTTGCTTTATTCAGTTTGAGTGCCTCTTGTGCATCAATGAGTGAACATCTATAGTTGCCAAGAAGTAGGTGAACTTGAGCTCTATTGGCATACAAAACTGCAGTACTCACTGCATCCATGCTTTTTTGCTCGATTGCCCTAGTGTAGCAATCAACAGCATCTTTATAAAACTTTTTCCCCATCTTGACATACTCGTTTCCTTTCTCCTGTGCAACGCAAACTCAAAAGCATTTAAAAAGCTGTGTTATTCCAGAAGAAAAGCCACAATTATTGCATATCACCAAGTCCAAAATCAATAAAAGAGAGAAGCATCGCTGCTGCGCGATCTGCTCCTGCGAGCTACGCCCCATCCCCCCCTCCCGTCTACCCTCCCCCCGTTGCCCCTCACCGTCGCGCGCCCCCCTCCCCCCCCCCCCCCCCCCCCCCCCCCGTCCCCCGCCTCCTTCCTCGCTTCCTCCCCCACCTTCTCCCCCCCGCCTTCTCCTCCCCCGCCTCCTTCCTCGCTTCCTCCCCCGCCATCTCTCCCCCCCCCCCCGCCTCCTTCCTCGCTTCCTCCCCCACCATCTCTCCCCCGCCCTCTCTCCCCCGCCATTTCCTCCCCCGCCATCTCTCCCCCACCATCTCTCCCCCGCCATTTCTCCCCCCCCGCCTTCTCCTCCGCCGGCTCTTCCCTCCGCCTTCTCCCTCACCTCCCCCTCCGTCTCGCCCTTCCTCCCACCGCTAGCTCCCCCCCCCCCCCCCCCCCCCCCCCCCCCCCGCTCCGCCCCCGCTATCCTCTCACCTCCGCCTCTCCGTTTCCTCGTAGGGCTGTGTCCCTCCCGTTGGTGACCCCGGTCTCTGGCCTTTTCCCTCTGGAGGACTCCATGGAAGCCGCTCCGACTACCCCCGCCGATTCCGGTCTCCGTCTGGAGTTCACAGCTGCAGATCAACAGTTGTTTGTTTCCACAGTATCCGCTCTTGAGGCCTCCTCCTTGGTCTGCAAGATAGTGGGTAGCCGTCCGATGCGGAGAGAGCTTCGCGACCTTCTGCAAGGCAGCCTCGTTGGCGTGCCTGCCAAGATCGTCAGCGTCGATTTTTTGGGACGTGGTTACTACCAGATGGATTTCGAGCCCCCCCCCAGGCAGCTCAGACGGTGCTGGCTCGGAGCCCCATTGCCCTCCGCTCATCCCAGGCGTTCCTGGCGCGATGGACTCACGGTTTCGACCCCGCTTCTGACCCGCTAGCAGGCGCGACAGGTTTCCCCATCACTATCTGCTTTCCTGGACTCCGCAGGGAGTACTTGCCCCTCTTGTCATCCATTGGCAAGGCGTTCGGGCAGGTGGTGGAGACGCCTCAGACAGCGGCCTCAGTGATAGCTCGGGCAGCAGGACTCCCGGCCATTCGTGTTGTGGTTCCGTCACTGGAGTCCCTCCCGAAGACGATCCTCCTCCCTTGTCTTTCTGGAGGACATCTGATACAGCGCGTGGAGTATTCGGGCCTCCCCGGCCAGTGCTACATCTGTCGGGAGATGGGCCACCTCGCACGTGCTTGTCCCCGCAAGGGGGTTCATCCTTCACCCTCTGCAGCCTCTGGACCCCCTTCAGGAGGCCTGAGGGGTGGCCATCCACCTCAGAGACCGGACATCCTTGGCTCGTCTCAGCAGGCGCCATCATCTGACGAGCAGGCCCCGGCGGAGGATGCCGCGCAGTCCCAGGAGGCTGGTGGATGGCAGGAGGTTCGCCGGCGGAAACGCCGGCCCGCAGGGACCATCGCAGACGCCAGCAGGCAGCACAGGCTGGCGGACAGGCGACCCTGGCTGGCGTCCAGGCACCTACCCGCACTTATGCTCCAGTCAGGGATAGGCGGCCAGCAGGTCCCACCCCGATGAACGAGGATTCAGTCTCAGTGCCCATTGAGGCCGCCGGTGGAGCCCCCCACGTGGAGACCCCGCTCCCGCCTCCCCCCGCGGGGGGCCCCGCCCCCTCCATGGAGCAGATTCCTGAGGATCCCGGGCCGCACTCTGCGACCCTCGGCCCCTCTTCCCTTCACTCGGAGAGCACTCCTTCCTCCCTCCCCTCTCCCCCCCCAGCCCCCCCCCTCCCGCCTCCCCCGGCGGCCCCCCCTGGCACCTCTCCTCTGGCAGATGCCTCTCCATCCTCTCCTCGCTCTCCCCCCTCCTCTCCGCGAGCCACCATCCCTCCCTCGGCCTCTCCAGGATACTCCTCCAGACCACCCACTGCCCCGGCGGGGCAGCGTAGCTGGGTAGGCCAGAGTTCAGTTCAGCGGCTGTTCCACCGCCACTCCGGGCCGGTGGAGATGGCGATCATAGCTTCGCCCGCCCCACAGAGTTCTCTCCAGCCTCCCCTGGGGGGCCCCCGCGAGTGATGGGGCTCCCATTTGATTATGGTTTTTTCAGGTGTCTCCAGCTGGACGCTGGCCCGTTTGAGACACTGGTAGCGCCCTTGCGAGTTTGCGTGGTGTGCCATCCATCTCGTTCTCCTTCAGTGGTGAGCAGTATGGTGGCCTTCTCCTTTCCTCTCAGTGTTGCCCCAGACACAGCATGGGATTGCAACTCTGTAGAGGAAGTTTTGCGTGATCAGATACTGGAGTTTTCTCACCACTTCAGTGACCTGGGGCTCACGGACCTATTGCAGACCCGGTTACACTCAGCCCGCATGAGCTTGTTTGGTATAGGAGATTGGCGGGCGGATCCGGTCCACACCTCAGTTGAGGCGGTGCTACTGATTCTCCTCCACGCCGCCCCGAGGGTGCAGCCTACCTTTAGATACATATATGCTGAGGATTGGTCTCACGCCTATGCCCCGGACAGGGCGAAGGCGGAGTGGGGCTGGACACAGAGACAGGTCACCCTTTTTTTGGAGAGACTCCGCACCCGGACAGACGGCGACTATTCTCCCTCCAAGCCGGCGCCCAAGACTCACAGAGTGGAGGGCAGCTCATCCGGGCCGGCTGAGAGGGGTGAGCCAGTGGCGGCTGCTTCACTTGCCATAGCTCATCCATGAGGATCCTCTCATTGAACATCCAGGGTCTTGGTGGACCTCGCTGCTACATTGGTCGGGGCTTCGCCAGGAGATCCAGAGGGCTCTCGTTGGAGGACCCATAGATATCCTTTTCATCCAGGAGCACCACCTTTCTGCCGGGCGTACCCGCACCTGCGGGAAGATCTTGCCAAGCAGGAGTCACACTTTTTGTTCACTGGCATATGGCTCCCAGGGGAACCAGGGTGGAGTATGCATCTCAGTCAGCGAGCAGCTTCTATCCGAGGTTGTGGATTCTGGCACTCTGGTCCAGGGTCGAGCGCAGTGGATCATCCTTCGGGTTGGGGAAGACCGCATTGGCTTCCTCAACTTCTACGCCCCTAATGGGGCGACCGGGAGAGCTGAGTTCTGGAGCACCATTAGGCAGTCCCTCCCCATGGCAGACCATTGGTGCCTAGGGGGGGATTGCAACATGCTGGAGGATGCAGAGGACAGGATGGGGGGCAGCCAGGAGACCATTCATGGGCCGGAGTTCGCTGCCTGGGAGGAACTAGTGCTGCAGGTGAGAGGCCAGGATCCGTGGACTCTCTCGGAGTTTGGCAGGTTGCAGGGGAGTTTATCTTTCTCGCGCTCGGATAGACGGGCCACAGGAGTTAACCTTTCCCGCATCGACAGGTTTTACATTGATGAGTGGGCTTGCGATAGAGGTGGCACTGTGGGTATACTTGCAGGCTCCTCGTTTTCAGACCACTTTCCAGTGCTTCTCCAGATCGATGACCCTACGAGAGGAGAGCGAGGCCAGAGCGTCCGGATTCCAGATTGTCTCATAGAGGAGCCCGAGATTGCGACCAGAGTTGAGCAGGTCTGGCAGGAGCTTCAGTTCAGGAGAGGATCGGCAGCCAGCGATCTTGACAAGGGTTTGCAGGAGATCAATAGGATGCTCAGACAGGCTGCCCTGGACCGTCTGGAGGCTTTCAGAGAGTAGGAGAGGAGCCTGCGGAGGAGTCTAGCTTCCCTTCAGAGACTTCAGGAGAGGGAGCCTACGAGCCCTTGGATTTCAGAGCAGATGGAGTCAGCTCGCACAGAGATCAGATCCATCGAGGAGAGGAGGGTGGAGTTCCGATTCCATGCTCGGGCTTCTTTTTGGACACAGGCTGGAGACAGAGTGACTCGAGACTTCTTTGAGGCGACACGGCCTCGCTTCAGACGAGAGGGTCTCAGGCGTCTTTGGCAGGCTGATGGCCAGGTGGTGGTGGATCCCCCCAGGGTTCGGGCGATCGCCACAGATTTTTACAGGGATCTGCTCTCTACTGAGCCAGCAGATGACAGGGTGAGAGAGGCTCGGGAGGCAGTCTGGAGCTTCACGAGACCGGTTGTGCCGGCCCATTTGCAGCACTCCCTTCTCTCCCCCTTCTCGGATACGGAACTGGAGGAGGCTCTTCAGGCACTTCCTCGGGGCAAATGCCCTGGTGAGGACGGTCTCTCAGTGGCTTTCTTCCAGAGGTACTGGGGTCTCTTGCATAGGGGTTTCAGATTGGCATTCCAGGAGATCATGGAGTCGGGAGACATGCCGGACAGCATGGCAGAGGGGTTGATTCACTTGATCCCCAAAGAGGGAGGAGACAGACTGGAGATTAGACAGTGGAGACCGATCACCTTGCTAGGCACGGCCTACAAGGTCCTAGCTAAGGCGATCAGCAGGCGGCTTCTACAGCCTCACCTTCCGGACATCATCCACTCCACGCAGACAGGCTTCATCTAGGATAGGAGCATCCTGGATAACATCTTCTCTTTCTGGGAGGCTACGGCTTTGGCTAGATTTCGGCAGGAGGATCTGGCAGTGCTCCTTCTCGACTTCGAGAAGGCATATGATCGGGTGGACTGGGCCTTCTTGGAAGGCACTATGGAGAGGATGGGCTTCCCCCCTCAGTGGATCCGTGGGGTCTCTGCACTCTACACATCGCCCCATAGCCAGGTGCTGATACAGGGCGTGCGCGGAGAGAGGTTCCAGCTCTCGCGCTCGGTGCGGCAGGGGTGCCCCTTGGCGCCCTTTCTTTTTCTTTTTGTGGCGGAGGCCATGAGCACTTTCTTGACGGCACAGGATACAGGTTTGCGGGGCCTCCAGCTCCCCATCCGCACCTCGGAGGAGCTCCTAGACTCGCAGTTTGCGGATGACACTGCTGTCTATCTTCAGGGAGGGGAGGAGAACCTCCGCCGCTTCGCCTCAGCCATGGACAGGTTTTGCAGAGCTTCGGGCGCTTTGATCAACTGGCACAAGTCGTGTGGGTTGTGGGTCAGCTCTGTGCCCCCCCCGACTTGGAGGCCAGTACGGGTTTCAGTGGCTGCCCCCCGGCACTACAGTGCGCTATTTGGGATGCTATGTGGGCATTGACATATCTCCAGAGCAACAGATAGCCCCCTTCTTCTGAGCATTCGGAAGAAGCTTCTGTATTGGAGTACCGCTCGTTTATCTCTGGCTGGCCGAGTGGTTGTGGCCAACCAGGTTCTGCTTGCTACCATGTGGTACATCACTTCTTGCTGGGCCTTCTCGCGGGCGTGTATTGGCCAGGTGCAGAGGCTCATCAGGAACTTTCTTTGGTCCGGTGGCGACGGGCGGCCCGCCAGGGCCAAGGTGGCATGGGCTGTGATCACCCAGCCGAGGGAGAGAGGCGGCCTGGGCATAGTTGATCCTATTTGTCAGAGCCAAGCTTTGCTTGGCAAGTTGGTGGTTCGTGGCCTCCTACCAGGCGCTGAGCTGTGGAAGGAGTTTCTTGTTTCCAGGATTCTTAGCCGCACTCCTTCTCTTAGCGGCCCCTGGACCCCCAGCATCAGGTGGATCTTTACAGAGCAGCGATCCAGAGGAGTGGGCCTTGGTTTCGAGGAGCGTTTTGCAGCTAGCCTTCTGAGGGCTTGGGAGCATCTCAGGCCGTCACTCTTCCAAACTCCCCCGGGCACCGATGAGGAGCGCCTGAGGCAGCCATTGATCTGGAACCCCTTGATCCGACTTCCCAGTGGTCATATGGTTGGATCGCGATCTCACGTGTCGTGGGGCCCGTTGAGCTCCGGCCCAGCCCAGTCCCTAGACGACTGGATATGTTTTCAGCAGCTGCCTCTAGAGGCTCAGGAGAGGAGACCCAGCGGGATGAGGGGCAGAGAGTTGATGAGGAAAGACATTGAGGCGGCCATCCCCCCGGAGTGGCGGACTCCAGTACAGGACCCTCCACCTCCACAGTGGATGGGCGTCTTTACTCGGCATGAGATCCTTCTAGCGGTCTGCGGCTCAGCAGAGAGAGTCGCCCCACTCACCTTCGAGGTGGGAGAGGGAGGCCAGCTTCAGAGGACCCGACTAGATTTGGATGAGTTCCAGGGTTGTATCTTTCAGAGGGTGCGGGTGGTCGGCTTTCATCAGAGACAGTGGCATGTAGACCCCTCACCGGCCTCGATAGGGGAGGACTATTCTTGGAGATTATGGGCTTGGGACAGCAGGCCTCTTATTCGCCTTCAGTGGGATCCACGCGAGTGGCTTTGGCGAGATCCCTACTCGGCCCCTACCAGCCCAGGCACCCCCTTTTTTCAGTACACAGCGAGGCTGGGGTGGCGGATCCAAAGGCACAGGACAGCGGGCACCCCGGCGGCGGCCGAGCATTGGCGGCGACAGGGGCTCTCCCATGCCTTCCTTAGGGACTTCTGGCAGCGCCTTTGGGCCAGCTTCCGGCCCCGGAAGGTGACGCTTTTTCTCTGGCTTACAGCGCATAGAGGACTGGCTGTGGGGGCTTGGCTAGCTTTTGGCAGACACCCAGCGTCCTGCCCTCGGTGCGGCCATGCACAGGAGTCGCAGCAGCACTGCTTATGGGATTGCCCACAGGCACAGCAGGTCTGGCAACGCGCTCTCAGGATGGTTTTTGCAGGCTCGCCAGGTGAGATGATGGCGACGTGGGGTGCGGTGGCTTGGGCCACGGACAGCGGCCCGGCCCTTGGATACGAGGACGTCCCTAGCAGTGTGACCATCCAGGTCTCTGACAGGGTGATGGCGGTGGTTCCGACGCCAGACTTCTCTTCGGCAGTCTGGAGGGGGACGGGCACAGATGGGAGATGATCAGCAGCATGACGGCTTGGCACATATGGAGAGCCCGATGCAGGGAGGCCATAGACCGCCAGGCGACTCCACCGGCGGAGGTCATACAAGCCCTCTGGGTGGACATCATTCACACCTTGAGAGGACACTGGGGGAAACTTCAGGGCGACTCGGATCGCATGAGAGGTCGCCGGAAGGCGTTCCTCCGCACTTGGCAGCCTGGCCCTTTCCTCATCGCGAGGGGCGAGGATGTCACTTGGCACTACAGGCCTCCAGTTTGGCTCCTCTCACCTCCCGCATGTACTACTAGGTAGCCCCCCCCCCAGAGAGCGGCCAGCCACGGGGTTGAGCTCCGGTGTTCACTGTGTTTATTATCCCTCCTTGTGAGGTGAGCTTTGTAGCCTTATGGCGTTTTCTCATTAACTAATAGAAGGATCGTTTTTCCAAAAAAAAAAAAATCAATAAAAGAAACCAAAATCAATCACATCTTGACGTCCTCCTAAGCTAAGAGTTGCATACCATTCCCTACATATCAAAAAAGGCCAATCCATGCACAGTCAAAGAAAGTTAAAGGAGACTCTGCAATGATAATGGTACTAACTCGGCACATGGTCACTGCTATTAGAAAGTGGATTATGGTAGTTGTTGAGTACCTTCTATGACGACGTGGGTATGAAACCATGCCAAAAGAGACTTCTCCTCCGGCTGGCTGCTCTGTGAGGAGACGGCTATCTCATACAGGGGGAGGGGGGGGGAGCAACCACACAGGTGGTCTGTAATGCCAAGTGGGGTCACAACCTCTATCTGTGAGAAATGGGCCAAGCCTCAAGAAAGCTTCCCGCCACTTCTACATGCAGTCAAAATCTCCCTGTAGCTTCTCCCACTGACCGCGGGGGTGTGAATGATACCGGGCCATATGCTCCCAATGGACTCAGCCAGCAGAGTGTGGGTACCCTCGATGGCTTTGTTGCATCTAGCTCACCAAATGTGCCAGGCTGCTATGCTACTGCAAATCCCCCATCTCTCGCATGAGCTTGGTCGCCAGTAGTCTCTAGGTGGGGCTGTGACTGGTGCTGCCGAAATACGATGATGAGAGACCTGAAGGGCTAGCCCTCCCCCATCCTCCTCATAAGCCCTGACCACTCCAACCTCTATGGCCCAAACGACAATGCCCCATGTAATGATCTGGGTTGATGCCCTGTCCATAGTGAAGATGCGGAGAATCCACTGCCAAATCTGCTGAGCCTTCAGGCAATCCCAAAGACAATGTCGCTGAGATTCCTAAGGGTGGCCGCACCGCGAGCAAGCTCCTGGCCAACCTCCAACTACCAACCAAGTACCGACCGCCAAGCTCTTGTGTGCCATCAACCAAAGAAAGCAGGTGATCTTTCTAGGCCGAAAACTGTCCCAAAGCCTCTTCCAGTAATCTGAAAGGAAACGCTATGAAAGGCCCTGTGAACTACCAATGTGCTGCTATTGTCGGGGTGCCATCTATCTCTAGCATCTAGATCTTGTGGCCTAGCCACGTTGTATGTGCAAAGAAGGGGGCATCCAGAGTCTCCTGCCGATCCACGGGGTCATGCCAAGTCCACTCCCGGGTCCCACTGTAGGCGCATGACAGGTCGGCACTCCTATATCCATAGCCGCCAGAATCTCTCCCCAGGGTCTATGTGCCACTCCCATGCCCGAAAACCAATCACCCTCACCCTTTGCAAGATGTAGCCACTAAAGTCCTCTAAGGGAAGGTCGGATCTCTCTAGTTTGCCATGGGATCCAATAGAAAAAGTGAGCACACCACTGCCCTCATCTGCTCCGTGTGGACTGCCACGAGAATATCATGCCTGTTAAACACACCTAGCCACCCTAAGTCGGGTCTAGGATAGGGGTCATCCACTCTTGAGGGATAGCTAAGTCGATGTCAATGCTGAGCCTAGCTCTACCTCGTACCCCTACCAAGCCTCTCTCCTACACCTCCGGGGGTAACTGCCTGTGTGCGATCCAATCTCCAAGGGACTTGGCTGGTCCTATGCTCAAGGTTCCCCATGATACGTGAGGTCGGGCCCCTAACATATGCCCACTGGGTAAACGGATCAAGGGGTTGCAGACCAAAGCCTGCCAAAGCCGCTCCTCTAAGGCTACTAGAGCTATCTGCCTAAGGGCCAGCTTGAGGTGATCCCAAGCTCGAAGTAAGCTATCTGCAAATCTATCCCCAACAGCTAGGCTAAAACCGTGGGCTTGCATCTCTGTGAAAATCCATCTGGTACTCTGTGGCCAAGGTCCCCCTAGACTCGGGGTGCGGGCTGAAATCCGGGCCAAGAGGAAACCCTTCTAGGGCTCACCACCGGGAAAGAGTCCTCTAATGATCAGCTTGCCCAACAGGGCATAGCTCTAAATAGCGGATCAAGGGGTTCCAGACCAAAGGCTGCCGAAGCCGCTTCTTTGACGCTGCTGGAGCTATCTTCCTAAGGGCAAGCCTGACGTGATCCCAAGCTCGAAGTAAGCTGGCTGCAAATCTGTCCTAAAAAGATGGGCTAAAACCGCGGGCCCGCACCTTTGTGAAAATCCATCTGGTACTATGTGACCAAGGTCCCCCTAGACTCGGGGTGCGGGCTCAGATCCGGGCCAAGAGGAAACCCTTCCAGGGCTCACCACCGGGAAGGAGTCCTCTAACGATCAGCAACAGGACACGGCTCTGAATAGTAGGGCCAACGAGGTCTAGCCCCCCTCTACTACATGGCTGAATGATCACTCTCCCTGCCACCTTGGCCCTAGCTAGCCTCCCATCATTGCCGGACCATAGGAAGTTCTTGATCAACCGTTGTACATGGCCAATACATGCCGGAGAGAAGACCCAGCACGAAGTGATGTACCACATGGTGGCAAGAAGAACTTGGTTTGCCACTACCACTCTACCTGCTAGGGAGATCCTCACAAAACTCAAGTATAAAAGTTTCTTCCAAATGGTCAGAAGAAGAGGCGTGAGCTATTGCTCAGGAGAAATGTCAATGCCAACCTGGCAACCAAGATAGCGAACAGGAGTGCCCCACAGAATCCACTAGAAAGCCTCAACTGGGTGCCAAGTCGGGGCGGGTGCTGAGCCTACCCAAAAACCACACAACTTGTGCAATACAGCTATATTAAATGATGAATGCGGTTACAATGAGATCCAAATGGATCTGTACTGCTGAATATGCTGCCTATATGCTGAATATGCTGAATGAACTGAATGAACTGCTGTCCACTATCTTTCCCTCGTCTCCTGGGAAGGAAACGCTGAAGGGAGGCTTTGGAACAGATGCTGAATGCTGACCTGATGATGAAACGCAGATCTGTTGGGCTGAACTGACTGCGTTTGCTGATTATGTTGATGCGGATGATGCGTTTGCTGATTATGCTGCTCCCAATGCTTCCTGGAGGAGATGCGTTGGAGAACACACTGCTGAATGCTTGAATGATGAGCTTGGTTGGCTGAATGGAGAGGCGCCTGAATATATATGGGTGAATGCTGCTGGTCGGCCAGCATAAGGGCTGTCGGCCAGATGCCATGTCCATAAATGCTGTCGGCTGCCCCATAAATGCCTGTAAAAATGCCTATAAATGCCAATAAAATATTTAATGGCTCCTGATGATGTCTATGATGCTAATATGATGCCATGTCACTGTACACCTGACTGGTGTGCACGTTACAGGGAACCACTCGAGGCGGTCTCCTAGACATCGCGAGGGCAAGCTCTGGCTAGATGGCCCATCTGCCTACAAATGAAACATTGGCCTGGAAGGCCTAATACTCCACTCGCTGAAGGATGGGGTCTCCCCGGAGGCATGGGATAGATATAACATGTGGCATTGAATCTAACGAGGTAACACAAATGCAGAGGGATGGAATCCCAGTTGCTCGCACCAAGGCCGAGGCAACAATGGGGGGGGGGGATTCATCACTCTCCCGATGGCACCACCAATCACCGAAAGAAGAGGAAGGTATTCCTTCCTAAGGCCTGGGAAGCAAACTGTCACTGGGAAGCCCGACACACCAGCAAGTGGGTCAAACGCAGGGTTGAAGCCGTACTGCCACCGCGCACAAAGAAGGCCTACGCCGTACGCAGTGCCAAGGGGCTCAGCTGCATGACTCGGTTTGACGTTGCTGGCGAGCTGGTAGTAACCACACCCCAAAGAGTGAATGTATGTGATCTTTGAATGCTCACCAATGAGGCTAAAAGATCCCTGAGTTGTCGGTGCGCAGGGCTGCTACCAACAATTTTGCAAACCAGGATGGAGGCCTCTAAAGCTACAACAGTCGTGGTAGCAAGAATCTGAAGGTCCGCTTCGGAAAAGGATAAGCAAGCACCGGCGGCCTTGGTCAGGGATGACGGAGCGGCTGCCATGGAGTCCTCCTGGGGCTGAAGACTAGAAAATGCCGAAAACTTGTCGAGATGAGAACATCCCGAAGATCCAGAAACTCAACCTACGGGGAAGAGGGAGAGGAAAAAGGAAAATGAAACAGACACGGCGACAGGAAGGCGAGGAGACAAGAAGAAGAAAAAAAAAGGGGGGGGGGGCAGGGGATGCAAACGAGGGGGGGCAGAGGATAGCTGGGTGACGGGGGGCAGGGAGAGGCTGGCAAAGGGGGGTGGGGAGAGACTAGTGAGGGAGAGGCAGGGCAGGCACAGGGAAAGAAAGGGGGGACAAGGCGGCCAAGAGGGCGGCAAAGGGGAGGGGAGACGGGAGAGGCTGGAGAGGGCGGGGCAGAGGAAAGGTAGGCAGAGGCGCAGAAAACAAGGGGGGCGGAGGCGGGCTGGACAGGCGAGTGGAGGGGCAAAACAGCACGAGAGGGGGGGGGGGGCACAGGAAACAAACAAGGAAGGGGGGGAAGCTCAGAGAGAACGCTCACGACTTGCTTGATGTTTTGCTTCTTTTGCATAAGATTCAATTTGAAATGCATTGTGACAGAACTTTCATGATGCCAGCTCCAACCGTCCCTAAAATTCAGCAGCAATAGTCCTGAAAATTTGAAGACAAGCGTCAAGACAATCTGTAGTTGTCCCCAAACTTGGCAACCGTTTGACACTTGTCCTGCTCCTTGTCAAATCAGCCAACTTGTCATTTCATCCTATACTTTCCTTCTCTACACTAGAGTTTCCCAAGTACTATAAATTAAGCTTCTCCCCCTCACTTTGCACACATTGTCTCAGCTTGCCTAACTTAGTCTAGTCTAGTTTCCAAAGGTTAAACTAGTTTTTCAGCTCTTTCACCATCTCTTGAGCAGAATTTGATCAACTTTGGGATTACAGTGGCTAATATTCTCCTATTGAGACTCCCCCATTCGGGGTTGAGCACAATCTTGCCTTTGTGAAGAAACAGCACTTTTTCCAGCCCTAAAAAGGGACTTTCTGGATATCTTATATTTTATTTTTGGGGCTTTTTTGTCTTGGCTGCTGGCCCATGCCTTTATGGTGACCGACCAGCACCCCTCCTTCACTATATATAGCATTGCCTATACCTCATCATCACTGTACCACTTCATCGCCATATCAGGTACCATCTGGCTGCCTACAGCAGGGGCTCACATCAGCGTTTTCCTCTGCTGGTCCAGGCCGCCTTCTACAGGGCTCACATCAGCCTTACATCAGGCTGTTTTCGGCGCTTACATCAGGCTTACTTCTGCACCATATCTGCGTTTTACTCCTGCATATGTCAACGCCTACATCAAAGCATACGTTAGCGTTTATACATCAGCTTACATCTGCGTTTTGGTTCAGCAGACATCTGCGCTTTGCTTCAGCAGTCATCTGCATTTTCGCTGCAGCATACATCAGCGCTAGACATCAGCCCACATCTGTGCTTACATCAGGCTTACGTCAGGACTTATATCAGCATTTATCTCAGCCTTACGTCAGGGCTCACATCAGGCTTACGTCAGGGCTTATATCAGCATTTATCTCAGCCTTACATCAAGGCTCACATCCGTGCTTACCTTCAGCATATCTTGTGCGTTTTGCCACAGCCCTCTCTACTACACATCGGGACGGCAGCCCTCTTTGCTACACTCGGGACAGCAGCCCTCTCTGCTACACTTCGGGACAGCATCCCTCTTTGCTACTTCGGGACAACAGCCCTCTTTGCTTCAGGTACGCAACACTCGTGTCACCAAAGCTTGCACCACTCGGGACGGCACCCTCTCTGCTTCAGGTACGCAGCACTCGTGTCATCAGAGATTGCACCATCGTCATCGTCATCGACGTTACCTTTCTCCGCTATCACCTCGGAGTGCTTTGCATCACATCAATGCTGCGTTTTTGCTACAGCATACATCAGCCCACATATGTGCTTACATCAAGGCTTATATCAACGTTTATCTCAGCCTTACATCAACGCATACATCAGGGCTCACATCCGTGGTTACCTTCAGGACAGCAGCCCTCTCTGCTACACATCGGGATAGCAACCCTCTCTCCTACACATCGGGACGGCAGCCCTCTCTGCTACACTCAGGACGGCAGCCCTCTCTGCTACACATTGGGACAATAGTCCCCTCTACTACTTCGGGACAGCATCCCTCTCTGCTACACATCGGGACGGCAACCCTCTCTGCTACACATTGGGACAGTGGCCCTCTCTGCTATTTCGGGACAGTAGCCCGTGTCACCAGAGCTTGCACCACTCAGGACAGCAGCCCGCTCTACTTCAGGTATGCAGCACCCGTGTCATCAGAGACTGCACCACCATCATCGTCATCGATGTTACCTTTTTCTACTACCACTATCACCTCGGAGTGCTTTGCCTCATATCGACGCAAGCCTTCATCATCAACCGTGCTTCAGCTCCGACGTCTTCTCTGCTTCAGCACTGATCTTCTTTCTGCTCAGAGTCACCTCTCATATGAGGGCTCTTGTACATAACTGCACTCACCCTTTTATATATATTCACTAACATATTTCATGCTGTGTGGTTTTGCTCTAATCTCTCGTATATCTGGTCCTTCCATCCTTTTACCCTCACACCTTACACTTAAGCAATTAACACAATTAAACAACTTGAAAATGGCACCACAAAATGAAGCTTAACAAAGCTGAAAATTAAAATCACTTGCACGTTGCACTGGGGCCGGAAAGGTCCAACCCCGCTTGTAATAGATTGTATTATCAAGGTTCCTATTACAAGCTTCACAGGCATTCACATGCCAAACTGTCCATGGCATTCATGCAAATGAAAACAGCATTGCAAACATGGTTGTTGATGTGGTTGATTGCTTCCATAGCTTCCATTTGATTTCACAGTCTCACTCCTCAATCCCTCATAGCTAATCAAATGCAACTATGCTCCGTAGACATCCATACACAAACATTGTGTGTGCCAAGACCGAGACATAGGACCATAATGACTAGTATTTGGATCTTGAGTAAGTGAAAGAGAGCTTAAATGAGCTCTTACCGCAATTTTGCTTCTTGCCTTTGAGTACAACCATCATATGGTTGATGTCTACGCTTCCAGGAGTCCATTTCCACTCCCAACTGAAATTAGGGTTTCATAAGTGGAAGACAAGATTTCTCTAGCTTTCATGGCTATGGGAATCATGAAAAAGAAGAAAATCAGCTTTCGCATAAGTGTGTGTGTCCAAAAATGAAAAGAGGAGCCTCCATATGGCTGGCGCTCACTTCTAGAGGGAGGAGAGAGGAAAGATAAGCTTTCCTGATATGTAGAGGATGAATGGAGGGTGCCTATTGGGCCACCCGTCCAAACCATCCCTCCTCTTGACATGTGGGAGGCCGCCCAAAGCTCATAAGGGCACCTGTGCCTAGCCGACCGGAAGTGGAAACTAGTCCAACCTCTTTATGAATTGTCCGCCCAAACTTTAATGAGGTGTGGATGTCCAAACTCACTTATAACTTGGGCAGACACAATTATTAAAGTGTGGACCTGCAAAACAGAAAAATTTGCCATTTGTTCATAAAATAAGCAACATAGAGTAAAGTAGTATATACCTTCATAAGGTCATAAAAATCTGAAGTTACGAATTGAGAAATTTGAGAAAGAAATAATAGTGAAGAAGGACAAAGACAAAAACAAAGCATTTGAAAGATCAAAAATAAATAAACTAACAAACCTAGCTACTAAGAAGGGGAAATCAAAAGATAATATCAAACGAAGACTTTTAATTAAGAAATTAAAAAAAACCAAAAAACAAAACAAAAACAAACAAAACAAAACAAAACAAAAAACAAAAGACAAAAGACAAAAAAGACAAAAAAGAAAAACAAGAAACAAGAAAACAAGAAAACAAGAAAACAAAACAAAACAATTACATAAATGAAAGAAACTTTTTTTTTTTAACACACACACACACAAGCATACACACACTTCTTCTTAATAAGAACTTAAATCTTTTAAGCTGAGATACTAAACAAGAACATAAAATAGCAAAACAAAGAACTGTAAACTCTAGACCTAAAGCACTTAAGAGCCAGAACCAAACATTAAGCTAAACTTTAAAAAAGACTTCAACTCAAAAGTGTAACCATTAACTCCAATGTCTGTCCGAACATGAAGTGTAGGTTCATCAACTCTATCATGCATAGCGTGGACAATAAGCTATGACATCCCTACTTATGTCATTAGTGCCCAAGAGTACGTGCAAGTTTGTATAAGATTAGTCCAAAAGAACATGCTTTATAAAACCAACGAACTGAGTTTCTATCACTCTCCGGAGGTGATGGGCACCTACTTACCACTTGTGAGGTCAGAAGACAGTTTCACTCACACGGTTCGCAAGAGGGCATCCCCAACTCATGAACTATACGCACAATTCACGCATGAAACAAAACAGCTCATGCGAAAATAAGTTCAAAACCTTACACGTATAGATGCAATGCAAGAATGCACCGTGGAACAGTTTCTCATTTCATTTAGCTAGTAACCCATGGTACCATATTCTAGATATGGGCACGGATCAATATCCCCAGCCTACATAACCAACCTACAGGCTCTTGGTGTTAACAGCAAGTCCTCGACCATGCCAGTCCATCTTATGGAACTCGTCCATAAGCCTGAAGCACAGAGAATGCCCAAATAGTGACACCTGCTTCAAGGTAGCCATTTTTACTCAAAGATGAGCACTCTATGCCTAATAGTTTTCTATTTGGGCTAATGTTGGCCAAACTTTTCTCTCCCTATTAATTCAACTAATGAGAGATTTCAAAATTTCAAAATTTGAATATTAGTTTGTGTGTTTCAATTTGCACTCATTGCATTGATCCTACTTCAAGCATCTATTCCACATTCTTGGGTTGATAACTTGATTGAAACTCTACCGAACCCTAAAGAAGCTGAACTTTTTAAAAATTCCTTCTTATACAGAGGAGGTGTTACAACTCCTTGATCTTGTATGCTCATTTCTCCTGACTTTATCTTATCAATTTTAAAAAAAATACCTAAGACTCTCAAAATCCTGGTTCCCAAACCCCATGTGGATAGCGAAATCCCTCTTAGCTAGAAAAATATGCACCCTTACTGATGACGGATTATTACCCTCAATAATGTGGACCATGAGCAAGTTGCTGATCTGAATTGAAAGCCAAAAGAGGGAGGCCAGTCTCACTCAAGACACGAAAGAATGAAGCCTTACAAATGATCCAATCCTTCTAGATCCTCATTGCCATTTACTTCTTGATGCTCTATAGTAGAATTACTCAAAGACATAACCCAACACACCAGCGAAGCTCATCTACTACTTCATCTCATCTCTTTCATCCTGTCATTGGTGTACACAAAGAGGTATGCAATTGACTCTTGCCCTTGCTAATTTACTAGTAAGCGGGTTTTCTGGGGCAGTTGCTTAGGAAAGCACCTATTCTCAGCTTACAATTGTACTCATATTTCTCTTATGGGACAGCATTGAAGGAGTTTACATTTTCTTTAAAAGGGTAATCAGGTAAGAGTATGCACCTACTCCTCCTCAAACAGGTGGTGCAGGAATTGACATTCCACAGCAATTGAATATTCCCTTCAGTGTACCAAAGTATGATAAATACTTTGCACATTAGATATGATGGGAGCTTCACAAACCAATTTGTGTTGAGTACCCTCAAAAGGAAGCTCAATTTGTGTTGAGTACCCCCCAAAAGGAAGCAAGGGCGCATAACCAGAAGAAAAATCGAGAGCTGCTGGATGAGTTCATGAACTAAGAGGATTTCGAAGTCGATGTCGAGAGAGAAGGACGAGATTACCTTGAGCTCGATTGCAGCAGACTCTCTGAGGGCTGAGAGGGCGTCCAGGTCCGCCTGCGCTTCGGGAGTGATAGACTCCGAACCTGGCTCCAGCCACAGAGCCATCAAACCTTCTCTGATTAGTGAGCTCGGTTGATTACGATACCGGACCCTCTCCGCGATGGAGTGTGAAAACTAGACCAGCGTCAAGGCCTCATGGTCGGTCGTTCTAGGTTCCAGAATCCACAACAGTGCAACACATATGATAAACATATAGTTGTATTTAATGTAAAATTTGATGCAAGTTAACTTAGGTGTGAGAAAGGGTTGTAAAATTGCATGAATAATTATTGCTTCTCACTCTAAACCCTTAAGAGTCTTTACATACACATCCCATCCAATGAGTTTCCCACCCACAAGTGTTACAACTCACACCCGATGTCTCAATCGGCTTCCGTGCATACACCCCACTAGTATTATAACTCACACCCGATGCCCCTTAATCAACATGCACGCATTCACGTGGTTCCATGAACTCATCACCCATCCATAGATTCGCTTCTCCTAACTATCATGAGGACACTTGATCTGTGGACCACCTTGCAACACACCACATGTCCCTGAACCCATACACAGTTGGCTCAAAACATTGATATGTGCACATCTAGGTCTCTTATATAGGTTGCATGCCCTTAACTCCACAAGTGTAACACTTGAGTACAACGAATGCTATGACACTCCAATGCGCAATATCCAAATGCTGACTATGGTTCATAGAGAGGGTCCATTGGTATATTGCACAAGTGTTGTCATTACATATAAGAGGTAAACTCTTCTTCTGTTAGATCATGAGGCATGTAGACCTTACTTATTTAGAATAATAAATATCCTTACAGTGATCTTATATTTCCTCTTTACACAAGAGAATCTTCTATATCTAGTATAGGCAACATATTAATTATCCTTATAAGAGGTAACCTCTTCTGTTAGATCATGAGGCATGTGTAGACCTTACTTATTTAGAATAATAAATATCCTAGAGTGATCTTATATTTCCTCTTTATACAAGAGAATCTTCTATATCTAGTATAGGCAACATATTAATTATCCTTATACAAGCCTTACAAAACATAATAGAGACTACCACAAACAAATCAATTTCACAATACTCATCTGATCTGATGGCATTAGAATATGAATATTCCTAAAAGTTGTAAATCTTTAAGAGAAAGCATTGCATTGTCTGGATGTTATGGACATAGAAGCCTAGATGATTTTTCAAGCAGCATTCTTCCGATTTCCTTGATGTGAAGAGGTCTAGTTTAAAGGAGAGAATATGTAATGAGACCAAAAGGCCATAATAGATTGGCTTTATTACACTAAGGTGAGGCTGGCAATGTCTCTCACAAGAAGGATCTTTTATGATGACATGTCCTTCTCACACTGGCAAATGCAAGCACTCTCGTACACCCACCATAGGCATGCGTATGCATGTTTAACCTAACCTCAATAATAATTTTTTGGCTCATAAATAGAGGGATGGGTGAGTACAATCTCCCATTTACAAGAGTGAGGGGTTGTGCATGTCCTTCCATACAATGTAAAGTCACACTAATCTCATGTTCCCTAGCATGTTATTCATTCTTGTACTTGATAATGAATTGCAAAGGGGATAAGATAGTTCCATGCAAAGCAAGCATCCTAAAGAGATTAACTGCATTGCTCCCAACAACCATCTTTGTTTATTACTCCCAAAACAACCATCTTTGCCTATTACTCCCAACAATCACCTTTGTCTATTAGTTAAATTTGGATCTAAGCAGTTTAAACACCTTTGTCTATTAGTTAAATTTGGATCTAAGCAATTTAAACACCATAACTCTAATCTTGATTAAGCAAGATAATTAGCACTAAACAAACATAAACATACCAAGTAAATAAGCACAAAAGGAAGACTCTATCCCATTGCAAAATCCCACTAAACACTTAAATGGACACAATAATATGCTTAATCAAGAGGTTGATTGCATTGCACACATTCCATTAGATAGAGGGCCTTTATATAGGCTTGAGTATATCTCCATTAGCCACTAGGCTGGTGACTCATAATATTGATTAAGCCATTCCCTAATCTTGTTGAGGGTCGCATAGAACTCCCCCTTGCTCCTAACATTTACCCAACATCACTTGCTATTTTCAAGACTCCCCCTTAATTGATGAGTTCCTACCACCATACATACACTACTAGATCTACACTCTTAGTCATTTGCTAGAGTGGTCTATCAAAGGTGCCTCATAAGCTATAATGTTAACTTGCAGTTTGAATTTTTATGCAAGGGTATGTTTACAGTGAGTGAGTTTAAACACAAGGTGGGAGTTTAAATACAAGGGTACATATGTAGTGAGTTTAAACACAAGGAGGGAGTTATGCCCTTGACTTTCTTCGCTCAGTCATTTTGTGAGTCTGAGAGCCCAAGCTCTCCACCCATACACACTCATATGCTCATTTGATCGCAACTTACAAAGGTTACAATAACTTTTGTCACCCCTGACATAATACTTGAAAAAATACGAATACACATGCACACCAAAGTAGATTGAGGCAAAACATGAGAGGTCATTAATTAATCATTGATCATAATACAAAACAGTTACATGCTTGATACATCTTCATCATCAATCACTTCCTCGCTCCACTCTCATGAATCAATGGTAAGCTTATGAGGAGAAGGACATTTTCTCTCCCTTCAATGATGTCTTCTTGTGGTTGAATGAATTGTTGAATGCATTGCTCTTAATGTCTTCTAGAGGCTACTATATCTTGCTGAATTGATGTCTATGTGATGGAGCAAGGTTAGGCCAAAAAATTTGCCATCTATCTCTACTCTAATGATTTGCTAACATGAACCCTAATTTTTCTAAAAAAATATCTCCCTCTCTACTCTAATGATTTGCTAGAAAACGAACCCTAACATGTTAGCAAATCTATCTCTACTCTAATGATTTTCTAACATGAACCCTAATTTTAAAAACCGTTATTTCTCTCTTCTCTAATGATTTGCTAACATGAACCCTAATAAAAAACACATAAACCCTATTGGTGTGGTGAACTAAGTAGCAATCAAGCATACGACCTAATCTAGCTCAACAATTAAGGTGTCAGTCTTACCCTAGTTAGCTTTGATACCAACTTAAAATTTGGATCTAAGGAGGTCCAAAAACCACACTCTAATCATGATTAAGCAAGAAAATTAGAATTAACCAAATATAAACACACCAAGTAAATAAGCACAAAGGAAGACTCTATCCCCCATTAGAAGATTTCCACTACTTAACACTTAAATGGATACAATAATATGCTTAATTTCATTGCATTGCCAATCTTCCACACATTCCATTAGATAGAGGAACTATATATAAGCTTGAGTACATCTCTATTAGCCACTAAATATGACTCATAAGCTTTATCAAGCCATCCTCTAATCTTGCCTAGATTTTAGGACCACCTCTGAGCACCCACGTCGGCCTTTTGTTACCTTCTTCTAGGTGCCTTCTTTTGGCCACCCTTTGGGATGGACATTCCACATACTATTGGGGTAAAGGCCAATGGCCAAAGGCCGGGCGGGCACCCCTTATACATGTACACATTGTACTGTCATATATAAGTGAAGATAATGAAGAATAAGGGTAACTGAGTACCCACAAAAACTTCTTGTGTGCTTTGCTCTCTCTCTCTCTCACCCTCTTGCTCTCTCATTGCATTGACTCCGCATCATCCCACCATTGCTTCCTCTCAACTGGTATCAGAGCTACATCCGAGAGCTACATCCGTGGGGGCTCATGGTTGGAGCAAGGAGACAAGCTTTATTGCAAGTTCAAGGATTCAAGCTTCATTGTTGCGACATTCGTGCTTGCTGTCCAGATTTGAAAAAGGTACAAATCTCAATACCGAGCTCTCCGGCATTTAAGTCAAACAGGTACTTCGATTAAGGGATCCATTGAGGCTCAGTTTGGGGGTTGCCATAGCCCAATTTGGAAGTGTTTGGACAGCCAATAGTGGATGGAAATAAGGCAGAATAGCTTGGTTTTGGATTGCTCGAGAAGAGGTTTTGGTACATGTATTCGATATATGCAAGCACGGGGGTTGCTTAAGCAGGGGGCCTGCTTGTGCCCTGGCATAGTATAATTCTCCTATTTTTTTAAAAAGGGTTCAGGTTCTATTTATAGGAGAGGGAGGCTCTAACCAAGACCAACTGATTTCTAGAATTTTCTAGATTCAGTTTGGTTGAATTTGGACCAGATTTGGACCTAGTTTGGTTCCTTTTTTATTCGGTTTGGACCTAGTTCGGTTTTGATTCGGTTTGATCCAAGAGAGAGGAGAGATAAAAGTATCACATTATTTTTGAGTTTAAAACTCATTCAAGCATGTGAAGTAGGCGCCTCCTTGAAGGGACTCCCCTTCCTTACACGTGTCAAAATGGAATCATTATACCCAAAATATCTCATTTTTTTAGTAATACTCATAGTTTTTTACTAATAACCCTTATACATAGTCAACTCTTCATCTTATGTGAGCATTTACTCGTTTTTGGGTATTTTTCTTTTACAAATTGGATTTATCTTTTCCCCACACATGGATTGATCTTATTGGCCCATAGGAACCTTAATTTAAAATTTCGAAAAAATCTTAACTCTCAGGATAAGGCCTCTTGAATAGATTATACTTGATTTCTAATGCACCTTCTGAAAATCTTTTTGAACTTTTATTTCGGGGGAACTTATTTTAATAAGAAGAGATATTTTTCCATCCAAAAATATTTAAAAACTGAACTACCACTCTCTAGGCCAAAAACTGGTAGTAGAAACAAGATCTTTTATATTTCTGAAGAGGGATATGACTACAAGGGAAAATACTGGTCATCCTGAGAGACTGGGGAGGAATCTTACATTGCCTCTCATAGAGGTAGCATAACTTCTTCCAAACTCCATATGCACCACCCTCAATGTCCTTTACATTAAAATAAACTGATTTTGAGAGAGTCAACATAATGGTAGAGCGTGCAAGCTCATCCATCTCATCCCAATCATCTCTGTCCATGCCTTCAGGCTTTACCCCTTCGCATTTGATAGGCTTAACTTGCTTCTTTTGCACCAAGACATTGTATATTTGTTCCTTCCAATATGAGAAGTTTGTACCATCCAACTTCTCAATATTAAACAAGGCATTTTCTAAAGTAGAAGACGAAGCCATAACCACTATATGTGCAAACCAACAAGCAACCAAGATAGTATCAACTACACAACCAAGAAGACAAGTATAGCTGCAACCCGAGTGCCACCGCAATGGCTAAACAATGGCTAATGCAATGCCAAAACAACCCTTTATGTCTTCCAAAGCAACCGGCTTCCTTACTGTGATGTGAACGCAAAACAGCTGAACCGGTTCACTGAAAAACCAGTTCAGATACATCCAATGTGAAAACAGCTTCACAAATATCCAGTTTGCAGGCTTGTGGTGTGAACACAACTCATCCAAGTGGTTTAATCCAAGTGGTTTAATCCAAAATAGTTCAATTCTGCAGTGAACATAACTCGTCCAAGTGGTTTAATCCAAAATAGTTCAATTCTGCAGTGTGAAAGCAGCCTTCCAGAATATCCAGCTCCAGAGTTCCAGTGTGAAAGTAGATTTCTTGAACCAGTTCTGTTTGAACTAGCTCACTGCTGCCCAGTGTGAAAGGGGTTTGCTCTAAACCATTACAAGAGATGACCATAGTGTGAAAAGGGATTAATTAATACTAAGGTTAAGAAGCCTTAGATAAGGCTTAAGGTTAAGAAGCCTTAGATAAGGCTTAAGGCCTTTTTAAAAGACCTTATCCGCACAAAAGCAAACCCGCGATCATCTCGAGACGGCGTCGATTTCGCCAGGATGAAAATGTAGGTTTGACACCGCCAATCCAGATGAAAACCTTCTCTGACAGCACTCGATTCAATTTGGAGGCACCAAGGCTATACTAAGCCATAGCCAATGCAAAAAAAAAAAACTTTAACTCTTCTTCTCTTCTTTGACTATTACAGACCGAAGCAGGTGCACGCTTTTGTACCAGGCGATGAGGTTTGGAGCTCCAAGGGCTCACCAAAACACCATGACAAGCTAGATTTCCAATCTCTTTCTTCTCTGTCTGTTCTCAAGCCCCATGATTATGGGCACAAGCAGCCCCTGTGCTTCAGATTTGAGCTGCCCCCTTACTTTGAAATAATGATAATTTTTACTATTCTCTAAAATTCTCTCCAAATTGAAGAAATTGGAGCTTCCCTCCTTCTTCAATCTCCATTGGTGGCTCCATCAACACACCAAACCAATTGATTGGTTGGGGGCCTCTACCGTGATCAAAGAATCAAGCAATTTGTAAGGTAAAGTGTGAATTTTGATCTTTTTCCATAATTTCTCAATGTTTCTCTCTTCTTAACCCCTCTCAAGCTTGAGAAGCTTAATTGGAATGGATTTTTAATGCTATTGAAGTTAATTGATGAATGGTAGTAAGGAAATACATAAATTCTCATTTATGCTTAATTTTAATGGTTTTTATGATTTTGGTCTTCTCTAAAATGATTATGATGTTATGCCTCATTGAAAAAAGGCATTCCCCTCTCTTCTTCAGTAAATCCAACCATTCTTATCCTAGATGAATGATTAATGGATAAAATCAAGTTTTCATGATGTTTCTCTTTAATAAGTAGAAAATGTTTACATTAGAATGATTTAAATACTCTTGGTGAACTTCTAATTAATTTTAGAGAATAAAAAATTAAAAAATGGTCAGCCATACAAAGGAGATTATGGCAAAATTTTCTAAAATTGTGTAAAATAAGTTTTACTCAAAAAGAGTAATTCCCATCGTATATGTATTCTTAAAGTGTTAATTTTCATCCTAGGTAAGAAAATGCATACTAAAAATATTTTATTAAAAAAGTGTTACTTTCTTTAGAATTAAATTCTATGCATAGAAGGAAGCATATTGAAATTGTTATTTTGATTATAAAAGTGTGATTTTCATCATAACTGATTTTTATGCATAAATTAGATGCATAAAAGAAATTCTTTTATATTAAAAGAGTGATTTTCATCATAAATGATTTGTATGCATAAACATATGCATAAAAGATATTTTTTATATTAAAAGTCTGATTTTCATCATAAATGATTTTATGCATAAATTAGATGCATAAAAGTAATGCTTTTATATTAAAAGAGTGATTTTCATCATAAATGATTTGTATGCATAAAAGATATTTTTTAATATACTGTGAGATCCCCGTCCCCACCGCACAACAGATTCGGGTTGCTAGTAGCGGAAGTAGCACTTCTTGCGCAGGGTAGGATTCCACACTCGGGGCCTCGCCCACCACGGATATCCGGATAAGAGACTAATCCATCGGTTTTTCCAAAACCGAACCCGAAAAAAACTTCCTTTGTCCGGAAAGCGCGGGCGATTCCACCAGGATAACTTTTCCCTAACGTAGTCAAAAGCCTTAACTAACTGAACTCATCTGACCGAACCCGTAACTCCCATTGTCAGATCAGGGAAAAAGACTGTACTTGGATCATAGAGACCAACGCTTTTTTCCTCATTGAGAGGCACAGCTGTTGATTCTTTTCCATAGAACAATTTTTGTCCGAAATTTACTTCATCTATCGAACTAAACAGAAACTGAGTCTCGATTTACGAATCCATCAATCCAGCCTAACCCCATCTAGTCCCATGGGTTAGCCAACAGCCCAACCGCCCAACCACTGTAGTGATGGGATCCAATTTAGAATTTGGTTAGGTTTTGTCTCGGATACTAGGGAAAAGAGTTCCCAGGCCCCCTAGCCGGAATTTCAAGCAAATTTAACTCCAGTCACACCACTTACACACCCAATATGAAATTGCCTTTTTCCCAAATTCAAATGTATTTAAATCAGTCATTTAATGAAATCATAGTGTTACTGATCATAAACTTCCAAGTATCCAGTTGAATCTTAATTTCCAATCATTCCTTCATCGGAGTATCTATGGCATCATTGGCAACCAGAACGCTCACCACCTGTTCACTCAGGGGCCTTTTCGATAGTTCCTAGCTCATAGTACCCGGCAATATTCACTTATAAAAATCAAGACGGAATCCTCGTTGAAGATCAGCAAGATCAATCAACAGATCCATATAAGAGAGCTATGGACTCATCAGTTGAGGACCAGCAAGGTCAATCAACCAGATCCATACTCGGTTTCAGAAACAACTCTTACTCCTTGTTCCAATATCTTCCACGACGCACGTGTGGGTATCTTCGACGACCCAGAGCCCGAGCACCGTATGGTCAGCACCCTCTAGGATCTTTTGCAGGTCACCTAGCGCTTCACTCATAGGCCACTTCCTTGGTCCCTCATCCACCGTACCAGAAGCTCACCATTTAAATCGAAGCGAGGCTGGTCAAGACCTCGGCCGACCTTGCTACGCGAGACGTCCTCCATTGACTCTCTGTCACAGCAGCAGTTGCAACTTTATCAGTTAGGTCTCCACGACCTTAATCACAAGACGGTCAAAATGCTTCCCCAGCATTCTTGACATAAAACAGTCATTTACAAACAGGTTACAAATACAGTTTCTATAATGAACTCTCATCTTTCCACATTATCTCTCATCAATCCACATTACTTATTCCACATTCCATTCATATGTGTACTCATTCTCATCCAATCACATTCCATTCATATGTGTACTCATTCTCATCCAATCACATCAATTTCCATCTCATCACATCAAATTCATTTATATCATCGTCACATCATTTCACATACACATTCGCATTTCATTATTCCACATACACATCCACATTCGTACATCCACATCCATACATCCACATCCATATCCGCATTCATACATACACATCCACATTCCATATCTACATCCATACATCCACATCCATATCCACATTCATACATACACATCCACATTCCATATCTACATCCATACATCCACATCCACATCCACATCCACATCCACACATCCACATCCACATCCACATCCATACATCCATTTTCACATCCACATTTATACATCCACATCCACATCTACATTCATACATACACATCCACATCTATACATCCACATCCACATTCACATCCATACATCCACATCCACATCCATATCCATACATCCACATCCGCATTCATATATACACATCCACATTCCATATCTACATCCATACATCCACATCCACATCCACATCCACACATCCACATCCACATCCACATCCACACATCCACACATCCACATCCACATCCACATTCATACATCCACATCCATCTCCACATCCACATTCATACATCCACATCCACATCTACATTCATATATACACATCCACATCTATACATCCACATCCACATCCAAATTCACATCCACATCCACATCCACATCCACATCCATATCCATACATCCACATCCACATCCACATTCATACATCCACATCCACATTCACATCCATACATCCACATTCATACATCCACATCCACATCTACATTCATACATCCACACTTCTATTTTCACATCCACACATCCACATTCACATTCATACATCCACATCCACATCCACATTCATACATCCACATCCATATTCACATTGACATTCATACATCCACATCAATCCACATCATTCACACATCAAACCACATCATCCATTCACATTTGATTCACATGCCGTCATTCATTCACATCCCTTATCATTCATTCATATCACGATTCACATTCCTTCCCATCCTATACCATTCATTCACATCCTAATTCACAGGACATCACATCCATTCATCCATTTTTATTTATCTGATTCATATCACTTCCATCCATCCATTTACATCTATCTGATTCCTATCACATCTATTTATAAGAGAATTCTAATTTTTTGATATAAAGATTCTTTACGCTTCTAATTAGGCATAAAGACAACTTTAGTAGGAATAACACTTTTATAAAAATCTTTTTATGCATCTATTTAGGCATAAATGCAATTTTAGGGAAAATAACACTTTTGAATTAAAAATAAACATTTTATGCATTTTACTATGCATAAATTTCATTTTAAATGAGAATGATACTTTTGAATTAAAAATCAATCTTTTATGCATTTTCCTATGCATAAATTCATTTTAAATGAGAATTGTGAGATCCCTGTTCCCACCGAGCAACGGATTCGGGGTACTAGCAGCGAAAGTAGCACTTCTCGCACGGGACAGGGGTCCCACATTCGAGGCCTCGTCCACGGATATCCGGACAAGAGACTAATCCGTCGGTTTTTCCAAAACCGAACCCGGGAAAAACTTCCCTTACCCGGAAAGCACGGGCGATTCCACCAGGATAATTTTTTACTCTAACGTAGTCAAGATCATTACTGATCACGCTGATCCAACTGCACCTATAAAGATACTCGGTCGGATCAAGGAAGAAACTTGCACTTGGATCATTGGGATCAACGCTTTTTTCCCCATCAAGAGGCACAGCCGTTGATTCCTATCCATAGAACAATTACTATCCGGGACTTACTTCATCTATCGTAATAACAGAAATTGAGTCTCGGTTTACGGATCCATTAGTCCAGCCTAACCCCATCCGATCCCATGGGTTAGCCAACCGCCCAACCACTGTAGTGATGGGATCCAATTTGGAATTTGGTTAGGTTTTGTCCCGGGTACCAAGGAAAAGAGTTCCAAGGTCCCCTAGCCGGAATTTCATGCAAACATAAAACTAGCCACACCACTTACACACCCAATATGAAAATTGCCTTTTTCTTGGCATCAGCTAACTTTAAAACAATCCTTTAATGAAACCATAGTACCACTGATCACAATCTCCCAATTTATCCAGTTGATTCATAATTTCCCATCATTCCTTCATCAGAGTATCTATGGCATCATTGGCAACTAGAACGCTCACCACCTGTCCACACAGAGGCCGTTTCCATAGTTCCTAGCCCATAATACTCGGCAATATAATCACTTATCAAGATGGACTCTCGTTGAAGATCAGCAAGATCAACCAACAGATCCATATAAAAGAGCCATGGACTCATCCGTTGAGGACCAGCAAGGTCAGTCAACCAGATCCATGCCCGGTTTCACAAAACAACTCTTGCTCCTTGTTCCAATATCTTCCTCGACGCACGCGTGGGTATCCTAGGCGACCCAGAGCCCGAGCACCGTATGGTCAGCACCCTCTAGGATCCTTCGCAGGTGACCTAGCGCTTCACTCATAGGCCGCTTCCTTGGTCCCTCATCCACCGTACCGGAAGCTCACCATTTTAATCGAACCGAGGCTGGTCAAGACCTCGGTCGACCTTGCTACGCGAGACGTCCTCCATTGACTCTCCGTCAGCAGTTGCAACTTTATCAGTTAGGTCTCCACGACCTTAATCACAAGACGGTCAAAATGCTTCTCCAGCATTCTTGACATAAAACAGCCATTTACAAACAGCATTTACAAACAGTTTACAAATACAGTTTCTATATTAACTCTCATTTTTCCACATTATCCCTTATTAATCCACATTACTTATTCCACATTCCATGTATATGTGTACTCATCCAATCACCTCCTTTTCCATCTCTTCACTTCAGATTCCTTCACATCACATATCATATATTCACATCCATATCCACATCCATACATCCACATCCACATCCACATTCACATCCATACATCCACATCTACATGCTTATCTCCATTTTCACATCCTCATTTATACATCCACATCCCATATCCACATTCATACATACACATCCATATCCACATCCACATCCACATCCACATTCACATCCATGCATCCACATCTACATGCTTACCTCCATTTTCACATCCTCATTTATACATCCACATCCCATATCCACATTCATACATACACATCCATACATCCACATCTACATCCACATACATACATACATCCACATCCACATTCCACATTCACATCTATACATCCACATCTACATTCACATTCACATACATCCACATCCACATTCCCATACATCCACATCTATACATCCACATTCCACATTCACATCTACATTCACATTCACATACATGCATCCACATCTACATGCTTACCTCCATTTTCACATCCTCATTTATACATCCACATCCCATATCCACATTCATACATACACATCCATACATCCACATCTACATCCACATACATACATACATCCACATCCACATTCCACATTCACATCTATACATCCACATCTACATTCACATTCACATACATCCACATCCACATTCCCATACATCCACATCTATACATCCACATTCCACATTCACATCTACATTCACATTCACATACATCCACATCTACATCCACATTCACATACATCCACATCCACATTTCCATTCACATCTATACATCCACATCCATTCACATCTATACATCCACATCTACATCCACATTTACATCTATGCATATACATCTTCATGCATATATCCATTTTCATGTTCATACATCCACACTCCCATCTCCATATCCACACATCCACATACATACATCCATTTTCACATTCCCATTTATATAACCCCATATACCTTCACATCTAATCTTTTACATCACATCCATTCTCGCCCTATCACAACCCATATACATCTTATCCTATCACATACACTTCTTACCTCATCCCCCCATACACATCTTAATTCATCTTATCACATCCTAACTTATTTCATAAGCATCTTATCACCTCTTATCACACCTCTTATCACATCCTATCACTTTCCATACGCATCTTATCAATTCTTATCACATCTCATACACCTCTTATCACATCTTATCACATTTCATATCTTTTTTTTAAAAAAGAGAATTCTTTTATTTGATATAAGATTTCTCTACACATTTATTTATACATAAATTCCATTTAAGGAGACTAACACTTTCGAAATTAAAATCAATCTTTTATGCATCTTCTTATGCATGATTTCAATTTGGTAGGGAATTATACTTTTAGAATAAAAGAATTTCTCTTATGCATCTAAGTTAAGCATAAAATCCATTTATGAGGAAAATCATACTTTTAGTATAAAAAGAATATCTTTTATGCATACCTATATGAAATCCAATATGATAAAAGTAACACTTTTGATATAAAAAATTTTCCTTTATGCATACTTCTATGCATGAAAATTAAAAATGATAAAAGTAACACTTTTGATATAAAAATTTTCCTTTATGCATACTTCTATGCATGAAAATTAAAAATGATAAAAGTAACACTTTTGATATAAAAATTTTCTTTTATGCATACTTTTATGTATGAAAAAAAGTAACACTTTTGATATAAAAATTTATCCATTATGCATACTTCTATGCATGAAAATAAAAATGGTAAAAATAACACTTTTGATATAAAAATTTATCCTTTATGCATACTTCTATGCATGAAAGTAAAAATGATAAAAGTAACACTTTTGATATAAAAATTTATCCATTATGCATACTTCTATGCATGAAAATAAAAATGGTAAAAATAACACTTTTGATATAAAAATTTATCCTTTATGCATAATATTAAAATTCAATTTCTCCATGATTATAATGAAATTCTTTCAATTAATCTAGGATGATGATTCCTAGAATATGGTAGGAAGTCCTCTTTTTATGCTTTGAATGAAAATTTTTTTATGCATAATTTTTATAAAAATTTTGCCATAGCTCCGCTGCTATGACTGATAAATCTCAATTTTTCTAAGGGATAAAGCTTATCATTAAGGAAATAATTAAAATGATTCTCTAATTGGATCCTTAATCCATAATGGATTGAATCATCAATATACATAAACTAAAAGCATAAGAAAAAGCCATTAATTTGGCCTCAAGCATAGCTTAATCTTGGGTTAAGGAAAAGCTTTATGAAAAGCTTGATTTGGATTGAGAATGGGTCATGAGTATGACCATTTCTTGAGTGAGAGAGAGAATTTACATAAGAATCATTAGAATTTAAACATAAATGAAAATTAACTTCAATAGCATTTATTAAATTATGTAACTCTTCACTACTATTCAAACTTCAATAGCATTTAAAAAAAACCATACCAATTAAACTTCTCAAGCTTAAGAGGGGTTGAGAAGAGAGAAACATTGAGAAATTATAGAAAAGAGCAATATTCACTAATTACCTTACAAATTGCTTGATTCTTTGTTCACGGTAGAGGCCCCCAACCAATCAATTGGTTAAGTATGTTGATGGAGCCACTAATGGGGATTGAAGAAAGAGGGAAGCTCCAAAAACTAGTGAATTATTAAATGAATTCACAGTTCTTGGCTTAGGTGGAGTAGAGTAACGATGCATAAACACTATCTATTTTTCAACAAGGGGGAGGCTTCTATTTATAGGAAAAATTGAGCTCCTAACCAAACAAACTGATTCTAGAATTTTCTAAATTAGTTTGGTCAATATTTGACCATTTTTAGGTCAGTTAAGCTAACTTTTTGGAACTAGACTTAAATGAGGAGAGAGGAGAGATGAAATATCTCAATTTTTATGAGTTTAAAACTCATTCAAGCATGTGAAATATGCACCTCCTTTAAAGAACTCTCTTTCCTTACATAAGTGTCATAATGGAATCATTTTAATATTGCTCATAGTTTTTTACTAATAAACCTTGTACATTTTCAACTCTTCATCTTATGTGAGCATTTAAGGGACTCTCCTTCCTTACATATGTGTCATAATAAAATCATTATTCCCAAAATATCTCATATTTTTAATATTGCTCATAGTTTTTTACTAATAAACCTTGTACATTTTCAACTCTTCACCTTATGTGAGCATTTACTCATTTTTGGGTATCTTCTTTTTTACAAATTGGATTTATCTACTCCCTACACATGGATTGATGCTATTGGCCCATAGGAACCTTAATTGGACCATAGTCTAAAGATTTCTGAAAATCTAGACCCTTAGACTAAGGTTCTTTATACCTATTTCCAATTAATTCCAATTGCATATTGGAAAATTCTTTTTGAATTTCTGTTTCAGGGGAACTCATCTGAATTATAAGAGATATTTTTCTATCCAAAAATATTCAAAATCTGAATATTCTCTCTCTAGAATATTTTCTCTCTCTAGGCTAAAATAGTTAGAAACAAGGTCTTTATATTTCTGAAGAGGGGTTGATTACAGGGGAAGATACTAGACATCAAAAAGGGGTTGGGAGAGGAATCTTACATTCTACCCCACTTAAAAAACGCGAGATGCCCTCATCTCGCAAACTGGGGGTAATTTCGCAAGATGCACAAGTATGAGACTGAGAGAAAATTTTTTTAATTAAGATTAACCACCAATTAAAAAAAGTCTCAAGAGAGCAAGATTCAAGATAAGAACAAGATTTAAACTTTATTCATTCTCGGAACTTATACAGTAAAGATAGAAGAACTCTTTACACTTCCATAAGTCCGTCCATCATATGGTCACAAAAGCAGTCCTCACAAGCTGCACAAGTATAGGGTAACTCATCTATGGGAATGATTCTGCTAGTTATTGCCGCACCTATCTCAGTGGTATGAGGCGATCTAACAAAAGGACCTCTGAGAGGCAAGCCAAAAACAGGATAAAGACATATCTTCTCATGAGGAAGAAAACACGCCAGTAAGAAGACCCGCTCAGAAAACCCAAGATGCCTTGATCTCATGACGCAGTAGTACCGGGGACCCAATCCCAAAGCTTCAATAGCCATGGCCAAGCGGACATTATTACGAAAATGTTGCTGACCCCAGGGTGTTACCCTAGTTATGTCTTGATAGGTCCGCCATTTGGTTTGCGCTACAGAAGTTCCCAAGTGAGGGAAAAGTGAGCGCTCATACTGCTCTATAAAATCCTTCTTCACAGACTCACTTGCGTCTTGAAGGTGAGGAATCATTATGGATAAAACTAGTTCTTGTTGCCAAGCCATGAAGGAGATTAAGAAAGAAAGGAGATCGATGGAAGTAAGATTACTGTGAGCGACAAGTAAAAGTTACGACTTATATAAAGGAAGGAGCTAGCGTAACTTAGAAGCCAACGGTAACTTGCCACTGAAGTTTTACCGTCTTTCCATGATTTGGGTTTGGCACGTTTTTCTATAGAAGGCATTCAAAACTTTGAGATGAGGAGATAAAAGAAGTTCGTAAGCTAAATCACCTACTTTCTTTGGTCCACAATATGTGGGAGATAACTTCTTATACTTCCCAAGAGATAAAGAACTTCTTTTGGGCCGTACTCGAGACCAAAACCTTGATATCCAAAACATCGATTCTCACTTCTGAACTCGTTGTTCTGAATCCTTAAAACAGGTGGGACTCTTGAGAAGTATTCAGGAAAAAGGTTCTTCCTTTTTTAAACAGAATCTTTCTTTTATTTTAGAGAGAGAATAATTATAAGATCAGAAAGGGAGATTCTTACTCCTGTATTCCTCTAAGGCTGGGGGAGAATCTTACATTCTACCCCACTTGAAAAGAGCGAGATGTCCTCATCTCGCAAGGTAGAGGACAACTCTTTTTCTTAAGATCCAATTTTATTCTGGGTTCCTTATATTCTGGTCAACCCAACAGAAGACTGGGATAATTATCCCTTAAATAGAACTCATCATTAAATAACAAATCATTTAAATCTATCATTCATAACTTTAACACGATAATGGTCCATTAGACCGAAAAAATTCCTTCTGAACATTCCTCTACGGAAATTTCAGTTTGGCTAGATCTCAATTTGTCATCCCTTAACTTGATCTACCGGTCAAGTGTTAACAGTAGCAATCTGACAGCACAATCCACTAATCTTATAGTGATTTGCTGAAATCATTATCATCATTCCAGTTATGAATATCATCACTGGGAGTCGTCCCATTAATCCTCATTGTGGTTTTGTTCGGATTTTTATATTTCAACTAATTTCAGAAATCATCATTTTTCAATCAGAATTTTCAATCAGAATCCAATTCAATTCATCAATTCTCAAACAAAATTAAAAATCATATCAACCACATTCGAATTCATCATCTGGATAGCATTAACGCTTATAATTTCAAGTCTTAGATTTACTCGTATATACTGTCAGTAAAGAGCTGCAGTATACTCTCGGTATATACGGGTAGTCACGGCCCTTGGAATTATAAGGTAAATACCATCATGTCTAGGCCTCAAGCAAGTCACGAATTCTATATAATTGCGGTACTTCCATCTGAAGACCCAATTACCAAATTACGAATTTCAGTTTGAATATCAAATTGTATGAATTATATCACACAATTACAACCTTTTTGATTCTTGAAATTTTTTTGATATATTTGGCTTCTCGGTTGATCCTCATTTAACCAAAATGCTCTGATACCAACTGTGAGATCCCTGTTCCCACCGAGCAACGGATTCGGGGTACTAGCAGCGGAAGTAGCACTTCTCGCACGGGACAGGGGTCCCACATTCGAGGCCTCGTCCACGGATATCCGGACAAGAGACTAATCCGTCGGTTTTTCCAAAACCGAACCCGGGAAAAACTTCCCTTACCCGGAAAGCACGGGCGATTCCACCAGGATAATTTTTTACTCTAACGTAGTCAAGATCATTACTGATCACGCTGATCCAACTGCACCTATAAAGATACTCGGTCGGATCAAGGAAGAAACTTGCACTTGGATCATTGGGATCAACGCTTTTTTCCCCATCAAGAGGCACAGCCGTTGATTCCTATCCATAGAACAATTACTATCCGGGACTTACTTCATCTATCGTAATAACAGAAATTGAGTCTCGGTTTACGGATCCATCAGTCCAGCCTAACCCCATCCGATCCCATGGGTTAGCCAACCGCCCAACCACTGTAGTGATGGGATCCAATTTGGAATTTGGTTAGGTTTTGTCCCGGGTACCAAGGAAAAGAGTTCCAAGGCCCCCTAGCCGGAATTTCATGCAAACATAAAACTAGCCACACCACTTACACACCCAATATGAAAATTGCCTTTTTCTTGGCATCAGCTAACTTTAAAACAATCCTTTAATGAAACCATAGTACCACTGATCACAATCTCCCAATTTATCCAGTTGATTCATAATTTCCCATCATTCCTTCATCAGAGTATCTATGGCATCATTGGCAACTAGAACGCTCACCACCTGTCCACACAGAGGCCGTTTCCATAGTTCCTAGCCCATAATACTCGGCAATATAATCACTTATCAAGATGGACTCTCGTTGAAGATCAGCAAGATCAACCAACAGATCCATATAAAAGAGCCATGGACTCATCCGTTGAGGACCAGCAAGGTCAGTCAACCAGATCCATGCCCGGTTTCACAAAACAACTCTTGCTCCTTGTTCCAATATCTTCCTCGACGCACGCGTGGGTATCCTAGGCGACCCAGAGCCCGAGCACCGTATGGTCAGCACCCTCTAGGATCCTTCGCAGGTGACCTAGCGCTTCACTCATAGGCCGCTTCCTTGGTCCCTCATCCACCGTACCGGAAGCTCACCATTTTAATCGAACCGAGGCTGGTCAAGACCTCGGTCGACCTTGCTACGCGAGACGTCCTCCATTGACTCTCCGTCAGCAGTTGCAACTTTATCAGTTAGGTCTCCACGACCTTAATCACAAGACGGTCAAAATGCTTCTCCAGCATTCTTGACATAAAACAGCCATTTACAAACAGCATTTACAAACAGTTTACAAATACAGTTTCTATATTAACTCTCATTTTTCCACATTATTCCTCATTAATCCACATTACTTATTCCACATTCCATGTATATGTGTACTCATCCAATCACCTCCTTTTCCATCTCTTCACTTCAGATTCCTTCACATCACATATCATATATTCACATCCATATCCACATCCATACATCCACATCCACATCCACATTCACATCCATACATCCACATCTACATGCTTATCTCCATTTTCACATCCTCATTTATACATCCACATCCCATATCCACATTCATACATACACATCCATATCCACATCCACATCCACATCCACATTCACATCCATGCATCCACATCTACATGCTTACCTCCATTTTCACATCCTCATTTATACATCCACATCCCATATCCACATTCATACATACACATCCATACATCCACATCTACATCCACATACATACATACATCCACATCCACATTCCACATTCACATCTATACATCCACATCTACATTCACATTCACATACATCCACATCCACATTCCCATACATCCACATCTATACATCCACATTCCACATTCACATCTACATTCACATTCACATACATGCATCCACATCTACATGCTTACCTCCATTTTCACATCCTCATTTATACATCCACATCCCATATCCACATTCATACATACACATCCATACATCCACATCTACATCCACATACATACATACATCCACATCCACATTCCACATTCACATCTATACATCCACATCTACATTCACATTCACATACATCCACATCCACATTCCCATACATCCACATCTATACATCCACATTCCACATTCACATCTACATTCACATTCACATACATCCACATCTACATCCACATTCACATACATCCACATCCACATTTCCATTCACATCTATACATCCACATCCATTCACATCTATACATCCACATCTACATCCACATTTACATCTATGCATATACATCTTCATGCATATATCCATTTTCATGTTCATACATCCACACTCCCATCTCCATATCCACACATCCACATACATACATCCATTTTCACATTCCCATTTATATAACCCCATATACCTTCACATCTAATCTTTTACATCACATCCATTCTCGCCCTATCACAACCCATATACATCTTATCCTATCACATACACTTCTTACCTCATCCCCCCATACACATCTTAATTCATCTTATCACATCCTAACTTATTTCATAAGCATCTTATCACCTCTTATCACACCTCTTATCACATCCTATCACTTTCCATACGCATCTTATCAATTCTTATCACATCTCATACACCTCTTATCACATCTTATCACATTTCATATCTTTTTTTAAAAAAAGAGAATTCTTTTATTTGATATAAGATTTCTCTACACATTTATTTATACATAAATTCCATTTAAGGAGACTAACACTTTCGAAATTAAAATCAATCTTTTATGCATCTTCTTATGCATGATTTCAATTTGGTAGGGAATTATACTTTTAGAATAAAAGAATTTCTCTTATGCATCTAAGTTAAGCATAAAATCCATTTATGAGGAAAATCATACTTTTAGTATAAAAAGAATATCTTTTATGCATACCTATATGAAATCCAATATGATAAAAGTAACACTTTTGATATAAAAAATTTTCCTTTATGCATACTTCTATGCATGAAAATTAAAAATGATAAAAGTAACACTTTTGATATAAAAATTTTCCTTTATGCATACTTCTATGCATGAAAATTAAAAATGATAAAAGTAACACTTTTGATATAAAAATTTTCTTTTATGCATACTTTTATGTATGAAAAAAAGTAACACTTTTGATATAAAAATTTATCCATTATGCATACTTCTATGCATGAAAATAAAAATGGTAAAAATAACACTTTTGATATAAAAATTTATCCTTTATGCATACTTCTATGCATGAAAGTAAAAATGATAAAAGTAACACTTTTGATATAAAAATTTATCCATTATGCATACTTCTATGCATGAAAATAAAAATGGTAAAAATAACACTTTTGATATAAAAATTTATCCTTTATGCATAATATTAAAATTCAATTTCTCCATGATTATAATGAAATTCTTTCAATTAATCTAGGATGATGATTCCTAGAATATGGTAGGAAGTCCTCTTTTTATGCTTTGAATGAAAATTTTTTTATGCATAATTTTTATAAAAATTTTGCCATAGCTCCGCTGCTATGACTGATAAATCTCAATTTTTCTAAGGGATAAAGCTTATCATTAAGGAAATAATTAAAATGATTCTCTAATTGGATCCTTAATCCATAATGGATTGAATCATCAATATACATAAACTAAAAGCATAAGAAAAAGCCATTAATTTGGCCTCAAGCATAGCTTAATCTTGGGTTAAGGAAAAGCTTTATGAAAAGCTTGATTTGGATTGAGAATGGGTCATGAGTATGACCATTTCTTGAGTGAGAGAGAGAATTTACATAAGAATCATTAGAATTTAAACATAAATGAAAATTAACTTCAATAGCATTTATTAAATTATGTAACTCTTCACTACTATTCAAACTTCAATAGCATTTAAAAAAAACCATACCAATTAAACTTCTCAAGCTTAAGAGGGGTTGAGAAGAGAGAAACATTGAGAAATTATAGAAAAGAGCAATATTCACTAATTACCTTACAAATTGCTTGATTCTTTGTTCACGGTAGAGGCCCCCAACCAATCAATTGGTTAAGTATGTTGATGGAGCCACTAATGGGGATTGAAGAAAGAGGGAAGCTCCAAAAACTAGTGAATTATTAAATGAATTCACAGTTCTTGGCTTAGGTGGAGTAGAGTAACGATGCATAAACACTATCTATTTTTCAACAAGGGGGAGGCTTCTATTTATAGGAAAAATTGAGCTCCTAACCAAACAAACTGATTCTAGAATTTTCTAAATTAGTTTGGTCAATATTTGACCATTTTTAGGTCAGTTAAGCTAACTTTTTGGAACTAGACTTAAATGAGGAGAGAGGAGAGATGAAATATCTCAATTTTTATGAGTTTAAAACTCATTCAAGCATGTGAAATATGCACCTCCTTTAAAGAACTCTCTTTCCTTACATAAGTGTCATAATGGAATCATTTTAATATTGCTCATAGTTTTTTACTAATAAACCTTGTACATTTTCAACTCTTCATCTTATGTGAGCATTTAAGGGACTCTCCTTCCTTACATATGTGTCATAATAAAATCATTATTCCCAAAATATCTCATATTTTTAATATTGCTCATAGTTTTTTACTAATAAACCTTGTACATTTTCAACTCTTCACCTTATGTGAGCATTTACTCATTTTTGGGTATCTTCTTTTTTACAAATTGGATTTATCTACTCCCTACACATGGATTGATGCTATTGGCCCATAGGAACCTTAATTGGACCATAGTCTAAAGATTTCTGAAAATCTAGACCCTTAGACTAAGGTTCTTTATACCTATTTCCAATTAATTCCAATTGCATATTGGAAAATTCTTTTTGAATTTCTGTTTCAGGGGAACTCATCTGAATTATAAGAGATATTTTTCTATCCAAAAATATTCAAAATCTGAATATTCTCTCTCTAGAATATTTTCTCTCTCTAGGCTAAAATAGTTAGAAACAAGGTCTTTATATTTCTGAAGAGGGGTTGATTACAGGGGAAGATACTAGACATCAAAAAGGGGTTGGGAGAGGAATCTTACAAGAATGACACTTTTGAGTTAAAAATCAATCTTTTATGCATCTTCCCATGCATAAAATCAAAATTCATGAAAATAGCTCTTTTGAACTAAAAATAGATTTCTTTATGCATCATTCTATGCATAAAATTAAAATTGATGAGAATAATACTTTTGGATTAATATAAATTCTTTATGCATCTTTCCATGCACAAATCCAATTTAGTAGGAATTACACTTTTAGAATAAAAGAATTTCTCTTATGCATCTAATTTATGCATAAAATCCATTTATGATGAAAATCACGCTTTTAATATTAAAAAAATCTTTTATACATATGTTTATGCATACAAATCATTTATGATGAAAATCACTCTTTTAATATAAAAGCATTACTTTTATGCATCTAATTTATGCATAAAATCATTTATGATGAAAATCACACTTTTAATATAAAAAAATATCTTTTATGCATATGTTTATGCATACAAATCATTTATGATGAAAATCACTCTTTTAATATAAAAGCATTACTTTTATGCATCTAATTTATGCATAAAATCATTTATGATGAAAATCACACTTTTAATATAAAAAAATATCTTTTATGCATATGTTTATGCATACAAATCATTTATGATGAAAATCACTCTTTTAATATAAAAGAATTTAGGCAAAGTGCTGCATCACAGGTTTATTGGCTAAAGAAACTCATAGACCTTCGTATGGAGGAGGGGACATCCATGTCCAATCATCTGAATGAGTTTAAAACTATCTTTAGCCAGTTGTCTCTGCACAAAAGATTGCCTTTGAGGATTCGGTCAAGGCTATGTTTTTGCTTGTGACCTTGCCTGAAAGTTGGGATACTTTTAGGACTGCAATCAGTAACTCAGCACCTGCTGCCTGGTGGATTGACTAGTGCTAATGTGGAGAGCAGTTTGCTTACGGAAGAGGTGAACATAAAGAATAATGTAGGTTCCAAGAGCTCTAGTGCACTTACAGTTAGAGGGAGGTCAAATGCAAGGGGGAAATCCCGTGATAGAGGGAACTCAAGGAGTAAGTCTCGCATGAGGAAAGATTTGGAAGAATGTTTTTATTGCAAACAACAAGAAAGGTCATATCAAGAAGGATTGCTTTAAGTGGAAGAGCAAGAAAAAGGCAAGCAAAAGAGTGATGTAGATGGCAAGAAAGAGGACAAACCGAAGGCTAAAATTGAAGAAGTAAACACCATATTCAATAACAGTGATGATGGTGATGTACTTTATGTCTCTACTCTTGGGGATGTATTCCTTGTTGCTACGGATGACAATATGTCTCAAGACTGTATTCTTGATTCAGGTGCATCATTTCATGTTACTCCTCATAGTAGGGAGTGGTTTGCTACATATGATGCTGGTAGAAAGGGATGTGTTCGATTGGGAAATGACTTTGCATGCAGCATTGTTGGAGTGGGAGACATACATTTATCACTTGCCAATGGTTCCTCTTTTGTACTTAAGAATGTCTGTACCGGACTTAAAGAAAATCTTGATAAGTACTAGACAGCTGGATGACTGTGGTTACCGTGTGGTATTTGGTAGTCATGCTTGGAAGATATGCAAAGTGTCACTTGTTGTTGCTAGAGGGCCAAAGTCTGGCACTTTGTACTCTTTGCGTGTATCTAGTGTGAAAGATGACATTGTAGCTATCACACCGAACAACCATCTATATCTCTTTGGCAGAGCCATTTTGGCCATATGTCAGTCACTAGAATGAAAGTTCTTTCTCGTTTGTAGTATCTTCCTTCTTTCAATTTCTCTGACTTTGAAATGTGTGAGCATTGCATGTATGGAAAACAAACTAAAATGTCACATAAGAAGGGTCTTGGTACTAGAAAATCCGAACCATTGTAATTGGTAGATAGTGATGTATGTGGGCCTATGCCTACGATTTCTTTGGGAGGAGCATTTTTTTTTTGTTACATTCATTGATGATGCTACTAGAAAAGTATGGGCATATCCTATCCGCAAGAAGAGCGATACATTTGATGCATTCCAAAAGTTGTTGGCTTATGCGAAAAATTAGTCAGGAAGAAATAAGCTCAAATTCTAGAGGACTGATAATGGTGGGGAGTATACCTCTCATGTATTCCAGAACTTTTGTGAGATGTGTAGTATCAAAAGGGAGTTGATTGCTCTTGAAAACCCACCTCAAAATGGGGTGGCTGAAAAGATGAATAGGACCATACAGGAAAGGGTTCGGAGTATGTTGTCTAATGCGGGTCCCACTTGTGGTTTTTGGGCTGAAGCTGTTAAGATAGCTGTTCATTCGATTAATCGGTCACCTAGCAAGCCGTTGGATGGCAAGATTCGTGAAGAGGTGTGGTCTGGCAAAAGAAACCCTCTTATGATCACTTGTTGTTGCGGGTGTTTGACTGTGAGGCTTATATGCATATCTCAAAGGACAAGCGGAACAAGCTTGATCCTAAGTTCAGGAAGTGCATTTTTCTTAGATATGGAGATTCAGGTGAGATGGGGTTCCGTCTTTGGGATTCTGAAGCTAAGAAGATAGTTCGCAGCCACCATGGTGTTATCTTCAACGAGGAGAAGATGCATAAACAGCCCATCAAGACAGTAGAGATACGCAGGGTGGTATTCTAGGAGGATGGACAGCCACCATATGAGTAGCATGTATGACCTATCCCACATCATGCAGGGTTAGGACAGCCAAGAAATGTTGAGGTGGGAGTGCCATAGTCAGGTGGGTAGCCTCACATACAGTAGGATAGACAGTTGGGATAGCCAGATGCTCAGGTTGAGCCAATGTTCAGACGATCTACGAGAGTCTCTAGACCACCAGAGAGGTACACTCCGTCTCTTGATTATGTCATGGTGATAGATTGTGGGGAGCCTTCATGTTATGTTGATGCTATGACCAGGGATGATAGTCATAAGTGGAAGAAGGCTATGCAGTCAGAGATGGACTCTTTGGTTAAAAATGCTACTTGGGAGTTGGTTCCTTTGCCTAAGGGTAAGCATGCATTACCATGCAAATGGGTCTACAAGTTGAAAATGTCTCCATCTGATGCATTGCCTAAGTACAAGGTAAGATTGGTGGCCAAGGGCTTTAAGCAGGAGAAGGGCATAGACTTTGATGAGATCTTCTCACCAGGAGTCAAGATGACCACCCTTCGTACGGTGCTTGCTTTGGTTTCCAAGGAGGATATGGAGCTTATACAGATGGATGTCAAGACAACTTTCTTGCATGGGGATATTTATATGCAGTAGCCATAAGGGTTTGTTGTGGAAGGCAAAAAACAATTGGTTTGTAAGCTCCACAAGAGCTTATATGGATTGAAGAAAGCTCCCAGGGAATGGTATCATAAGTTCGATGCCTTCATGAGGTCTCAAGGATATACAAGGAGTGAGACCGTTTACTGCTTATATACACGGAAGGCTATGGATGGTAGCCTTATGATCTTGATCCTTTATGTGGATGACATGCTTATTTCCGGGAAGTCACTCATGGATGTGGATGCATTGAAGAAAAGGTTGCATGAAACCTTTGACACGAAGGACTTGGGGAATGAAAATCACATTCTTGGCATGTGGATTATCAGGGGGGATAGAGACAAGAAGATTCTCTATGAGTCTCAAAAAGAGTACATTGGGAAGGTACTTGAGCATTTCAATATGGAGAGGGGGAAGGCTATTAGTGTTCCATTGCCTCCATATTTGAAACTGAGCCAAGAATATAGCTCTAAGTCAGATGAGAAGAAGGCTCAAATGGCCAAGATACCCTATGCATCCACGGTTGGTAGCTTGATGTATGCTATGGTTGCTACACGTCCAGACATTGCTTATGCAATGGGAGTGGTTAGCAGGTTTATGGCAAACCCTGGCAAGAAGCATTGGGAAGCATTAAAGAGTATCATGAGATACTTGAATGGCACTAGAGCTATGTGCATTTGCTTTGGAAGGAAGGATGCAGCTATCCTCGGCTATGCAGATGCTGATTTTGTAGGGAATGTGGACTCTAGAAAGTCTACGACAGGTTTTGTCTTCACATTTATAGGAGGTTTAGTCTCATGGGTCTCTCGATCGCAGCCATGTATGGCCTTATCTACCACTGAGGCCGAATATGTTGCAGCCACTGAGGCATGCAAGGAAGCTATATGGCTTACTCGTCTAGTGGGAGATCTAGGTATTGCAGGGGAGGTACCCATTTTGCATTGTGATAGTCAGAGTGCCATCCAGTTGGCACGGAATCCTATCTTTCATGCAAAGACAAAGCATATTGAAGTGAAGTATCACTTCATGAGGGAGGTGCTTGAGGACAAGCGGATTGAGCTTGTCAAGATTCATATGGATGACAACCCTGTAGATCTTCTCACGAGAAGAGTTTACCTTCAGAGCGCTTTGCACACTGCAGAGTGCTGATGGGCATTGGATAGTATCTGCACTTGCTATTCTCCCTTAAAGGCACATTGGCCTTTAAGTGGGAGGTTGTTGGGGTAAAGGCCAATGGCTAAAGCGGGCACCCCTTATACATGTACACATTGTGCTGTCATATATAAGTGAAGATAATGAAAAATAAGGGTAACTAAGTACCCACAAAAACTTCTTGTGTGCTTTGCTCTCTCTCTCTCTCACCCTCTTGCTCTCTCATTGCATTGACTCCGCATCCCACCATTGCTTCCTCTCACATACTCCTTCACATTTGAGCTCCTTTAAGCCTTTGAACCTTAGTCCTATGACTAGTGCAACTCTTACATCGTTTGAGGGTCACATAGCACTCCCGCTTGCTATTTTCAGCATCTTTTATACACATAGCATGTCTCTATTCTGATACACCTATTCCCAATACATCTTCATAATGCTAGGTCCAAGAGGGAGCGAGTGAGAGTGAAAGGAGAGGTAGAGGGATCAAGCCATGGTGTGTGGAAGAATAAACATGGATATGGAAAGAGAGAGAGAGAGAGAGAGAGAGAGAGAGAGAGAGAGAGAGAGAGAGAGAGAGATTCCACATGAACACAATGATTGTATTTTGAATGATAATCCTCACACTATGTATAATGTATTTATATGTACTAAGGCCTTATCTTTTGACCCTTACTAAGAGGTGGTTCACACCAAAAGATTTAATAGCCCTTTCACACTCTTGAGACTCTCATTATTCCAACCCCCCGCCCTCGGAGCAGTGGGTGATGAGACCCCAATGCAAAAGAAGCAACCAACAACTCCATCACATCACTAAAGAGGCAAACTAGCCATACACACCTCCCATGCCATAACTATTCCCTCAATTAGATTATGATCGAAGCTGAGATTATTGCTTAGTCACCCCTCCTTATTGGGACAAGAATACATCTTTTCCTTTTATAGCATCAAGGCATTACAGCAAGTCCAAAAAAACCCAAAATTTTTAACTTTTGGGGGACAACCTTGGCAAAGAACCCTTATAAATGATGACTAGAAATTGACGAATCCCCTCTTGATGCCGATGAAGATCCTTTTGTGGTGTCCTTTCCAAGCAATGGACACCTGGACCGATGCAAAAACTCATAGGTATATGTGTTTGTTGTCGTTGAAGAAGTAAAATTTGATGCAAAACACGTATGCCTAGAAATAGGCATCAATGCTGACTTCTCAATATCCCATGTGAATAGCTCCATGAAAGACGCATAGCATGTAGCCCATGTGGTTGTCTTAGCAACAAAGATCAAACAATTATCTTGCCCTTGTTGTATGTCATGGTTAGGGAGCAAACTTTCTATCACATCAAACATACTCAAGGTTGAGTCATCAATTGCACAATATATATCCTCTTCTATGACAAAGTCACTATATAATTGAGAGATGTCATTAATAAATCTAACAATATTGACGAAAGAAACAAAACATTGAAAAAGATATTGATCCATTGAAGCTCTTACCAAAGAATCAAAGCTTCAATAAATCTATCTATTCTAATGATTGATCCCTTAAACCTTAACATGTTAGTAAATCTATCTCTACTCTAATGATTGATCCATTGAACCCTAACATGTTAGCAAATCTATCTCTACTCTAATGATTTGCTAACATGAACCCTAATAAAAAACACACAAACCCTATTGGTGAACTAAGAAGCAATCAAGCATACGACCTAATCTAGCTTAATAATCAAGGTGTAAGTCCTACCCTAGTTTGCTCTAATACCAACTTAAAATTTGGATATAAGGAGGTCTAAAAACCATACTCTAATCATGATTAAGCAATATAATTAGAATTAACCAAATATAAACACACCAAGTAAATAAGCACAAAAGGAAGACTCTATAACCCATTGGAAAATCCCACTACTCAACACTTAAATGGATATAATAATATGCTTAATCAAGAGGGTGATTTTGCATTGCCAATCTTCCACACATTCCATTAGATAGAGGAGCTTTGTATGAGCTTGAGTACACCTCCGTTAGTCACTAACTGTGCCTCATAAGCTTTATTAAGCCATCCCCTAATCTTGCCTAGATTTAAGGACCACCTATGAGCACCCACTTAGGCCTTTTTTTACCTTCTTCTAGGTGCCTTATTTTGGCCAGATATTCCTTCACATTTGAGCCTCCTTTGAGCCGCCTTTTAACCTTAGTCCTATGATTAGTGCAACTCTTAGAGGTCACATAGCACTCCCCCTTGCTCCTAACATTTACCCATCACTTGCTATTTTCAACATCTTTTATACACATAGCACATGTCTCTATTCTCATATGCCTATTCAGAGATCAAGCCATGGTGTGTGGAATCATAGAGAGAGAGAGAGAGAGAGAGAGAGAGAGAGAGAGAGAGAGAGAGAGAGAGAGAGAGAGAGAGAGATGCAATAGAATTCAAGTGAGAGAGAGATTGCACATGAACACAATGATTGTATTATGAATGATAATACTCACACCATGTATAATGTATTTATAGGCACTGAGGTCTTATCTTCTGACCCTTACTAAGAGGTCTTATCTTCTGACCCTTACTAAGAGGTGGTTCACACCTACAGTTTTCACACCAAAAGATTTACCGAGATTCTAATTATTACAACATTATACACATAGAACATGACTCTATTCTCATACACCTATTCCCAACACATGTTCTAAGGCACCTGTTCCAACTCACACCCTTAGAGATGCTTAGGTGTGACTTCTTCATAAGGATTGTACACTCATAAATAAAGAAATTTATGTGAAAAAGATACAATTTAATTTACAACTCCAAATAAAAGTCTATTCATGCCAACAAATTATCAAAATTGATGCTTTCTCTTTAGGCATCTCTTTAGTCAATGCCACTATGAAAGTTATGGAGGGTTGCCTTAATTATTTTATACAATATATTGAAACATTACATTAGTGATAAAATGATGCTTGATAAACATAAGCAATTGTGGTTGACAAGAAAAGCCATAAAAAAGCAATCAAGAGATGGAAACAATAAGCTCTATGGATCTTGTCGGTATGTTGTGTCTCACTATGATGTTGTTGCATTATGGGAGGCCATGTAGGTGCATGATTTATTGTGATCCCTTGCACTAACTATGTTTTTATTCTTGTGCTGTGTTGTTTGCACTTTATGACTTAGAAACCCTTTCTTAAAAACCAAAAATACAAACAATTTGTATGGAGGCGTTCCATTCATAAGCACACTTTTGTTTTTAAATTTATGGAGCACTTTAAGTTTTTCAATATTTTACAGCAATGCAAATTGTCGAAATGATTGCAAAATGATAATGGAATAACACTTGAACCATGTTTGAGTTTTAATATAATAACTAGCCCCTAATTATGTAGAAACAATGGGGGTAGTTAGCCATGCTCTCCCATTGTTGAGCATTTAGTCATGCTCAACCTTAGGTGGGTGCTACCTTTGTGTCATTTTCTTCCTATAAGAACTCACTTATTGATAAAATTTGTGTGAATGAATAGACTGCAACTTAAATTTTTTTTAAAATGTATACTTAGAAGAATATTTATGATTTGACACATCTCCTAAACATAAGAACATGTAATTTTACATCACAATGATTTATGTTCATTTGTTTACCCAAAAATCATATAGCATTTTCCACGTTATGATTGGTTTCCATGTGGCACAATAAGGTATGCATCACCACATGTGACTAGTGGAAAAGGCTCATTGATGAGTCTATTAATGAAATTTAGGGAAAATATCTTGTCATAAAAGTATGTCCAAAGAAAAGGTTAGTTATACAGCTTCACACCTTGAAAATAAGGAAACATGTCCATAATCGAAATGTCAAATAGATCAACTCCGAGGTGACCAGTCATAGCTTTTTTTCTCCATGCACCATCTTTCATAAGCCAATTTTAAATGTTATGTGTAAAGAGATCTTGTGAAGTGGTTTAAATATGGTAATACCCATTCTACTCATGCCAGATGTTTCTAGATCCATTGAGAATGTATTATATATGATGTTGCTTGTAAAATTTATAGTCCTCAAATAATCCAAGTTGAGTGATTTTATGGATCCATAGAGGTGAGCTCTCGAGGGAGGGTTGAGGGGTGGCTAGGAGGTAACATGCTTAGAATGGATTGGGGGATTTTTTTAGGCGAGCAAATTCGGGCGAGCAGTACATCATTTTCTCTCTCTCTCTCTCTCTCTCTCTCTCTCTCTCTCTCTCTATTTATGTCTCTCTTATCTTTCTCTCTCTATTTATGTCTCTCTTATTTATCTCTCTCAATCTCTCTCAATAGCAAAATAAAATTACTCCAATAAAATGATACAAGCTCAAATAAAATTACTCCATAGAAATTGTTCCAATAAAATGATACCCCAAAACATTTTTGCACATCCCATATGTCTCTTAAGTTAAATTACGAACATGAGTTGTCCACTAAACCAATTTAGGATAACATAATACGCATAACGTGCACAACATGCCTTGCAAGTAGCTAGCTTTTTGCAATAGTGAAAATTGAGCTTTCCATCATTAATGGCTTGAATACCAACTACACAAGTTTTCTTTATGCACCCTTTGAAACATGTAATTAGGGAAGCCATTGAACACTCGTCCGTCTACAATCACAAGGTCGCAAGCTACACGAAGGTCATCCTAGTCAGCAAACGTCCATCTGCCTACAATGAGAGAATGGACGATCGTTGCTACACGAAGGTGAGTCTCTATTTATAATTGATTGAAGCGCAATGTGTCAAATCTCCCTCCCCCTCTCCTTAATGAGAGAAGTTGAGGTTTATGTAATGAGAGGTCCACAACTTTGATTATGATGTAAGTCAAGCTCTAATACCAATCTTGACATCCCCATGATCGTCTTGCGGGCAAGAGCTCACAGCACTAGGCACACTTATCTCCCAATCACCCCCAAGTTTGGGAGGGAGATGTGCATGAAACATATTTTTTTGTCCATTGAAAAAATATGTAAAGAGTAAACTTTGGATGAATAGGGACCAATAAATTGAAAGAGTTGTGGCCTTTTTTAATCTGGGAAGGTTCGTAAAAAAGATTTTTTACATTAGCTTGACTCTCTAGCCCACAAAAAGTTTAAACATCTTAATTCTCCACTAAATTTTTTTACATTAGCTTGAACTCTCGACCCCATAGTGGAGGTAGCAAGAGTGCATGATCTAGCTCTACAACGCACTTTATATCTTGAGTTGCAAGAGATTTACCATCTCTTTGACGAGATAGATTTTGAAGAGGTATGAATCACCACTTTCGCTCTAGTAATAGTATTGGGAAATAAAAAGAAAACTCTAAATCATTTTTCAATCAAATGAGGTGTATGTCATGAGTGTGCATGTAGTAATGTTGATTGTTGGGGTGTTTGTTCAGCACACCCACCAAGCGTCCATCCTCCAATATATATGAGACTGAACGGTAATGATGTGTCAACTAAGGACTATGGGTACAACCACTTCACTGACCTTTTGATCGAGTCACTCCACCTAAAAGGAAAGCGTGCCACACATATTAGAGGGATGGATAATCATCGACTACGGGGTGTAGCTGAGTGACTCACTGAGATTGCAAGGTATAGAATATCCACTATGCATGGTAATGATTCGATACAATTATGGACGTTGATCTAAAGTTTTTCTTCATTTTGGCAAGTGTCTCGTTGGTACTTTCACAATGGAGGGGGAACTAGTCCTTGATTTCTTTACAGGGACTGGTGTCATGGTGGCTAAGGCATGCAAGGAGCTTCGTCGACATTGTATAAGCAAAGAAAATGATTTGCAGTGCCATAATCATGGTTGGCTTGAATGCAATATGTGCCCGTTGAACTAGGTTCCACATGGTTTCAAGGAAACAAATCCAAGAAAATTATTCAAGCAAGCACGCAACCTCAAATTTCATTGGAGGAAACTTGGCATGGACAACCCCAATGGTTGCCAAGGCATGATGCATACGTACCACCTAGAGCTACCTATACAACCCGGAAACTTGCGTATTATCCACCACCACTTGGAGTAAAGATGACAATAACAATGATGCCATATCCTTATGGTATACCACAACATAACATGACCAACCCATATCAGTATCTAAATTAGGGGGGACCTCCACGACCCAACACAAACCAACAAGATAATGCAACTTCTAGTAGTGCTGGTCCCTGACATGGAATATGAGTCATGGAGATGACCATGTCATTGGTTACCAAGAACACTTATTGATGTTTTCTTTGGATTTTGTATTCAATGTGTCATGTATGGAAGAAACTTTTATCAATGTCTCGCAAAAGTGTGAAACATGTTGGTGTGTACATGTGTTAATAACCCGAGAGAGAGAGAGAGAGAGAGAGAGAGAGAGAGAGAGAGAGAGAGAGAGAGAGAGAGAGAGAGAGAGAGAGATGTTATAGGTACCTATGTGTTACGGAACACTTATTGGTGTTTTCCATGGATTTTGTATTCAATATCTCATGTATGGAAGCAACTTTTATCAATATCTCGCGAAAGTGTGAAATGTGTTGGTGTGTATATGTGTCAATAATGAGAGAGAGAGAGAGAGAGAGAGAGAGAGTAATGGTAGAAGTACTTATGTGTTACGATTTCAACTGCTTTTGCAAGTTTCCCAATTGCTCGCCAAAAAAAGCACTCGAATGGATCTGACATATCTAATCCCTAGTCTGTCATTTGGAGTGTGGTATGGCACACATATCAGCCAAAAAGGTGTGGGATTGGATCTAATATAACATAATGGGCCACCTAATCCCTACTTTGTCATTAGTTGTGGAGTGTGGTATGGGACACATCTAGTAATGCATCTATGGATGGTCCTATTACCACATCAAACTAACTCTCGTATGCTCAAAGAAGGTAGTTTAAAGTTGTTGAGATATTCTTTGGGATGGTGAGTTGTTATTAAATCTCTTCATGTGTACGTATATGCCTTGATTTGGTGGTGTGTCAAATTTGATTTAATCTATGTGATGAAAATAAACACTCTTATAAACATTGCAAAGAAATGACAAGGTTTTTTGACCATTTATAGTTATGCACACAAAGCTATGGGAAAATGGGCTCTTATTGAAGCTTTGACAAAATTTTATGCACGCACTTTTTGGTGTGCTATAAATAGGATAAATGGATTAGCAAATCATATCCTATGACAAAATTGGATCAGCAATCGTATCCTATGACAAAATTTACATGTGTTGGTTTTTTACTTATCTCTGCTCGCCTTGCGTGTCACCAATGTGTGGTTTGTTATTATGATACTATTACATGAGACTATTTCATAACAATACTTCCTGCTCAAAAAAACCAATACTATTACTATGCAACACATTGGCCAAAATGAATTGCATCACTAGGGTATTTCCTTGAATATTAACCCTAACCTACACATGTCGCCCACTATACATTTTTTATATGCATGCATACATGTCCACCATCATATATTTCCTGACATGCAATATCCCATATGAGAATATCAAACCCAACAAAAGTGGCCTTGATGTGTACAAAATAAAATAATGCTTCGTATATGTCCACCATCGTATATTTTTTGACATGCACGTGAAAACTTCTCATATGTGACTATCACATCTGACAAAAGTGGGCTTGATGTGTACAAAATAAAAAAATGCTTTGTACCCCCCTCTCTCTCTCTCTCTCTCTCTCTCTCTCTCTCTCTCTCTCTCTCTCTCTCTATATATATATATATATATATATATATATATATATATATATATATATATCACCCACATCGAGCCGAGTTTTTAAGTGCTACTTCCATTTGGTCACTCCTCTCATCTACACGCTCCACCAATGTAAACATCGATGTGTCATCATGGTTGCTCCACTTCAATTGATGGTCACTCTCTTACTCTCACTTTTGCAAGTAAGAGGAATAAGGCATAATCTATCACTCTCTCTCTTAAGATGTTAACCACACTCCAATTAACATGGTTTTGACTACCCATCCTACTCTCTCTCTCTCTCTCTCTCTCTCTCTCTCTCTCTCTCTCTCTCTCTCTCTCTCTCTCTCTCTCTCTCTCTCTCTCTCTCTCTACAACAAAAGCCCCCCATAGCGATGGGGGGAAAATGAATGGAAAAATGACGGGTGTTGCTTAAGCGACGAGGCATCGTCGTTAAAGGCATCGTATAAAGACAGATAAAAAGCATCATTTATGAGATGTTTTAAGCAATGTCTGCAAACTGATGGGTGTCGTATAAGCGACGACGTTGCATAAGCGACATTACTTTAAATTAAAAATTGTATGTCCAGACTCTTTTTTGCACTGTGGAATCTAGAGAGGCAATTTTATTTGTAATTGAGAGAGAGAGAGAGAGAGAGAGAGAGAGAGAGAGAGAGAGAGAGAGAGAGAGAGAGAGAGAGAGAGAGAGAGAGAGAGAGAGAGAGAGAGAGAGAGATGAGAGAGGAAGATTGGTGGCAGCAACGGTGGTGGTGGCATCTCTGATATTTTGGCCTATTTCCAAGAGGTATTTAATGATTTAATGACTATTGTGAACAAGCCCTTACACATGCTATAACTACTGTGATTAATGATTTATCCTTGAATAATGCTTGAATACCTTTGCTTAATGGCATAATTCTCTTGAATCAAACATTGAGAGATAAATACATGAGTGAGAAATACATAGGTGACATATCAATGACATGATACAGTTACATAGGTTCCATAGTTTTATCATCAAGTAGATCCTCAATACATGCTTCTAAAGCATCCTCCTCCATAGTTTCATCATCAAGTAGATCCTCAATACATGCTTCTAAAGCATCCTCCTCCAATACATCCCATTGTTGGCATGGCCCTAAGACATAGGAAGCCTCTTTCCTAGATATTAACCTGAGGTTACTATGTACATACACTAGGTTCTCAGCTTTCTTATGACGTAGTCAATTGCAATTAACTGAATGAATAAACCCATAAGTAGACTATTTGCGCTCACAAGATGAGGCACTCAATGTTGAGATATCGAGCTCATCTAGTGAGGCGGTGGACACTGATGACCCGCCTGGGGGATAGGCCCCACACTTACACCACTGGCATGGTTGGTGAGATCATGGTTGGGCATTGAGGTGATTAGGTCACCACATGGTATTGGATTACTACAGAGATAGTATGGCTTGGACATGTTGTCCAAGTATGGTATGACAAGCTGTAAGCCTATCTCAGTGCCATTGGATCAGAATGGCAAGTTGAGTGCAGATTCAGGAGAGATTTTGGAGGATCCTACTATGTATAGGCGCATAGTAGAAAGCTTGATCTACATGACGATCACCAGGCCAGATTTGAGCTATGCTGTTGGGTTGGTGAGTCAGTTTATGCAGGTTCCTCGTCGGAAGCCACTGGAGATGTGCCATTGTCTATGCAGGATGGCAAATTGAAGTACCTTGCAAATGTACTTCATGTTCTGAATATAACAAAGAATCTGGATTCAGTTGGCCAGATGATTGAGCAGGGTTGCAGGTTTGGTTTAATCCTGATGGTTGTTATGTTGAAGACTTTAAAGACAAGTGCAGGTTGGTTGGCAAAAGGTAATAGAGTGGGCAGAATGGTTACATTGAATGTAAACATGCCTGAAGTGAATGCTGCAATGTTTGCAAATGGTTCAGGAATTGTTGCAGACACAGACATTTGGCATAAAAGAATTGGACATGTGAATGTGCAAAGAATGAAGTCTATGCAGACTAAAGGAATTGTGACAAGGCTGCCAAAATTTAAAGTTGAAGGTATGTAGAGAATATGTGAAGCATGCCAATTTGGAAAGCAAACAAAGCATGTATTTCCACGTAACAGAAATGTGAGCATAAATGCACTAGATGTTGTGCATTGAGATGTATGGGGTCCTACGAAGACCATGTCTATGGGAGACTGCTCGTATTATGTGACATTTATTGATGACCACACAAGGAAAGTGTGGGTATTCTTCATGAAGGAGAAGGGTGAGGTGTTCACTCACTTTCATAATTTTAGAGTTATGGTTGAAAAGCAAACAGGGAAATATGTAAAGTGCCTAAGGTCTGATGGAGGGGGAGAGTACTTCTCCAATTAGTTCTCTGAATTTTTGAAGAAGAATGGTATTCGGAGACAGTTTACATGCAGATACACTCCGCAGCAAAATGGAGTTGCTGAGCGAAAAAACAGGCACATTGCTGAGATTGTATATGTTGCAGCCACCTGGTTATGAGGATGTGAGTCACCCCGAGCATGTTTGTAGGTTGAAGAAAGCCTTGTATGGCGTAAAACAAGCACCAAGAGCATGGTCTGACAAGATTTCTAAATATCTTGTTTTTATTGGCTTTCATGTAGGCAAGGTAGATTTCATATATGTGAGACATAGTGATAGAGGGGTTGTGCTTGTTGTCATCTATGGAGATGACTTGATTATTACGGGGGACCATGATGCAGGTTGAAGAAAGCCTTGTATGGCTTAAAACAAGCACCAAGAGCATGGTCTGACAAGATTTCTAAATATCTTATCTTTATTGGCTTTCATGTAGGCAAGGCAGATTTCTCGCTGTATGTGAGACATAGTGATAGAGGGGTTGTGCTTGTTGTCATCTATGGAGATGACTTGATTATTACGGGGGACCATGATGCAGAGATCTTTGACGACGTAAAGATCTTGCTTAGACAGAAGTTTGAGATGAAGGATCTGGGGGAGCTTAGATATTTCTTGGGCATTGAGGTGATTAGGTCACCACATGGTATTAGATTACTGCAGAGACAGTATGGCTTGGACATGTTGTCCAAGTATGGTATGACAGGCTGTAAGCCTATCTTAGTGCCATTGGATCAGAATGGCAAGTTGAGTGCAGATTCAGGAGAGATTTTAGAGGATCCTACTATATGTATAGACGCATAGTAGGAAGCTTGATCTACATGATGATCACTAGGCCGGATTTGAGCTATGCTGTTAGGTTGGTGAGTCAGTTTATGTAGGTTTCATGGAAGCCGCATTTGGATGCATTGAGACGCATACTGAGGTATGTGAGGTCTACTTTGCATTGTGGACTATTTTATGAAACTGGGACAGAAATATATGTACATGGGTACACAGATGCTGATTGGGCTGGTAGTATCTCAGATAGAAGATCTACTAGTGGCTTCATGTTTTCTTTGGGGAGTGTTGCTGTGACTTGGGGCAGCAAGAAGCAGCCTACGGTTGCTCTATCTAGTACAGAGGCCGAGTAGAGGGGTGCTGCTATGGCAGCATGTGAGGTAGCTTGGTTGAGAAAGCTACTTGTTGCAGATTTGGGTCTATCAGTGGATAGACAAGTTGTCATTTTCTGTGACAACATTAGCAGTATACAATTGGCCAGGAACCCAGTTTGAGGTCCACTACCATTTTGTCAGAGAGAAGGTCTTGGCAAGAGACCTCGACCTTGTTTATATCAGCACACAGGATCAGGTAGCTGACATCTTCACCAAAGCATTGGGTATAGAGAAGCTCCACAGATTCAAGGCTTCGCTTGGTGTACATGAGATGGAGTTGAGCTCAAGGGGCAGTGTTGAGATATCGAGCTCATCTAGTGAGGCGGTGGACACTGATGACCCGCCTGGGGGATAGGCCCCACACTTACACCACTGGCATGGTTGGTGAGATCATGGTGATATGCAGCCAGTGGGATGACAGGCTGTGTGACAGCCATTCTGGAGACTGGCATAGTTATAGCGCCAGCTCATTTAGTTGGGTTCACACTATAGAGAACCCTAGTATATATTTGGTTGAGTACATTTCATATGGTATCTACTCTTATCTTTGTATATGGTGTGTTGAGTGTTGTGTGAAGAAGAAGAAGATTTTCAGCCTCACCTTGTGTGTTCTCTCTTAGGGTTTTGTGAGTGTGTGTGTGTGTGCTTGCAAGAGCTCAAGCTCTCTTATCCTTGCATCTTTTCACTCAACACCAAAGACAACACCTGAATGGCCAATCTTGGCAAATGTGGAGCATCTGTGCCATGATTCTCCCACCATGCAATAGGAGACATTGTCTGCATATTTTCTGCACCATCACCAAAGTCTCCCTTCAATTCAATGTAATTAGATAACTGTTCCTTGTATTTCGACTTCTGATGAGCAAGATCTTTGACCACCCTATCCAATGTCTTCCTTCACCCTCTCATCACATCCTTGTCATCAGTATGCGGCTTCTTTGAAAACCATCTTAGATTGAGAAGGAAAGTTGTTGCATGGAGAGTGAATGCAGCATTTCCCACCTTTCTTGCGCAAGTGCTGGGATCTCCTTATAATGAGAATCCCCCTCTTTGTCTTCTTTCAATAGCTCCCTGATCTTCTCCATCGTCTGATCAATGCCTTCATACACAACACCCATGCATGGCTCATCTTTGGCGACCATGTGAAGCATGGCCATAACTGGCCACAAGACCTTTACATACTTCTCCACATTGGCCCAAATGCATCTGACAAGATCCTGTTTTCAATTACCTTGGTGGCTCATTAAGGGCCTTCCAAGCATCCCACTGAAACCAACCTTTAGTAAGAACCAAAGTGCGGTAGACTAACTATAGCACTAACACATCTAAAACAGACAAAAGGGAACTAGAGCACTCCTACAAGAAAACGACACCTATTGGCCCTTAGCCTTGGTGCCCCTTTCGGTATTTCTTTATTTACATTCAAGGAAGAGTTCAATTGAGTGTGATGAATTACAAAAATACATAGGGCCGTGACATACCCCCCTCTTGAAAAATGGCCAAGCATCCTCAATTGCATCCTGGTGATATAGCAAGGCATCAAAGGCAAAACCACATTGATAACGAAGGTTGCCCCTCTTGAAAAATGGCAAGCATCCTCAATTGCATCCTGGTGATATAGCAAGGCATCAAAGGCAAAACCACATTGATAATGAAGGTTGCCCATACAACAAAATATCAACCATGTGATCCAAAAGAGTGTGCAAAGTGTAGTATGGCAAGACCAGTAGATAAGCAGATGTACTGTCAGCTGTCAGTACCTTTCAGTGAGACAAAAGCTACACCAAGCAACCTCTAGAGATGACATCCGAGCCTGTCTATAAAAAACAAGGGAGCGGAGGTGCTATCCCCCTCTTAGGACATGCTCTAGACCTATGCTCTGTTGAACCTCTTAAATCTCTCTCTCTTAAATCTCTTAAAGTTTGAATTCATAAAAGTGGATTGCTAAACTCGCGAAACTCAGGATACAAAAGGTGGCGTGAGACTTGTGTGACAGGATCCTTAATTACGAATGCTTCTGTTGCATGTTACATCAGATGAGCCTCATCTGATACACTTAGGCTTTCAATCATAACCTTGAGCCGTAACTGCTTGGTAACACACAGTCTACCATGCATCAACAAAAGCCATCCCTGAGAGTAGAATAATAGTGCAGCTGATCCTCAGACACCTGATCATAGATCTTGCCAAAGTCCTCATCCTGTGTATACTAATGTTTCATCTAATCAAAGCTGAAACTATTGAGATGTGGCATGTAAGGGATTGATTATAGTAATCACAACCTTAGGCTACAATGAATGGTTATAATGAAGATCTATAAATAGATTTGTGATGTGGTCCTAGATGAGGATCATTCTCGAGATGAGAGGGATAGGCTGAATGTTGATGATGAGGATTGTTCCTTGCTCCAATGCTGAGGTCCACCACTTGAACGCTGGCTTTCCTCTATGTAGGAGGGTAGGGAGATGAACTATGTGCTGAATATGCTGTCCTATACTGCTGACCTGCTTCTCCCTTGCTCCCTAGATAGGAAATGCTGAAGAGAGGTGAGTACGCTCAAATGATTACGTTGAAATGATGTGATGGCTTATATATGCTGTAAATGATGTGATGGCTTATATATGCTGGAAATGATGCTGGTCGGGTAGGTAAAATGATGTCGGCTAGGTGTTAATGCTCATGACTGCCATAAATATTCCTTTAATGATGTTGGCTCTGCTGTAGAGATGCTGTCGACTGGTCATAACAGCCCCGACTTGATGCCATAAATGCTCTAAATGCTATAAATTCTTATGTGCTGAAGATGGGGCTGAACCAGTCCCGTACATGTTGAGAATGCCTGGACAATACATGGATACTAACTGCTATATGTATGAATAGTACCCGATTAAATGTTTATAATGCCTAGATGATGCCATGTCACTTGTAGACACTTAGGTGTGCACGTGACATGAGACATGTGGCTTTCGTGAGACAAAGCATCTACTACATTCTTTTTGCCTTTCACATGCACAATCTGAAAGTTGAACATAGATAAAAAGTTAGCCCATCTCATATGCTTCTCAGAAATCTTAGTCTTCCCTCCCTCACATTCATTGCTTTGTGCCTCTTACATGCCTTAGTGCCTCTGCATTTTGGCGATATTGAGAGCAAGTCCATATCAGCGTTTCTCTCCGTTTCTCTCTCTCTCTCACTCTCTCTCTCTTGTGTTTCCACTTTCCCATCTTCCACTATGCATTCCTTCAATGCGCATAGGTTAAGAACTAGTGCATATTCATGGCAAGCTAGGTTGAGAATTTTGGTTACATTGATAGTCATAAACAGAGTTTAATCAAGTTTACTTGTGTTTCATTCCTCTCTCACCATGGACTATGGGTGCAGTTCTTCCACTTCCCTATGTACCCATGGCAGACCCAAGGAAGGCTGGCCTCTTGATAGCTATCAAGTGGATATTACGATCATTAGGCCACTCGAGGGGAGGACATCAAGGAGGATTTCGTGGAGTATGCATAGTTGAGTACAACCGAGTTGGAGGCGACAATAGGTTGCCTCGTGATTGCAGTATGTCCAGTTCAGCGTGGCGAGGGTACATCGAGTCACCACGCACAAGGAGCTGGATCAGGATATGAGATAGCTTGCGATGTTGACAGGTATCTTTTGTTTCTTCACCATTTAAGATAATTTTTATCAATGTCAGAGATTTAATTTCATGTCACTTGTTTTGTAGAGCTACACATGATGTTGCCATTGCACTAGACACACAGCCATGCAGGGACAAGGGATCCGAGAGAGGAGGTATTTTTCATATATTCACCATAGATTGATGATAATATTTATCAATGTTGGTTATTTAATTTGCTATTATCTATTTTGCAGGGATACATGGGACCCCCTGACGATCAGCCATCTAGAGAGGTGCGAAATAGAGAGAGGTATGAAACTTGATTAACTTTGTTTTGTATTTATTAATATTTAGGGATTCTCTTAGTACAATTTTTAATTGCATACAATATGCATTGTCATTCTAACATACATGGTTCTCGTCGCACCATGGAGACTCCACGGATTGTGCCCGCTCCTCCGGTAGACACACCTCCATGACGCACCAGTATAGGCGACCTACACATAGAGTGCATCGTTGTTGGACGACGATGGTAGCATCGTGACGTCAGGGGGCAGTAGAGTCTTTCATCGTTGGATGAGAGATCTTGTAGATCTCTACATGCCGCATATACACATATTATGGGCATAAGTAAATTTGACTTGTTCTCTTTAGATGATGACCGTATTTTTAATAACGTGATTAATAAACATAGTTTATGTTTAAATTCTAGCGCGATCAGGATGAGACAACAAAGAAATACGTGATCACCTCTTGATGAGAGAGTTAGAAGTGGGACTATGTTATTGAGACATCGTCTCGCGATAATGCACGGTAAGATAATACTATTTTTTGGTTTGATATAGACATATACATATTTGGTGATTCTATAATGTTTGTGGTTGAAAACATATGGAAAAAAACTATGGCCCTAGAATAGTAGTGTACCTTTTTTGTTTATAGTAGATATTTGAGCAAACTTTGGTCGAGTAAAATTTGCATATAGTTTTCCCATTCATATGGGCACACTATATCAAAAGAACAGAGTCTATGGGGAATTGAACCCCAATACATAGCCAATATGGCTAGATCACCAAGAGACTCGCAGACCCTAAGGTCCATGTTAGTAAATTTCTCAATAAAAAGCAAACATATATAAAAACACTTTAAAAAATCACTTACCAACCTGTTAGATGTCATATCAACTTTTGGTTGCATTAGATGCCAACATATTGAATAAAATCCATTGACAATTTTGAAGTTATTATATCATCCAAACATGAAATCTGTATTCGATTAGAAGTTAATTCATAGATACTTTTACCTTGGTTTCAAGGACTATTCTCTGTAGGCAAGTCAACAAACAAGACAAAGTCATCGTTGTCTCGTGCGGCTTCTTGTACTTCCTCTATTGTGAGCTCTATGTCAGGTGGGATAGGCATAGATATTATTGGCTCTAAGCCACTGTTCAATATATCTTCATCTTTCTCATGCTCTTTAGATATATCTTCTTCTTTGTATCCTTCTTCAGATTCATCTTGTTCATTTTCTTCTTCTACCTAATCTTCCTCGTGTGATATTACATGTGCCTCGACTCCAGAATTTGTACTTGAATCCTCAGTTACTACAATATTTGATAATGAGGAGGTAGTGTCGTCAAAAATTTGTCGACCACATGGATTCACATGCACTATCTGTCATCCTCGACGAGGTTTGTGTCACGAGAACTTGCACGAGACAGTTGTTGGAATTTAGCAATGATACATGAGTCATAAGTAACTTTAGTATCATCTATTCTCTTGATGCGAAGATGTTGGCCATAGGCCCACATGCTCCTATATGTGCGAATCTATAATCACAAGACATGTTAGATGTTAAGATAATATGATCATCTACTAAATTTTAACTATATACTCTCAATATGTAGTACCTCCTTATCACATCCGAGGCTCATCTCGAACTCCTCACCGGTGGATGACTTGTTCGCATTCTACTTGTGCCTTTTTGATCCGCTCTTGTATCCATTTCAATGACATGGTGGGGGTCACACGTTGCCTCTTTGATCTTTTTTGCATCCTTAGTTCCCATTTTGTGTTGTTCTCTTTAATCCACTTTTGCATGCACTCGGAATTGTAAATCACAAAGACACTTAAGTTCTCTCACTCCTCATGTGAGAGACATAGTGGGAGACCCTTGCCACATACTAACTTGTCTGATAATTGGGCTCTCATTCATTGTCCAAGCAATGGGTGCCTCCTCTTCCATAACCTGTTAGTATTCAGAGAGATAATACATGCATTCATTTTGTATCCATCCCTCTGCCATAGAGCCTTCGGGCCTTCTCTTTGACGCACAAATCCTTTTAAGACACCCATAAACCTTTCTACCCAAAACATCCATCGTGTGCTAACAATGCCCGCAATCTCTACATCTTCAACGAGATGGATAAGCAAATGAACCTGGATATCAAAAAACGACGTAGGCAATTCTCTTTCCACTAGACACCCAAGAGATATCAGGAAGAAAATTGGAGCTCTATACACTCCAATTTTCTTCGTGATATCTCTTGGGTGTCTATCTCCTTTGATGCGATCCATCTAGCAAATGATAATTGGTAAATTAGTTAAGGAGTATCAAGAAAAAATAAATAAAAAGCGATAAATGAAAATACATGAGCATAGGGACTTACCTAATAAATGAACCCAGACGGTATATTATATCTCGAATGTTCTCGGTTAAGCCTCCATCAATGACAAGGGGTAATACGTGCTATAACATAATCATAATTTAAAAGGTGTTGAATATCATAATAGAGAATGCTTACCTTAAGAAAGTTATGCCAATCATGCATCTTTAATCAAGACAAAGAATTATCATCCACATAGGAAACGTGTTTCAAAGGGAAGCATCATAGCTTGTAGATGTTTCCATAATGAGTGTCTGACATTTTTAAAGATATGCATCGGATCAAGAAGATGCGTAATTTTTAAGTCCTTCCAATAAACATGTCCAAACCCAAAGGTGAACACAACTTTATAGTACAAGGCATTCTTACATGGACAATTCATGATTTTCTGCTTATGGATGTTGTTCAGGCATATCATAACAACCACCAAATCTCATTTATTCATACATTTAACAATAAAAAGAGTTGATTGAATAACACCAGCATAATCACTTCATCACTCGCAGGTCTATCAACAAAGGGATATAAGGCATGTCCACATTGTGGTGATCAGTTTACGATCGAAGTATAGCAAGAACTTGAAGAAGAACATATATCTTTGGCATAGAAGATTTCTACCTGAGGGACACATATTGAGATCATTGCAACCAGCAAGATGTTTTAATGGAAACGTTGAGACAGGGATGTGTCCGCCAACGGATGACTCCTGCGGATTGGTATAGAAAATGGATATTTGTTCCTATTATAGATCCCAATTCAGAGTTGACAATTCAGAGTTGACAAGTGATGAAGAAGATGATGAATCTCATAGAGATAGAGAAAAAAGATCAATGGCACCAAACATTTCCGCATATTTATTCCTTTCCATAGCTCTTGCATATCATCAATGAGCGGAGCCAAGTATACATTGATATCTTTTACTTATCGTTTTCCTGAATTTATATGCGTCCTTTATTAAGGATTAGGAAATATACATAAAGAGTGAAATAGAAAAACACTAACACATATACCTGGAATTATCAAGCTTAATATCAAGTGATCTTTTTTTTATGGATAAGAATGGTGGTAGGTTATAGTTGATAAGAATGGTGGTAGGTTGATAAGAACTACTAGCCATGTTGACCATCTTGTGGATTTTATAATATGTCATCTTATTGTTTTATACTAAGGTTTATAACATTATATTATCTTTAATTTTCTTGCTTTTAATAGATATTATAGATATATGGACGATACTAATTCTAAAATGTATTTTTTTTCAATGTAGTTGAAAAAAATGTATTTTTTCAATGTAGTTGATTTGCATTCATTCTAGATAATAATCGACCTGCATTTATAGATATATGGACGATACTAATTCTAAAATGTATTTTTTTTCAATGTAGTTGATTTGCATTCGTTCTAGATAATAATCGACCTGCATTTATGTGTGAGGAGTCATGGAGACACTTTCGGAGAGAGATGAGTCTAAAGTTATGGTGGACGCAACAGAAGGTAAAGTGTAATAGTTTTTATATTTGAGTTCATAATTAAGTAGCGAATGTATAAAAAACTTATGTATGTTCTTGGCATCTATTTTCTTATATGTAGTAGAATGCACGAGTGAGGGTGCAGAGTGGCAATACCTCCCATCTTGGGAGGATGGGGAGGAGGGGCTTTGTTGCCCATTTTGTACGTAGCTAAAGCTTTATGTTTAATTTATTTTGTGTGCATATGTGTATATGTATACACAATTGACATCAGCTAATTTTTTTTAAAAATAAACAGACGAAAGATTATGACCGTACACCAAGTGCAGAGGAGATACAGACCGCACGTATCGTGGCTATAGGACATTGAAATCAGAGATTACCGATCCACCAAATGCATTTGTAAGTATATTCAATAAGTAAGATAATATAAAATTTTTAATTAAATTTTGAATTAACGCTACTTTTGTTTTCATCATGTGATCTATAGGACCGATGGGGCGAGCAGGATATGGCAAAGGTGGATCGTCAAATGACGCAGGAGGGTCTTCAGAGAGAGCTTCACCGTGAGAGGGGAGAAGCATTAGGGGGATGAGGAGTACCCCCTACCTGATGATATAGAGGACACTCATGGTCGGAGCCAGGGCCATGGTCGGCGAGGTCGAGGCCGTAGCAGCCCAGGTCCTAGTCGACACTTGAGGAGGCGAGGCTAGATATATAGCTGACCATGTTTTGTATATTCTCCACTAGCCACATTATTTGTATATTTTGTATATTCCCTTGAGACAACATATATTTCCTTTAGGATTTTATAGTCTTTATACCCCTCATTTTGTATATTGACATATATAGATATACACATACATTTCATTTCATCTATTGTCTCATCTCTTGTTAAAATTCAAGCTTTATATGTCAATTTATGTTTTTGAATTTAAATTTTGATGGTGATCATCATGACTTACCTGATGAATAATTTGCCATTTGTAATAACTGAAAAGATGCAGGGGAGAAGAGAGCTTGAGCTCTTGCAAACACACACACACTCACAAAACCCTAAAATATCTGAGCTTCCCCAGATCCTTCATCTCAAACTTCTATCTAAGCAAGATCTTTACATCAAAGATCTCTGCATCATCATGGTCCCCTGTAATGATCAGGTCATCTACATAGATGACAACAAGCACAACCCCTCTATCACTGTGTCTCACATACAACAAGAAATCTGCATTGGCTACATGAAAGCCAATAGTGACAAGATATTCAGAAATCTTGTCAGACCATGCTCTTGGTGCTTGTTTTAAGCCATACAAGGCTTTCTTCAACCTGCAAACATGCTCGGGGTGACTCACATCCTCATGACCAGGTGGCTGCAACATATACACCTCTTCCTGCAAATCCCCATGCAAGAATGCATTCTTTACATCCATCTGATGTAAAGACCATTGCTTTGACGCAGCCACTGCTATATCACAACTCTCACAGTTGCCATCTTGGCAACTGGGCTGAAAGTTTCCTCATAATCAATGCCATATGTCTACACATATCCTTTGGCTACCAATCTAGCCTTGTACCTGCTTATGCTTCCATCACTGTTATGTTTTACTTTGTACACCCACTTGCATCCAATGGCTTTCTTGCCTTCAGGCAATTGCACTAAATCCCAAGTCTCATTTCCATATAGTGCATCCATCTCCTCATCCATAGCTTTCTCCCAACACTCATTTCCAACAGCCTCATCAATGCATGTGGGCTCTACAACCTGCACAACTTTTGCCATGTATGCATAGTGATGTGCCACATAACCATCATAGGTAAACCTCTGCACAGGATTCTTCACTCTCCCAGATCTTCGTAGCTTTGCATTCATGGCTTCCATAGGCTTCTTTACACCAGGTGTTCTCATAGCTGGTATCCCAAGCTCCTCATCAAGGCTCATCTCTCAGCCACTAGACTCTCCATCAACATGAGAATGCCCTGCAGAAATGTGAGGCATACTAAGGGGCTCAACCACTTTCTCTTTGCCTTTATGTGATGTACTAATCACATTTACAGAACTGGTATTATGATGTAGCTTGCCACTCCATGGTCTATCAAAACTGAACCACTAGATGAGGACTCTCCTGGTCCACTCAAAGACTGTGATTGCTGACTTGCATTCTGTGCAACCACATTTCCACTCACATCAGCCCCTACAGCTTCTTTTTTAGCAGCATACCAGCTGCTCATCTCATAAAAAACATCCCTGCTTACCCTCAATTCAGGTGTAGCAGTGTTATAACACCTGTATCCCTTTTGCTTAAGGGAATACCCAATAAACACACATTTTTCAGCTTTTGGATCCAACTTAGTTCTCAGCTCATCTGGCACATGCACATATGCAATGCATCCAAAGACTTTCAGATGAGACAAATCAAGTTTTCTGCCACTAAACTTCTCCTCTGGAGTTACATCATGTATGGCTACAGTTGGAGTCCTGTTCATGATGTAAACTGCTGTAGAAACAGCCTCAGCCCAATAGCTATGCAGCATATTCTTCTCTCCCATCAATGCTCGTGCAATCTCAGCAATGTGCCTGTTTTTTCGCTCAGTAACTCCATTTTGCTGCGGAGTGTATCTGCATGTAAACTATCTCCGAATACCATTCTTCTTCAAAAATTCAGAGAACTCATTGGAGAAGTACTCTCCCCCTCCATCTGACCTTAGGCACTTTACATATTTCCCTATTTGCTTTTCAACCATAACTTTGAAATTCTGAAAATGAGTGAACACCTCACCCTTCCCCTTCATGAAGTATACCCACACTTTCCTTGTGTGGTCATCAATAAATGTCACATAGTACCTGCAGCCTCCCATAGACATGGTTTTCGTAGGACCCCATACATCTGAATGCTTAACATCTAGTGCATTTCTGCTCACATTTTTGTTACGTGGAGATACATGCTTTGTTTGCTTTCCAAATTGGCATGCTTCACATATTTTTTGCATACCTTCAACTTTAAACTTTGGCAGCCCTGTCACAATTCCTTTAGTCTGCATAGACTTCATTCTCTGCACATTCACATGTCCAATGCTTTTATGCCAAATGTCTGTGTCTGCAATAATTGCCAAACCATTTTGCAAACACCGCAGCACTCACTTCAAGCATGTTTACATTCAATGTAAACATTCTGCCCACTCTGTTGCCTTTTGCAGCCAACCTGTACTTCTCTTTAAAGTATTCAACATAACAACCATCAGATTCTTTGTTATGTTCGGAACATGAAGTACATCTACAAGGTACTTCACTTTGCCATCGTGCATAGACAATGGCATATCTCCAACATGGGCAATTGGATGAGCAGTGTCATCCCCTGTTTCCACAAAACTTGGTCTTTCAAGATTTTTCATCTCCTTGAACCACTCCCCATGACTTGTCATGTGGTTCGAAGCACCCGAATCAACATACCATACATCATCTTTATGTGCTGCTTCAACATTTTCAGACATGGCATTAACGACATGCTGCATAACAAACAACCTTTCATTATCCTCATTGTTTTTGCTCGAGGATGCATAGTTGTTTTGTTGCAATTTCCCATTTTGCATGTCTGCCTGCTTCTTATAACAATCTGCCTGCACATGTCCAGGCTTACTACAATAAAAGCATCCACGTGTATCATTATACTACCTTTGCCAATTTCCACGACCTCTTTGACTTCCCCTGCCTCTGAATTGGCCTCTTCCACTTGCGTGTTGTTGTTGTTGTGAATTCTGGGACTGTTGTTGTTACTGCTGTTGGCCATAATTCTGATTACCTGTTCAGCCACCTCCTTGGCCGTCATCACATCTCATCCATTCACATCTACTCATATCCACATCACATCACATCACATCACATCCATTCACATCACATCTCATCCATTCACATTTACGCTGATCCACATCACATCACATCACATCCATTCACCTCACATCTCATCCATTCACCTCACATCTCATCCATTCACATCTACCTCTATCTAGATCCACATCACATCACATCGCATCACATCTATCCACATTATATCTCATCCATTCACATCTACCTAGATCCACATTCATCCACCTTACATCTCATCCATCCATTCACATTACATCACATCCATTTAGAATCCATCACATCCATCACGCCCATCCACATCCATCACATTCATTGCATCCTCATCACATCACATACATTCCATCCACATCTATCCTTATCACATCACATTCATTCCATCCATATCACATCACATTCGTTCCATCCACATTACATCATGTCCACATCTATTCACATCACATCTCATTCATTCCATCTACATTACATCACATCCACATCTATCCATATCTCATCACATCCATTCACATCTCATCACATTCATCCATCCCTCCATTCATTCACATTCACATCTATCCACATCCATCCATTCATTCACATGCACATCTATCCACATCCATCCATTCATTCACATTCACATCTATCCACTCATTCACGTCCACATCTATTCACATCCATCCATCCATTCATTCACATTCACATCCATCCATCCATTCACGTCCACATCTATCCACATCCATCCATTCATTCACATGCACATCTATCACTTCACATCTCATTCTCATCCATTTATATCACATCACCCCCATTCACATATCATCACATCCACATCTATCCACATCCATCCATCCATTCATTCACATGCACATCAATCACTTCACATCTCATTCTCATCCATTTATATCACATCACCCCCATTCACATATCATCACATCTCATTCACATCTCATCACATTTACATCCACATCCATTTACATCACATCACATCTCACATCCACATCCACATCCATTTACATCACATCACATCTCATCCACATCTCATCACATCCACTCACATCTGCTTCACATCTTATCACATCACATTTACATCTCCTCTTATCACATTCACATCTCATCTAATCACATCGCATCCGTTTGCATCCCATCATATTCATTTACATTCATTCGACTCTATTCACATCTTATCACATCCACTTTTAGTACTGTTTTCTACTTTCGATACCGATGGGACTTTTCTAAGTTTCTGCCAATTGCTTGGCGGCCTAGTTAAAGGTACTTTTTCTTGATGGATATTTTTATATTCTTTCTCAAATTTCTCAAGTGAAATCTATTCAATATTCTTCTTTTGAGTAAAAGATTCATGGGATTTAAAAAAATCAATTCTACCCATATTTTCCAATAAAATTAATAATGCTCAAAATTCCACTTTTGATAAATACTCATAATTTGAATAATGCCAAAAAATTACTCTTTTACCATTTAATTACTTGGATATCAAATATCATGGGGATTCCTCTTTTTGCATAAAAATAAATTTACCAAAAATTCCTCTTTTACCATTTAATTACTTGGATCTCAATTATCATGGGAATTCCTCTTTTTGCATAAAATAAATTTACCAAAATTTACTCTTTTCTCATAATCAATTAATTATGCATAATTATAAAAAAATTATTTCTCATGAATATGATGAAAATCATTCTTTTTGCATAGGATGTCCAATCCTAGAATATGGTAGGAAGTCCTCTTTTAGCATTATGCATAAAAATAAGATATGTATTATTTTTTAAAAATTTAGTCCATAGCTTCGCCAGCTATTATTGATAATTCTCAAATTTTTCTAAAGAATAAAAACTTGTAATGAAAATATGATAGTAGTTCCTCTTTTATGCATAATATCAAATTATGAATTTAAATCATAATTTTAACTATAATCATAAACTTAATTATGATTATCTCACTAAATTAAGCTAATTCCATTATTTCTCTTTTCCCAAATTGATAGGATAATCTATTTCTCATTTAGAATCAATTAAAGAAGTTTTTAACTAATAAATAATCTAAAAGATATAACCATTATTTTGTTAACACAAAATCATAAAAATATTATTTTCTTAATCTCTAGCTTATCAAGCCTAGAGTTAAGCTTTGAATTAAGAGACTATCATTGAGAAGCATGCTTTTTCAAAGGATTTAGCCATAAAGATCATATTCTTTTAGAGAGAGAGATTTACTTAAAGAAAGCATTACAAATAAGCATAAAGATTAACTTTCTCCTAATTAAGCATTAAGACTCTAAGGGAAAGCTTGATTTGAATTAAAACAATTATTTAGAAAGCTTCTCAAGCTTGAGAGGGGTTGAGAAGAAGAAAGGCTTGAGATAATTTGGAAAAAACCATAAAATTTGATTTTACCTCCAAGTTTGGCTTGATTCTCTATTATTATTAGCAGTGAAGCCCTCGACCAATCAATTGGTCCACCAAGAGGAGAAGAGCAACTCCAAGAGTTGTTGTGGAGAGAGAGCTCCAAGCTCCCACAAGAGAGAAAAATTTAAGGGATAATAGAAAATATGATTATTTTAATATAATACTGGCATGGTATATTTTTACAAAAGACTAAGGGTCTATTTATAGGTGAGGGAGGCCACTAACCAAGTCCAACTTGGTTCTAGAATTTTCAAGGTTCAGTTCAATTTGGACCAGTTTGGCTCGCATTTTGATTTAGTTTAATCTAAGATAGAGGAGAGATAAAAATATCACAATTTTTTTGAATTAAAAACCCTTCCACACATGTGAAATAGGCGCCTACCTCAAGAGTCCCCCTCTCCTTACCAAGGTGTCAAAAATGCATCATTATTCCAAAATATCTTATTTTTTTAGTAATATCTCATAATTTTTAACTAATAAACCTTGTACTTAGTCAACTCTTCATCTTATGTGAGCATTTACTCATTTTTGGGCATTTTCTTTTATTCTTTGGATTTATCTCATCCCATTACTTGGATTAATCCAATTGGCCCATTGGAACCTTAATTGGACATAATCCCAACACTTGGATTAATCCAATTGGCCCATTGGAACCTTAATTGGACCATAATCCAAAAATTTCTGAAAATGTAGACCCTTCGGATAAGGTCCCTTATACCATTTTCAATTAATTCCTAATGCACATTGGAAAGTTCATTTTGAACTTCTGTTTCAGGGGAATCCATTTTAGACACTAGGAGGATTTTTATATCCAAAGATATCTCAATTTTGGATTATCTCTCTCTAGGCCAAAACAGGGTAAAATAAGATCTTTCTCCTACTTCAGAGAGGGGAATAATTTCAAGAATAGAAGGGGAGGTTTTTGAATGGGCTTGTCCATCTCATTTTCAATTTTCCTAGGTGGGGTCCCATTCTTGATGAGAAAAGCAAGATTGTATCTCCTTCTTTGAAGATCTTGAATTTTGTGTTTTCCTAGGTGGGGTCCCATTCTTGATGAGAAAAGCAAGATTGTATCTCCTTCTTTGAAGATCTTGAATTTTGTGTTTTTGTCCACCTGCAACTTTCTCCTTTATTGTATAATTTTGGCTGTCCATGCACTGTGCAGTCTCCTTTCATCCAACTTAAGGAGTTGCTCAATCATGTGTACCTATGATTCTTCCAAAGAGAGCCTTTTGATATAGCTATCCCGAGGTTCTATGTGAGGAACTCCATGGGTACTATTGCCTCCAGTCCATACACCATGCTGAAAGGCGTAAGTCTTGTTACATTCTTATACGTTATTCAGAATGCCCACAATGCTGAGTGCAGCTTTGTGCCCCAATCGGTTCTATTCTCATTCATTGTCTTGACCAAAATTCCCTTCATGATTTTATTTGTAAATTTTGCTTGCCCATTTGCTTGCGGCAGCGAGTAATAGACAGTTGACTTCTTATGAATTATCATATGTTGTAAATTTCTTGATCACTTCATTAAGGAAGTGGGTCCCTTGGTCTCACTGACTATCTCTATTGGGCATTTGAATCTTGTCATGATAGTTTCATAAAGAAAATTTGCTACCTAAGATGCTTTACAGTCTGTGATGAGGGCCTTATATCTACCCATTTTGTGTAGTAATTCGTAGCCACCAGAATGTATTTGTTTCCTATTCGTTGAGCTGTTGACTTGAATGGGCTGACAAAGTCCAGACCCCACTTCTAGATTGGCTTTAGGAGAAATATTGGGTTGTGTAGCATTCTATCTGCATCATTTGGTTACCTTAGCCTTTGGCACATATCGCATGCAAACTTGTGCACATCTTTTAATGCAGATGGCCCCACCACAATCCTGCTTGGAACACTTTTTGCCTCGTGACTTGTCCAAGAAAGTTTCCTTCACTATTCCTTGGTGCGCTTTTGCCAACACAAACTATTGCTCATGTTAGTATCTGATAAATGCTCATCTTCTTAGTATCTGATAAATGCTCATCTTGTAGAGCTGTCTTGCTACCATCATGAATGACTTGCTACTACGAGAGTCATCTTTTTCCTCTGATCTTTGGACATTTACTTTGGAAAGGACAAGTTAGACAAGAATTGTAGGATCTCATCATACTAGTTGGGTTTTTTCTCTGTTTATGATGAGGAAGAGTTGCGCAACTAGGAAATCATCTTCCACCCCCTCTAGATCTTCTCATGATTCCAATCTTGGCAGGAAATATGCCTATTGTGTGCTTGTTTTTGGGGGTGTGCCTTATGGTGAACTCAAACTCTTGTAATAAAAGCATTCATGTGGCAAATTTTCATGCCAGGTCTAGTTTGTTCACTGTGTATGAAATTTACAATTTTTTTCCAACAGATAGTGCATGAACTTTTGATGGAGTAGATCATCCCCAATGACTCCTTTTCTATAGTGGAGGAGTTCTCTTTAGGTCTGGACAACCTCTTGCTTGCATAGTAAAGTGGCCTGAACCAATCTTCTTGTGCTTCCTGCATTAGAGCACTACCAATTGGCAAAATCAGAGGCATCAAAAAATACATGAAATACCAGATCATAGATTGGCTAGAGAATGGGTGCTGCTAATAATATCCGCTTGAGATTTCGGAATGCCTCTTGATGATAGGATCTAAACCAGATATATTCTACATCTTTCACCGCCGTCAGACTGTATAGGGGCACTGCCACATTCACCAGGAACCTCATGAATCTACCAAGACACTTGATTAGTCCCAAGAATTTGGCAAGCTCTTTGGCATTCTTGGGCGGCTACATCTTTACAATGATTGCGACCTTGGTCGGGTCCACAACTAGACCTTCTGCAGATACTATGTGCCCTAAGAGGGATCCACTTGTTATCGCAAAGGCATACTTGGCTAGATTAAAGCTCAGTATGGACTTCTTGCAATTCTCTAGGCACATTGTGAGGTGTGTTATGTGGTCTTCTTTCTTTTAGAACACACTAAAATCGTCCACAAACACTATCATGAAGGTGGTTAAATATTCGTAGAATATTTCCTGAACCATTCTTTAGAATGTGGCTGGAGCATTCTTCAACCCAAAAGTCATTACATTGGAGGCAAAAGCCTCCCATTCTATCATGAAGGCTGTTTTTTCTTTATCCTCTAGGGCCATCCGTACTTGGTTGTATACCCACTGAACCCATCCAAAAAGAAGTATGTCTCATGCCCGGCTACCGCGTCTAGCATGGAAGCTTTGAATGGTAGCGAGAACGGATTCGATATGGTGGAGGCATTCAACTTGTGGTAGTTAATGCAAACCCTCAACTTCCCATTCTTCTTTATAGCAATGACTATTAGTGAAAGCCATTCCGCCCTATCCATTGGATAGATGAACCCTACTGAGTTGCATCCTCTTTTAATTTGATCTTGTGTTGGTAGAAGCTAGGATCAATCCCCTTCATGTCTGAGTAGTTCCAGGTGAAACCATCTTTGTAGGATTTCAACAGTTCTAGGAGTCTTCCTCTGAATTCTTGATTTAGGTTGGCACTAACTTTGACTATTTTGGCTCTTGTTTTGGCTCATCCTCCTAGACTCTAATGTTTCGCTTCTTGAGTTGGGCTGTCCCGCTTGAGAGCCATCATGGCCTTTTCTTGCTCAGCCTACAGCTCTTCCACACTGTCTTAAGTGTCCTCCTTCTCTTCCTTTGCACTTTCTTCATTTAGTAGCACTTCAGGGGATGAGCCACCAGAACTTTTGGATCGTATCTCTATACAATCCTTTCTATATCTGCCTCAAATAGTGATCGCAGATTTGGATTTCCTTTTTATGATTTTCTCTTCTTTAACGTCTTCTACCCCATCTAGTTAGCTTAGGCCCTCTGCATGCATCGATCGAGTGGCCAAATTCAGCTTGTCTTTTCCTACACTTTCAAGATCCCCTCAGCTCTGGTAGCTCCTGCCACCACTTGTTCAAAGGTGAGGGCATCTAAGTCATATGAGGCCACTATTATTTGGAGCTTTTCCCTCAGTCCTCTTACAAACCACTAGCTCAATGTGGCTAGAGTAGGTTGGTTGCACTGATCCAGGTGCACTAGCAGTGCTTGGAATTCAATTGCATAGTCCTATATTGGCCTCTTCTTTTGAGTTAGCCTCTACAACATTTCAACACTTCTGCTATTGTCTTGTCTTTCTTGAATCTTTTCAAGAAATCTTTCTTCAATTCCTCAAATGTCTAGAAGTGCTTCAAACCATATTGTCCATACTAGGCTTTGCCACCATACTAGGCTTTGTCACAAAATACTCTATCTTTTGTGGGCAACGGAGCTCTAGTGAAGGAATGTGGTTTTAAAAGCGAAGATGTGGGCATTTGGATCCTCCTTGCTCTTGCTCTTGAACATAGGGTACTTGAGAGACATCCTTCCCAAAGCTGTCGGTTCTTCTTCTTCTTGAGTTTCCTGCCTCTTGTTTTGTGGCTCCTGGTGATCTCCTTCTTATTTTCTCAGTGGTTCCTGAATCTATCATTTCAGCTGGCACGTAATCCCTTCTATGAGTATTCTTAATTAATGCAGTTGTCCTTTGTGTTCTGTAGCTTTGACGTCTGCCTTATGACTCTCTCCTGAACATTCCTAACACCAATGTGTGTGCACTTCCTTTCCAGATCTATTTTAGTTAGCTTCACTCTACTGAGACTAATTATGCGCAAGACTGACCTAGAACTAATCTCTATCTTCCTACTCCCCTATCTCACATACCAGCCCCTCAAGATGTCTAGTTTCTTCCTCTGTAATCAATCCCCTTTTCACAATAATAAGAGATCTTGTTTCTACTGGAGTAACGGTGGATGCAAATTTTAACTTTAGAATTAGTGTCGCAAGTCGTTGAGGGGCTATTTGTCTTTCCCTCGAAACAAAAGTTTAAAAAGAAATTCTTAAGGTGCATTAGAAATAAATTATAATGTGCACACAAAAGACCTTAGCCTAAGGGTCAAGATTTCTTAAAAATTTTGGATTAAGGTTCTTATGGACCAATAAGATTAATCCAAATGTAGGGAGGATATAAATTGAAGAATAAAAGAAAAACCTCCCAAAAATGAGTAAATGCTCACATAAGATGAAGAGTGGACTAAGGACCAAAGAAAATAATTAAAAAACTAAATTTTGACACCTCAGAGTGGGGATCTCCCCTCATGAAGTAGGCGCCTTTTTTCTAATCATTACCCCCAATTTTTAATCAATAAAATGAGATATTTCATCTCTCCTCTCTCCTATTTCAAAACTAGATCCAAAAAGTAACCTGAACTGACCCAAAATTGGTCAAAAATTGACCAAATCTGGAAAATTCTAGAATCAATTTGCTTGGTTAGAGGCTCACTTTTTCCTATAAATAGAAGCCTCCCCCTTTGTAAAAGCTTAATGTTGTTTATGCACTGTTACTCTACTCCTGTCCTGAGCCATCTACATTGAATTTATTAATAATTCAATTGTTTTTGGCCTAATCCTCTCCAAAGTGAATTGGTGGCCACTCTTGCTTCAAACAAGAGTAGAACCCTTAATCCCTCAAGCCAAAGGAGAGCTTACAAGCTCCATGTAAGCTAATTTTTTTCACTTATTTACAAATTTTAAATCTATGATTTTCTTGATTTTTATGTTTTACAGTTGATTGAATTAAAATTCAAATGCTATGCCTTTGAGGAAAAGGCCACCCCATTCTCTTCTTTACATTCCAGCCTTTCTTAATCCTAGAAAGATTAACTAAGGGATTAATTAAACTCTTCTCATTGTTTACTCTCTTGAATTTAGAAAATTGTGTAGATTAGAGTTCTATGAATCTAATTTGGGCTAATTTAAGTTAAATAAAGAATGATAAAAATGAGAAATGGTCAGCCATACAAAGGAGTACAAACGAGGTTATGGTAAAATTTTCTAGAATTTTGTGAAAAAGAAAGTTTGTTTTTATGTTATTTCAAAAGAGTAATTCCCCCCATTTTTGCATCTAAAAGAAATATTCTAATTACTCCATGTACATATCCACCTATGAATATGCATGGATATCATTGATATTAATTATTAAATTTGATTTTTATGCATAAAGATTTTTTTAAAAAAATATATTCTCATTAAATTTGATTTTTATGCATAGAAAGATGCATAAAGAAAATTTTTTATACAAAACTGTTATTCTTATTAAAATTGATTTTTATGCATGGAAAGATGCATAAAGGAAATTTTTTTATTTCAAAAGTGTTATTCTTATTAAAATTGATTTTTATGCATAGAAAGATGCATAAAGGAAAACTTTTTAATTATAAAAGTGTTATTCTTAATAAATTTAATATGCATAAAGAAATTCTTTTTATTTTAAAAGTGTTATTCTTATTAAAAGGATTTTCTTTTATATAAAAGTGTTATTCTCATAAAATTGGATTTTTATGCATATAAATAGATGCATAAGGAAAATTTTTAAATCAAAATTAGAATTCTCTTAAATTCTATGTTTAAATTCTATGAGAAATTGATAAATGAATAATTAAATACTCCAAGAGAGAAATTTTTATTGTTTTATAATCACATGGATTGTAAAAAGAAGATTGAAGAAATCTATCGAGATTGAAATATTCAAATAAATGATTAATTTATTCCTCATTGGAATTCATAACTAATTTAGAAATCAGTTAAGTGAGTATTCAAAGAAAGAAATTCAATAAATTAGTAACTGAATTATCAAACTTTTTCGAGAAAGATAGTTCAGGAAAAACCTTATCTGACTCGAACCGTGAATTAGACTATGACCAAGACCAAACTGTTTTGTCAGTTTCGAGGAAAGAAGGTGTGACTAGTTTAGAAAAATACTCTCAAAACTCCCGCCAAATCTGAAACTAAGTTTGAGACCCTTTGAATTGTTCTGTGGATCAAGGTTATAGAATTCAAGTAATTCTAGTATGAAATTCAGAATTCTGATCATGAAGTTTTGGGGATACTCATTCAAGAAATACTCCTTGTATTCAAAAGAAAATCAAACTGAAAACTTGCATAGAAACCCTATTTTCTTAAAGGACTGTCTTATGCCAGAATGCTAGAGGGAGCATTTGGTATATGTTTTTCTAAGGGAATTTCGGTTGCAACAGCTGGCGACGGGGAGTGTTCAAAGGACGGCTCATGCGGAAAAGCCTGCCCAGGTCTTGACCAGCCCCGGTATGGTTGAAAAATGGTGTGCTTCTGGTACGATGGACGAGGGCGATGAAGCGGTCCCTGAGTGAAGTGCCAGGACACCTAAGGAGGATCCTGGAGGGTTCTAACCAGGCGATGCATGGGCTCACAGTGCCTAGGACACCCATGCATATGTCGTGGAAGATATGTATGATGGATGAACTCATTATTGTAATATGTTACTAGATCTCGTTGTTGCTGACCGGTTGGTCTAACTGAGAGTCCATAGTGATACTGTTTTTTGAGATACAAGGGACTGAATGGAATTTTTGAGTTATGATATGTGTAACCAAAAATTGTTTGTCAATGGATTGTTTTATAAGTTAAAGTTTTAAAGAGGAGTGTGTGCATATCTGTATTCGAAAGCAAAAGTTAAGAAAGGCAAACACTTTCTCTGCCGACCATGTTGAATTCTTGGGCTTTCTGTGGTATCCAAAGATGGAATTTCTCCAGACTCTGCGAAAGTCTAAGCAGTCATAGATTGGCCTGAACCAAAGACAGTTAAAGAAGTCAGAGGATTCTTGGGATTGACTGGTTGGTATAGAATTTTTATACCAAAGTATGCTCTCATAGCTTCCCCCTGACTAATCTTCTCAAGAAGTATATCCCGTTTCAATGGTCTACTAGGTGCCAGAGTGCTTTTGATAAGCTGAAGACTGCCTTGGTGCCAGAGTGCTTTTGATAAGCTAAAGACCGCCTTGGTAATAACCAATCCCGTTCTGAAGCTGCCAGATTTCTCTCTACCCTTTGAGGTAGTAAACTGATGCCAGTGGTTTTGCCCTGGGAGGTGCACTCATGCAGGAAGGTCATGCAGTGGCCTATGAATCCCGAAAACTCAGAACGCATGGGAGGAATTATGCTGTCCCCAGGATCTGGAACTACTTTCAGTAGTATATGCCCTAAAGTTATGGAGACATTACCTATTGGATCAAAGATTCACTTTGATGACAGATCATCAGAGCTTAAAGTGGATCTTCACTCAGAAGGATCTCAACATGCGCCAGAGAAGGTGGATGCAGACCCTGCAGGAATTTGATTTTGAAATCAAGTACCGCCGAGGAAAAGAAAATGTGGTAGCAGATGCCCTCAGTAGAAAAGCCTCCTTGCTTGCAATTACTGTAGTGTCAAATCCTTTGATTATTGAAGCAAGAGAGAAGATCATGCAGGATAGATTCTTTGGCCCTATTTGCTACCCTACTTATGCAGGAAAGCAAAACTCCACAAGAGTTGAATCGAGTTCAAGAGTACAGCCTGGATGATGGAATTATGTATTATAATCGCAGGCTATGCATTCCCAATGATGAGGGAACTAAGGGCTAAATTCTGAATGAAGCCCATGACATCCTTATTGAAGGACATCCAGGTTTCATCAAAACCTACATGTCTGTGAGAAGAAAAGCTTCTTTTGGCCTGGTCTAAAAAAGGATGTGCTTAATCATGTACGTCAATGTCTGACCTGTCAGAAAGTCAAGATCGAGAGAGTAAAAATGCCTGGGAAATTACATCCATTAGACATCCCCCAGATGAAGTGGGAATGCATCAGTATGGATTTTATTACTGGATTACCTTCAGTGCAATCAGGTTACAACTCCATCTTCGTGGTAGTTGATAGACTAACCAAAGTTGCCCATCTGATTCCAGTAAAAGAAACCTACACTGCAGGCGGATGTGGCCAGAGTGTTCCTCAAGGAAATCTTCAGATTGCATGGCCTACCCAGAAGAATAGTAAGTGATCGAGATCCCAAATTCACGTCAAGATTTTGGACTACATTTTTGGAAGCAGTAGGAACTTTCTTGGATCTCAGCACAGCTTACCACCCTGAGACCTATGGACAAACAGAAAGGGTAAACCAAGTAATCGAAGATATACTTCGGTCATGCTGTGGTAGGGAACCCAAGAAGTGGCTAAGCTATCTGCACCTAGTCGAGTTCGCCTACAATGCTTCTTATCACAGAAGTATTCGGATGAGCCCTTTTAAAGCTTTGTATGGACAAGATTACTTAACTCCATTAACTTGGTCCGACCCATTGATTAGGGTTGAGATGTCTAGACAGATGCTTGATGACATGGAGCATAAGATGCAGTCAATTCGCAAAGATATAAAAGCGGCCTAGGATAGACAGAAGCAGTATGCAGATACGAAGAGGACAGACAGAGAATTCGAAGAAGCAGATATGGTCTTCATTCGAGTACGCCCCCCGAATCATGTGCTTGATGATGAAATCTTAACTTCTTCAACCCAAGGTAGATGGAACTCCAACCTGAAGAAATCCTTGAGGTTCCAGAAAAGGTTCTCAGAAATAGAATTCTAAGAGAATTATTGGTCAAATGGAAGTTCTATCCTTTTGAAGATGCCACCTGGGAGAAAGAAGCCGAACTGTTGTTGGATTACCCCCAGTTTGCGAGATGAGGACATCTGGCATTTTTCAAGTGGGAGAGAATGTAAGATTCCTCCCCAGCCTCTCAAGATGTCCAGCATCTTTCCTTGTAATCAAATCCCTCTTCAAAAATATAAAAGATCTTGTTTTTGCATGTTTTGGTCTAGAGAGAGAAAATATTCTAGAGAGAGGTTATTTTGATTTTGAATATTTTTGGATAGAAAAATATCTCTTCTTATAAAAATAAGTTTCCCCGAAACAAAAGTTCAAAAAGATTTTCAGAAGGTGCATTAGAAATCAAGTTTAATCTGTTCAAGAGGTCTTATAAGCCCAAATTTTTAAAAAATTTTAAATTAAGGTTTTGAGGGGCCAATCAAATTCATCCAAATGTATGGAGAAGATAAATAGAAGAAATAAAGAAGATCCCCCCAAAGATGAGTAAATGCTCACATAAGATGAAGAGTGAACTAAGGACCAAAGTAATTCTAAAAAAATGGATTTTTGACACCTCTCACAATAGGGATCCCCCCCCATCAATGAGGGGCCTACTTCACACATGTGGTGGAGTTCTAAATCATCAAAAATTGAGATATTTCATCTCTCCTCTCTCCTAATTCAAGTCTAGTTCCAAAAAGTAAGCTAAGCTGACCTAAAAATGGTCAAAAATTGACCAAACTGAACTGGAAAATTCTAGAATTAGTTTGCTTGGTTAGGAGCTCACTTTTTCCTACAAATAGAAGCCTCCCCCTTTGTTGAATCTTAATAGTGTTTTATGCACTGTTACTCTACTCCTCCCAAGAGCCAAGAACTGTGAATTTCTTAATAATTCTCTAGTTTTTGACCATTCCCTCTTTTAAAGATTTGGTGGCCACTCTTGTTGCAAACAAGAGTAGAACCCTCTAACCATCAAGCCAAAGGAAAGCTCCCAGAATTCATGTAAGTTAGAATTCTTATATTTTTCTTTACTCTTTTAATGGTTTTCTAATTTTTTGGTTGAAATGATAATCTGATGCTATGCCTTCTTGGAAAGGCTTTGCCCTTCTCTTATTCTTAAAATCGGCCCTTCTTTATCCTAGTTAAGTGATCTAATAATTGGAATTAAACTTTTCATATTATTTCTCTCTTAAAAAAGAAAATTGATTAGATTAGAATGCTTTAAACCAATTGGGGATAATTCCTAAGTAAATTAAGATTAGAAAAATTAAAAAATGGTCAGCCATACAAAGGAGGTTATGGAAAAACTTTTTAAAAATTTATGAAATAAATTTTATCTTTTATTAATCAAAAAGAGTAATCCCCATTGTTTGTGTATTCTAAAAGTGTCATTTTCATTCATGCATAGAAAGATGCTTATTGATTATTTTTATTATAAAAGAGTGATTTTTAATAGAATTAAGTTCTATGCATAGAAAGATGCATATTGATTATTTTGTTATAAAAGAGTGATTTTTATTAGATTTAATATCTATGCATAGAAAGATGCATATTGATTATTATTTTTTATTTTAAAAGAGTGACTTTCATCAATATTGATTTTTATGCATAAATAGATGCATAAAAGGATATTATTTTATTATAAAAGTGTTACTTTCATCAATATTGATTTTTATGCATAAATAGATGCATAAAAGATTTTTTTAATTATAAAAGTGTTACTTTTATGAATATTGATTTTTATGCATAAATAGATGCATAAAAGAATATTTTTTTATTATAAAAGTGTTACTTTTATCATTATGGATTTTTATGCATAAATAGTTGCATAAAAGAATACTTTATAAAAGTGTTACTTTTATCATTATGGATTTTTATGCATAAATAGTTGCATAAAAGAATATTTTTTATTATAAAAGTATTACTTTTATCATTATGGATTTTTATGCATAAATAGTTGCATAAAAGAATATTTTTTAATTATAAAAGTGTTGCTTTTATCATTATGGATATTTATGCATAAATAGTTGCTTAAAAGAATATTTTTTTAATTATAAAAGTGTTACTTTTATCAATATTAATTTTTATGCATAAATAGATGCATAAAAGAATATTTTTTTATTATACAAGTGTTACTTTCATCAATATTGATTTTTATGCATAAATAGATGCATAAAAGAATATTATTTTTATTATAAAAGTGTTACTTTCATCAATATTGATTTTTATGCATAAATAGATGCATAAAAGAATATTATTTTTAATATAAAAGTGTTACTTTCATCAATATTGATTTTTATGCATAAATAGATGCATAAAAGAATTTTTTTAAATTATAAAAGTGTTACTTTTATCAATATTGATTTTTATGCATAAATAGATGCATAAAAGAATATTTTTTAATTATAAAAGTGTTACTATTATTAATATTGATTTTTATACATAAATAGTTGCATAAAAGAATAATATTTTTATTATAAAAGTGTTACTTTCATCAATATTGATTTTTATGCATAAATAGATGCATAAAAGAATATTATTTTTATTATAAAAGTGTTACTTTCATCAATATTGATTTTTATGTATAAATAAATGCATAAAAGAATTTTTATTTATTTATTATAAAAGTGTTACTTTTATCATTATGGATTTTTATGCATAAAAGAAATTTTTTTAAAGTGTTGCTTTCACCAATATTGATTTTTATGCATAAAATGATGCATAAAAGAATTTTTTTATTAAAATAAGAGTTCACTTTAATCCTATGTTTAAATTCCATGATTATTGGAAAAATGAATAAGTAAATACTTAGTGAAGGAAAATTATACCGTTTTATATTCTCTAGGATGGTAATGAGAAAATTCAGAAAAACTATCGAAGTCAGAATTTAGATAAATGACTAATTTATTCCTCATAGGAATTCGTGTTTAGTTTTGAATTCAGTAAAGTAGTAATTGAAATATTACCTTCGAGAAAGATAGTTCAGGGAGAACCTTTTCCAAAGATGTGAAACCCATTCCAAATCCTCCATGTGAAAGATAAATTCTTCTCTTAAAAGTTGATCAATCTCTATCTTCAAGGAATAATTTTCATGTTGTAAAATCCCCAATCTTTGAAGTCATTGGACCACTAGATTTATCTTGGCTTCAAATCTATATTGTGCTCAATCATAGCCACTTGTCTCGAAAAAGATCTGTGTACTTCATAGGATTCAAAGAGTTGGGAAAAACCGTCAAGCATATCAAGGTAATCTTCCTTCGTCAAAGAGGATCCAAGCATCTTTGCATTATTAGTCCTCCTCTCATGTGGTGGCATTGTATCTCTATACAAAGCATTAAGATCAATCCCTAACACATCCATAGAAATTTTGTTGAGTGGTGAATCCTCTTCCTCATCATTATAAGAAGAGCTTGGAGCATCGGTGTCATACTCTTCACTTAGGGGTTCTCCTCCTCCTCCAACTCTTGAGCTTGTAGCGTCATTGTCATAATATCCACTTTCATAAGAGGTCTCCTGCTTGTCCAACTCTTGCGCTTTTCCACTTCGAATGTTATACCTTATTCGACGTTCATCATCAGATTGCATAAGAAAATCTCGCATCTTCCACTTTTAGGTCATGTTCACTTGTCACATCAAAGGCCTTCCTCCCAATAAAAGAGGGTAGGCCACTTAATCCACCTTATTAGGAATAACCTAAAAATCCAAAGGCAATTTCTTACCGCATATATTAATGTTAAGATTCTTAATCACCCCAAGATCTCACACACACAAGAATTACCAAAAGCTTCATGTGGTAATGAAGCCCAAGCTTCTCCATTGTAGCTTGAATAATGACATTTATGGTGGATGCTCCATTAGTGTAGGCTCTACAAATAGTTAAGCCCTAAATAATCACATCAATCATCACTGTGACAAATCACCATGTAAATGGATTATAACATCCCTTCTCGAGGGGTGTACTTCTAGAATGACCTACATACAATGTGCATTCCCTTTTCTATGAATTTTGATTTAATAAAATGACCCCTTTTTCTTTATAAACTTATGGTTTTTTTCTTTCAAAATGACATTTAAAAACCCCTTATGTAAGTATCTATTTTTGTAAAATTTTCTCAAAATCTTGGTTTAAAAAACCCCTCCTCTGATAACATGTAGTAGACTTACATATTTTTAAGTGAACCCCCTCTTTTTAAACTCCCTTGGACCATCACTTGGATGACCTTGTGCTAATAGTTTGGGACCATTGTTTCCTCATGCTTGGAAAAATAGTTAAAAGTCATGGAAGAGTTATGTATGCCTTAATTCTTCATATAATAGACCCTTTGTCAAGTTATAGGCCTTGATGCCATGGCTACACTCAAAATCACCCAATCCAATCTTCCTTGTCGAGATCTTCTTCTGTTTCTTTTAATCATTACTATTATTCATCACGTTTCATACCAATCTCTGCAATAAGATTCTCTCTCTCTCTCTCTCTCTCTCTCTCTCTCTCTCTCTCTCTCCCCCAAGCTCTCTTCTCCTATTCGCGAATGCAATAGGTCTATCTCCCTCTCCCTCCCTCCCTCCCTCTCTTTCTCTATCTCTCTCCCTCTTCATAATAGAATAGCCCTATTGTGAATACAATAGGACAGCCCTGAGTTACTTTAGAATAGTCTCTTCCATTTTTTGAATGGCAGAAATTTTAGATTCAACAAGAGTGCAGAAGGTGGACTTGCATATTTGCATATTGAATGAATATGCACCAATCAAGAAAGAACGTCTGAATGCACATGAGAATCATGCAAGAAGACAACATGGTTAGACTAATGTGGATCTTTGGGTTGATGGATACTTATATCCTAATGATCCTTCTTTGCATTGTCCTCCACCCTTCACTAATCTTCCTTCATTTATTCAATTTGTTGGTGGAGAGGGTGAGAATGGGCTACTTGGGTATTCAGTTTGTTGGAGAGGGTGAGAATGGGTTGCTTGGGTATTATAGAAGCTCAAGCATGAGCGATGCGTGGAGAGTCCAATTCCTCCACTCACAAACACAAAGCTTACAAATCACTTTGAGTAGTGCACAACATGCACTACAAGATGCACAAAATAATATTGTACAGCTAGAGAAAAGAGACAAAGAGAAAGAGGCTCGTGTTATAAAACTACAAGACACAATCTCTCGCATGAAGAGTACCCCCGTGGGAGCAAGAGAGTAAAAGAGGACAATCAATAATATTCAAAAACTCGTAGTTGGTGATGGTGCTCTCACAAGCGAAGAATCCATGCAGCAAGGTTTATTTTTTGTTCTTTGGTTATTATTATTGCAAGTAATTTTGATTAAGGTAATTTTGGTTGTTGTGGTTGTTATAAGCAATAAATTAAGGTATTTTTGGTAATCTTTATTGGTTTGTGGCATGAAATGTTTTGAAAGAAGCATGTGGTGATAATGTTCCTCAAGATTTTGGAGAAATATTACATAGTTGTGTGAGGAGGCGTGACATTCTTTCCATCATTCAATACCCACGCCACAAGAAGATACATCAGGTACTCCGTAAATGAGATAATGGATGACAGCACAAAAGGATATCAATCTCTCCATCAATTTCTAAAAGATACACTCCGCAAAACAAGGCATCAACAAGGAATATTTTTCCTGTCCCCAGAAAGATAAGATTAGCAAAGAGGACATGCAATGATGATGTGCAACGTAAAATTGGAGAATACTATTGCATCAATGATAACATTAACCATTGGATCTTGGGGGAAACAGTGAGGCACAAATGGTAAGATTATATGTCGCTAAAATGAGTTCAACAATATATTTGTTGATCTACGTCTTTAGAGAGATATGATCTTATTCTATGGACTTCTTAAACAATATAAGTAATTTTTTACATTCTTTGTGAGCTAATAGAAAAATCTTTTTAGTACTAAAACTTATCTACTTTTGTTTGTCATGCAAGGTGACAAGGTAAGTTTTGTGTTGAAAGTGGATGAGTGTCAGATTGTGAAAGCCAAGAGGTTAGAATGAATGAGTATCACACTTATGAATGAGGCAATGGCATATGCAAAGAGTGAGATCAACATGATTGAGGAGACTGATGTACCTTTGGAAGGTTCTAATGAAAACCCAGACGATCAGACGAGCAATAGGGAGAGGGTTTGCAAGTTAAGTTTTTCCTCTTTTAGTGTCCAATCTGAGAGAGAGATATGGTGGCTTGGGGCGTTTGAAGTACCAAAGGGAAGACACATGAAGTGCAGGCTTGGATGTTTGATAGGATACCATGGATTACCAATGTCATCAAAGCACAGATTCAGGGAAAAAAATTAGAAGTGGAGGGTAAGGGCACTTATATAATAGACTGGCATATTTAGGAGGTGAATTAAAGATAATAAAGTGCCTTCTTGGGTGTCCACATGGTGCTAACACCCCAAATCCTTGTCCATGGTGCATGAGAATGGTGAGAGAAAAGAAACAAAAGAAGGCAGGAAGGAAGAGGATGCTAGAGAATGAAGATGATGAGAATTACACAATGGATGGTAATGCTAGAGAATGAAGATGATGAGAATGACACAGTGGATGATAATGCTGGCGATTGGGTTGGTGGTGTCTTGCACGTATAGAGAAGGCACATGTGCTAGAGTACTCTCTCACACTCTCTCAAGATAAAAGAAAGAACTCTCATAGCACAAAGGGGGATTGTGTCTCTTCATTATGAGAAAATACCTTATATATAATTGGCCTTTATTAACACTTGGGCGCCCAAAACTTACTAAACTAAGGTCTTTGGTGGCCAATCTCTCATAATGTTACAACCTTTATAGTACCTTTACATGACACTTATTAATGTCTTCAAATGGAGGAGCATAATTGTTAATCCTAACTTGGATTAACGTCACCCCCTACCTGATGTAGGTTATGTCCCCAGAACTTGTCACACCGAGGCCTAAAGACATGGTTTCAAACTCATGTGACGATAGAAGTTACGGTGTGATTGAAGCTTTTTCAAGTTTCTTTTGAATGTAAAGGCAACATGAAGCTCATCAAAAAGTAGAGGAACTACTCAACTCAATTGGGTGCCAAATGTGCACATTACTGTTAGGCCAAGAAAAGTAAAGAACTCAAAGTCCTGGGACTTGTGGAAGGATTTGTGTAAATGTACAATGTTTGAACCAATCCAAGCCTTGTAGTTCTACGTGAGAAGGTTTGGTCAGACTTCAATAAGATTGTTAAATTAATGAGAAAACGCAAGACGACTGTAGAGGAGTGCAAAAAATTTCAAGAAGAGCTTCAAAATTTTACAAAAGCCATGGTCGATACATGGGGTGATACCAACATTACGCATTACATGGTAAACATGAGTTTTTTTCTACTCGTCAATTTGAAATGATTATGAAGTATAGCTTCTGAATTGGTCCTGTTTTCTTATGTAGCACATTTTGTATGCACATAGTGCATACTTCATGAATGCATATGGTTCTCTTGACATGTGGAGCACCCAAGGAATGGAAAATCCTCACTACCGAGCTAGAGGATTATATTTCAAAAACATCTGACATAGAGGAGGAAAGACTCGTACAAATTACCTCAAAGAAATGTTCAATTGGTTCTATAGATATATACTTTTGGGTGAAAACTATCAATGGAAAAGGCCCGTACGAGTGATTTAGCAAAGGCATCATGAAATCAAGCCAAAATGAGGAGATCACTGAAGTGGAAAGCTGGCACAGGACCAACACGTCCTGTAGCATGGAGATCATTATGAGAAGGAAGAATTTGGATTTAGTGTAACAAAATTTTGTATGCAAAATTTATAACATTTTGAAGTGTTGTAAACAGTTTTGCTTAATACATACCTATAATTAAAATTTAATCACATCATTTTATTACATAAAAGATATAACAAAATATTTACAATTACAAGATAATTAATTGCTCTCAAGTCTCTTCTCTACTTGCTCTTCCTCTTCACTAGGCATTTTTCCTCTATAACGCAAAAAATTCTTGTGACTATAACCCTTGAGTGCATATACATCTTCTAGTCCAGCACCTAGAGCATAGCTAGCATAATAGAGGAAGTATCCGGTTCTCGAAGACCAAAATCCTATACTGTATCCAAAGATACGAATAGCAGCATCCTTCTCTATTAGCATGACCTTATGTGTATTGTAAGGGATAAAAGAATAGCCCGTATATCTAGATGATGTCTTGAGTGTGAGAAGTGGAATTTCAGCATCACTAGAATATCTGATGTGGTAAAAAATAAATATTTCTTTGTCAATAGATGGGATGTAGTGTGCAAGAGCAGCATCTTGGCCAAGTCTTGCACGGGCAGCACCTCCACGTCCAAGGAAACCATCGGCATCATCAAGCTCAAGGCTGCATTAAACAAAGAATTTGGCTTTCACATAAATTCACTCAATACCATAAATCACTTAAATTCACTCAATACCATAAATCACTTAAATTCACTCACTCAAGAATAGATAAATTACCTTCTCGTTCTCATCCTCTTCTAACTTGGATGCATCCCAAAGGTTGATGGAGCCTTCTTCATTTCCTTGCAAGGGCGAGCAAGGGCTCTCTTGCCAATTCAGTAATTCCTAACTCCTCGTGAAGACTTTGAAATTCTAGCTCTGTGAGAAGAGAAGATTCAGTCTCCTTGGCTTTGTCAAAGCACAATGACATGGCTCTAGGGGATTCAATGAAGTTATCTATCACCTCAGTGTCCAACTTCAAAAACTCCTCTTTATGTTTATTTTCCACATCGAGTATACCCCTAGAAGCTTCACAACCATCTACTATAATTGCAAGGATATATTCCTCCCTTAAATTATAAAGCTTTTATATGTGGGAGAGAAGAATAAAATTCTTGCCATTTATAAGAAAGGAGGGTAGCCCAAGGATGACGAAGTTTGATTTCAAATGTTCTCCATGCCAAGATGATCAATTATAATGGATGCCTTAAACTCTGCCACATTAAACCATGTGCTTAGAAGTCACTCCTCAATTATAGTGGATGCCTTAAACTCTGCCACATTAAACCCTGTGTTTAGAAGTCACTCCTCATCACCAGAAACTAGATCCATAACCTCATCATTAGATTCAATCTCTGTGACAAATGAAGCTTGTGAAACCTTTTTACCCTTCTGAACTTCCAGTTCATCCTTTGTGTAGTCCTCTTTGTCTACATGAAGAAATAGATAAGCAATAAATCCAAAGTAGTACTCAAGAACTTTGCACTTTTTCTTGTGCACAGGGCAGTTGTCAAGGGAGACAAATCTTTATCCTCTTATCTTTTGAATAGGCATCCCGCCTTCCTAACATGCTCTTTTTTTCAGATGAGGATAGGGCAAAGCTAGACATGTGAACATATTGTGATGATCCGTCATTCCTAATTTCTGTTCTAATCAATTTACTATATGCCTCCCACTCTTCCCCTAACATAGAGGTTGCCATGTCCTTAACAATTTGTTCTAAATCAAAGGGCACGTTGAATATAGGCTTAACATCTGGAAGATGTTCATCGTGCCGAGCTCTCCTTAACAAATCGAATAAGTTTTCATTAGGACTAGGCTCATCTGTTACCTCTTCAAGTGTCTCTACATCTTCCAAAGGATCATAGCAGTGAACCACCTACTCCATGCTTGAATTGTTGGCCATAGCGCGCGAGGATGAACAACTAACAAGAAGCGAAATTGCCAATCGCATGGTGAACTAAAGGCATGAGTGAAGGGGGACGGAAGCCAAGCCATGGCGCAAGGATGAAGAATTGACCAGAAGCAAATTTTCTTATCGCACGGTGAACTGAAGATGCAAGGAAGGGGGGCCGAAATAAAAAAATTAAAATTTAAACAGGGCACAACTATATATATATATTATTAGGGCTGACATCATATATGTACAACAAAAGTGAAGGGCTGACGTCACCGAAGTGTGCCGTTATGCCACGTGTAGGGATAACATCATCACCCTCCAGCCATGTGTAGGGATTATACATCATCATTGGAGAGCCACATGTACGGCTTATGTCATCCTCACAAAATGATGACATCGCATTCTATAAAAAGGAGAAAATATTTATTTTTTAAATCGGGTACCATTGACGGTGCGAGAACTTTTCACGTCATTATTTTTGAACTTTTCCGCAGCATCAGCCCTCCTCCTTCTACAGCGTGAGTGCACACTTCCGTCAGTCTCGAATTAGGCTTATCACTCCGTGGGGACAGCGCCAGCTCGTTGCCCGCCTTCTCGCTGGATTCCTTCCAAGGCGCGAGTGTAGTTTTCCCGTCAGGCTCAAAATTACCTTATCGCTCTGTGGTGGACAGCGTGTCCCCTGCCTTATCGCCTGATTCCATCCACGGCGCGAATCCAGCTCTTCTCGAAGGGTTGGATTTGCTTCATCGCTCCCTGAATGGATTCTTGCTTCATCGCTTCTTGGAAGTATGGCTCGTACAAAGCAAACTGTGAGTGAGGAACCACCAACCCCAGAGAAGACAAAGGGGGACATAGAGACAAAACCAGAGGCTCCAGATAGAGACAAAATAGAAAGCTTCATTCTTCTCCCTATTTATCATTGTAAATGTTTGTAAATTTTCTTCTAATTTTATAATCTTTTTTGTAAAGATTGAGAAATTCTATTCTCTTTTTATGATGTTTTTTACTTAAAACACATTTGTACTTAAATTTTTCAAGGTAGAAACATGAGTTTGTAATGGTTTTGAGATATTGTGCCATAATTGTCATCTCATGACAATTATGACTCGAGTACATCTCTAAAAGGAAAATATTAGAACTCTTCAAGGGCTTCATAAAAAGAGCTCTAAATATTGTAATTCTAAAAGAATAAGATAAAAAATTACAAAGGCACAACAATCACAAGACAAAACTTTTCATTGATGAATTACATATGTAAATTTACAAAATCCCAAGAGTCAAAGGAAAATATTATAATTCTAAATAGACTTCATTAAAAAACTCCAAAGCTTTCTTATTAAGTCATGCTTATACAATCATATTCCCAATCAGCATCTACTAAGATCTTTGACTCCATTCGCATTCGAATCTTTCTATTTGTCACCTTGAACTGTGCCCCACTTATATCCTCACTTCCCATGATATTGAGGGCTCCCTAATATTTAGGAGGCGTGCTTGCTTGCACTTACAATTTCCACCACACCATTGGGAAACCTAAAGCATATGTCAAGAGGAAAAACAACTTGTTCATCCGTTTGCAATTTGACCCAACTACTATTTTTCTTCATCCACCGTTCGTAAAATAAAAGCAAATGTATAAGGTAGCACGAGCTTTAAGATACCGAAATGTAACACTGGACTCTACTATTTTTTGAACTTAAATGTATCATCCTTATGTTGCCCCTCTACAATTTTCCACCGCTCTCCAAGCAAGGCAATAATGTCATCACCTAGTACTTTCTTACACACAAACATGGTAAGTGTTTGTGAGAAAATAAATTGATTAAACATCTTAGCAGCAAAAAGACAAATTGGGCATATCCAACTAAGACCCATAGATCGAGATGGCTTTGCAAACTTCAAAGATCCTTGTATATCACAAAGCATCTTTGATTTCATGGCCATAACCGTCCAAGCATCAGAAGTTGGCCATTCAACAGAATAGAGGAGAGGAGATGTGATGATCTCTAGCTTACCAAACCCACTGTCATGCATTGGCACCACATAGGAGTGTCGATAAAAGAAGATCTTTTCCTTAAGAAGGTCTACACTGGTTTTGCCAGAAAACAGTGCCTCACCAATGTCTAGATGGAGTGCTTGAAATGTTCTGGTAAGGCTTTGATTGTTACTTTGCCAAGTTGGAAGGAAAAATATCTGCAACCTAAAAATAAGATCATTAAACATGAAAGATGTAGCTATCGTAATATCACATGCCTCCTTCCTTCCCTATGATGCTTACAGTTGCATGGGAATCGAGTTTGTTCACGAAGATGTATGTCTCGTGCCGTGTACACATATTGTACAATATATGTTGTACAATGGCCACGAGGTCTCCATTTCTCAATTTTTTGAATCCCTCTAAATGATCCTTCCAATGAAGCTCCATCACATCTTGTTCGTCGAACTCGTCGGTGCGAACCAATAGCAGTTGGATATAGGAAAACCCAAGCACCCTTGTTGCGAAATGCCTCTCTCACCCAAGCACCATCATCGTCCCTCTTGTTGTACAGTGAGATCTCCTCAATCTCACCTTTTGGTCTTCTTCGTGCTGCAGCCATATCAATTGTGAAGCTATAGTAGTGAGATTAGGGTTAGGCGATTGAGATAGAGAAAGAAAATGCAAAGATGCTATGCAGATTAGGGTTTCAGGCTTGATGGATATTGAAGAGATGGAAGAGGAAGGGAGGAAGGTTAACGAGAGTTTAATTTGGACGTTCAAGAGGGAAAGCAGACTTAAAAATAAATTTTTTTGACTACAATGAAATTTGAGATGGGTTTTTGGGGGGAAAAGTGACTCTTGGGAGAATCTCAAAAATTTTAAAATTTTAAGGATTTTTTGAGCCATGAAAATGGTGGGACCATACCTACCCTAACCCCCTACTTTTTGAAAGGGACAAGTGTAATTCTTAGGATTGAAAGCCTAGTCCCCCCTCCCTACAGCCTAGTCTCCCTCACTATATTCAAAGGTGTAAGATTCCTCCCTAGCCTCTCAAGATGTCCAGCATCTTCCCCTGTAATCAAATCCCTCTTCAGAAATATAAAAGATCTTGTTTCTACCTGTTTTGGCCTAGAGAGAGAAAATATTCTAGAGAGAGATTATTCAGATTTCGAATATTTTTGGATGGAAAAATATCTCTTCTTATTAAAATAAGTTCCCCCCAAGCAAAAGTTCAAAAAGATTTTCAGAAGGTGCATTAGAAATCAAGTATAATCTGTTCAAGAGGCCTTATTCTAGTGGTCTAGATTTTCTAAAAATTTTAAATTAAGGTTTTGAGGGGCCAATCACATTCATCCAAATGTTTGGAGAAGATAAATAGAAGAAATAAAGAAAATCCCTCTCCCAAAAATGAGTAAATACTCACATAAGATGAAGAGTGGACTAAGGACCAAAGGAAATACTAAAAAAATGAGTAAATCCCCCCCAAAAATAAGTAAATACTCACATAAGATGAAGAGTGGACTAAGGACCAAAGGAAATACTAAAAAATGGCTTTTTAACACCTCACAATGGGAATTCCCCCCTCATGAAGGAGGCACCTATTTCACATGTGTGGTGGAGTTTTAAATTATAAAAAATTGAGATATTTCATCTCTTCTCTCTCCTAATTCAAGTCAAGTTCCAAAAAGTAAGCTAAACTGACCTAAAAATGGTCAAAAATTGACCAAACTGATTTGGAAAATTTTAGAATCAGTTTGCTTGGTTAGAAGCTCACTTTTTCCTATAATAGAAGCCTCCTCCTTTGTTGAAGCTTAATAGTGTTTTATGCACTGTTACTCTACTCCTCCCTAAGAGCCAAGAACTGTGAATTTCTTAATAATTCACTAGTTTTTGACCATTCCCTCTTCTAAAGAACTGGTGGCCACTCTTGTTGCAAACAAGAGTGGATCCCTCAAACCATCAAGCTAAATTCAGATTTTGAATATTTTTGGATAGAAAAATATCTCTTCTTATTAAAATAAGTTCCCCTGAAACAAAAGTTCAAAAATATTTTCAGAAGGTGCATTAGAAATCAAGTATAATCTGTTCAAGAGGCCTTATCCTAGGGATCCAGATTTTCTAAAAATTTAAAATTAAGGTTTTGAGGGACCAATCAGATTCATTCAAATGTGTGGAGAAGATAAATAGAAGAAATAAAGAAAATCCCCCCCAAAAATGAGTAAATACTCACATAAGATGAAGAGTGGACTAAGGACCAAAGGAAATACTAAAAAAATGGCTTTTTGACACCTCACAATGGGAATTCCCCCCTCATGAAGGAGGCGCCTATTTCACATGTGTGGTGGAGTTTTAAATTATCAAAAATTGAGATATTTCATCTCTCCTCTCTCCTAATTCAAGTCTAGTTCCAAAAAGTAAGCTAAACTGACCTAAAAATGGTCAAAAATTAACCAAACTGATCCGGAAAATTCTAGAATTTGTTTGCTTGGTTAGGAGCTCACTTTTTCCTATAAATAGAAGCCCCCCCCCCTTTGTTGAAGCTTAATAGTGTTTTATGCACTGTTACTCTACTCCTCCCAAGAGCCAAGAACTGTGAATTTCTTAATAATTCATTAGTTTTTGACCATTCCCTCTTTTAAAGAACTGGTAGCCACTCTTGTTGCAAACAAGAGTAGATCCCTCAAACCATCAAGCCACAAAGGAAAGCTCCCAAAATTCATGTAAGTTAGAAATCTTATATTTTTCTTTATTCTTTTAATGGTTTTCTAATTTTTATTTTGTTTGAAATGATAAATCGATGCTATGCCTTGTTGGAAAGGCTTTCCCCCTCTCTCATTCTTAAAATCAGCCCTTCTTTATCTTAGTTAAGTAATCTAATTGTTGGAATTAAACTTTTCATATTGTTTCTTTTTTAAAAGTAAAAATTGATTAGTTTAGAGGGCTTAAAACTATTTCGGGATAATTTTAAAGTAATTTTAAGATAGAAAAAATTAAAAAATGGTCAGCCATACAAAGGAGGTTATGGCAAATTTTTTTAATTTTTTTTGAAATAAGTTTCATCTTTTATTATTCTAAAAGAATAATCCCTATCGTTTGTGTATTCTAAAAGTGTCATTTTTATTCTATGCATAGTAGAAATATATTTATTCTAAAAGAGTTATTTCCATTAGATTTAAATTCTATGCATAGAAAGATGCATATTGGTTATTTTTTTAATTATAAAAGAGTGATTTTCATTAGATATAAACTCTATGCATAGAAAGATGCATATTGGTTATATTTTTTTATTATAAAAGAGTGATTTTCATTAGATATAAACTCTATGCATAGAAAGATGCATATTGGTTATATTTTTTTATTATAAAAGAGTGATTTTCATTAGATATAAATTCTATGCATAGAAAGATGCATATTGATTATTATTTTTCATTAGATATAAATTCTATGCATAGAAAGATGCATATTGATTTTTTTTTAATAAAAGAGTGATTTTCATTAGATATAAATTCTATGTATAGAAAGATGCATATTGGTTAATTTTTTTAATTACAAAAGTGTTACTTTGATCAATATTGATTTTTATGCATAAAAAAAAGCATAAAAGAATATATTTTTAATTATAAAAGTGTTACTTTTATCATTATTGATTTTGATGCATAAAATGATGCATGAAAGAATATTGTTTTTATTATAAAAGTGTTACTTTCAGCAAAAAAGATTTTTATGCATAAATAGATGCATAAGAGAATATTTTTTATTATAAAAGTATTACTTTCATCAAAAAGGCTTTTTATGCATAAATAGATGCATAAAAAAATATTTTTTATTATAAAAGTGTTACTTTGATCAATATTGATTTTTATGCATAAATAGATGCATAAAAGAATATTTTTTTAATTATAAAAGTGTTACTTTCATCAAAAAGGATTTTTATGCATAAAAGAATATTTTTTATTATAAAAGTGTTACTTTCATCAATATTGATTTTTATGCATAAATAGATGCATAAGAGAATATTTTTTATTATAAAAGTGTTACTTTCATCAAAATAGATTTTTATGCATAAATAGATGCATAAAAGAATATTTTTTTATTATAAAAGTATTACTTTCATCAAAATGGATTTTTATGCATAAATAGATGCATAAATGAAATTTTTTTAATATAAAAGTGTTACTTGCATCAAAATAGAATTTTATGCATAAAAGAAAATTTTTATTGTAAAAGTGTTACTTTCACTAATAATGATTTTTATGCATAAATAGATGCATAAAAGGATTTTTCTTTTATATAAAAGTGTTATTTCTTTAGAAGTTGGATTTTATGCATAAATAGATGCATACAGAATTTTTATATCAAAACAAGAGTTCTCTTTAATCCCTGTTTAAATCCCATGAATATGGGTAAATGAATTAAGTAAATACTCTGGGAAAGAAAATTTTACCGTTTCATATTCTCTAGGATGATAATGAGAAAATTCAAAAAATCTATCGAAGTCGGAATTTTAGTTAAATGATTAATTTATCCCGCATAGGAATTCGTGATTAGTTTTGAATTTAGTTAAGCAAATACTTAATGAATGAAATTCAGTAAAGTAGTAATTGAAATATTACCCTTCGATAAAGATAGTTCAGAGAGAACCTTTCCAGTCTAAAAACCTGAATCAGACTATGACCAAGACATAATTCCTTTGTCAGTTTCAAGAATAGACGATGTGATCAGTTCAGTAATCTACACACCGAATCTGAAACTAAGTTGAGACCTTTGATTTTGATATGAGGATCAAGAATTCAGAATTCGAGGAATTCTACTTGGGAATCCAGACCTGTGATTTAGAAGTCTTGGGATAGGGAATTAAGATATATCCATTGTATTCAAAAGAAAATTAAAACTGAAAACTTGTATAGAAACCCTGTTTTCTTAAAGGATTGTCTTACGCCAGAATGCTGGAGGGAGCATTTGGTATATGTGTTTTTCTAAGGAAAGTTCGGTTGCAACAGTTGGCGGTGGGGAGTGTTCAAAGGACGGCTCACGCGGCAAAAACCTGCCCAGGTCTTGACGAGCCTGGGTATGGTGTAAAATGGTATGCTTCCGGTACGATGGGCAAGGGCCGACGAAGTGGTCCCTGAGTGAAGTGCTAAGACACCTAAGGAGGATCCTGGAGGGTTCTGACTAGGAGATGCACGGGCTTGCGCGGTGCCGATGACACCCATGCGTATGTCGTGGAAGATATATATGTATGATGACGAGAAACTTATTGTAATCTGTTACTGGATCTCGTTGCTGACCTGCTGGTCTCAACGGAGAGTCTAGATGGATACTGTTTTGTGAGAAACAAGGATTGAATGGAAATTTTGAGTTGTGACATCTGTACCCAGTAATTGTTTGTCAATGGATTGTTTTATAAATTAAAGTTTAAAGAGGAGTGTGTGAGTATCTGTATTTTAAAGCAAAAGTTAAGAAAGGCTTTCAATTATGGGTGGGTGAGTACTTGTCTGGTTCTACTATTCCAGTGGTTGGGCGGTGGCTAACCCATAGGCTGGAATCACTAGAGTTTTAATAATAAAATTAATTAATAGGATTACGCTTAGAACTCGAGTAGTTAATTAGAATCCTGAAGGCTTCTCTAAAGAATAAATCAATGGCTGTACTGCCTGATTCAATTAGGAAAAAAGCGTTGATTCCTTCAAAGTTAAGTCCGTAATAGTTTCTCTTCTATCTGGTCTTATTAGATGAAGGTAGTTCAGTATCCTGACCTGGTTAAAAGAATTGGTTAAGAAAATAAAACTGGTAGAATCATCCCCGCTTTTTGGGTATGGGAAATTTTCCCAGTTTCGGTTTTCGAAATGACCACCAGCTTAGTCTCGTGCCCGGACATTCGAGGGCGAGGCCCCGAGTGGGAAACCTTGCCCCGTGCAAGAGGGAGCTACTTCTGCTGCCAGCAATCGGGAATCCGGTGCGCGGAGGGGGCAGTGGGATCTCACAATTGGTATCAGAGTGCTGTTGTAAATTTACGTAACAGCACCAGAAATTGCTTAAAAACTTTAAAGTAAATCTGGGAAATAATATTTTTGCTTGTTAATATTATATTGAAGGAGCTTCAAAAATTGAAAACTCATAAATTGAATTGGAATTTATAGATGGATACCCCGAATCTATTTGGCATTTCTGAACTCTCCCAGAGTCAGGATATAATAGCCTTTGCATTTGAGCACCTCATCAACTCTGCTACGACTTGAGTGAGCAGAGTGAGACTCGTGCGTCATTTTAAGGGTCTTTACTTTCCTGATCCTCTTGAGCGACGTCGGTATATGTGGTTCTGTGGAGGACGATGTATTAATGTCAGTACCAGTCAGCGTCAGAGGCACTGATGATGAAGAGTTAGATCCGGATGTTCGAAAAGCCCTGTGCACAGATCCCAGCCTGGTCCCTTCAAGGGTGAAGGGGAGCAGTTAGGTGAAGTAGTGGAAAAGTGGATTGAAGCAATGGAGGAATACTTTGATGTAACTGGCTACAATGAGAGAAGCAAGATGGATCTCGCTAGGTTAAAGATTGTGGAAACGGCCAAGGTCGCTTGGAGGAATCACTGCGAGACTAACCGTCTCGACTGGAATACCCAGACCTGGACCGATCTTAAAGCTTACCTCAGAAAGAGGTTTTGTCCTCCGGGCTCCCTTGAAACTAAAATGAATGAGTTCTTGGAACTAAAGCAGGATAGCCGGATAATTGAAGAGTACCATCAAGCTTTTGCCCTTCTCCTCAAATATTCCCCTCAGTTGGATGAAGAGTAGCTGATGGCAAGGTTCATTTGAGGAATGAACGAGCCATTGGACACCTTAGTAAAGAATGCCAAACCTGTCTCAATGGCCAAAGTAGTAAGAATGGCAAAGGACTTTGCCAAAGCCTTTGTTTGTTAAGGTCTCGCCAAAGCCTGCACCCTCTAATTTTAAAAGATTCCAAACCCCGAGAAGTATTTTAAATTTTTCGCCCCCAAAGAGGCAGCAAGGCCCAAATCAGAATCAGGATACTGGAAGATTCAGAAGTGAAGGAAGACCCTTCCCACAGAACACTTTCTCAAGAGTCCCACCTCTTTCAAGGATTCAGAGGGATGAGCTCGAAAGCGAGAACCGGTGTTTTGGATGCTAGGGTTTTGGTCACCAGCTGAAAGACTACCCGACTCCTGCCATGTCAAGGGGACAGGGAAGTCAAGGACTGAGAGTGGAGAGACCAGCCCCTTCCTATCAGTCAAATCAAGGTCCATCTCGCCCAAATCAGGAAATCCTAGGAGAACTCTAGCTCAGCCATCTTCCTCTGTCGTCCTCGAGAGTAGCCTCATAACTCCTTCCCAGAACTGGGGCAACCAAAGAGAAAGAGTTTCGCCTCAGACTGCAACAACAGCCAGAGCAGTCACAATTGCAGAAGTAGTGGAAGAGGAAAGAGAACAGATTTATGCTGCAATTGAAAACCAAGGGCCAAATTGCCAATTCTCTTTCATTCATACTCCAGCTGAGTATCAGGGTAAGCCTTTTAAGCTTTTGATTGATTCAGGCAGTACTCATTCTTTCATTTCCCTTGGATGCTTGCGTAAGCTAGTCTTAGATCAAAAACCAAGGAAACCTATGCAAGTTGAATTGGCAAGTGGGAAGATTCTTTTCACTCACCTTGAGACAGATCGTATTCAGTTCAATCTAGATGGGAATTTAACTGACTGTCAGTTCAGAGTTATACCTTTGGGAGTTTTCGACGGGATCCTTGGAATGGATTGGCTCCACAAAAATCAAGCTGACATTCACTGTCCATAATGGAACCATTTCCTTCCGTGACCTTCACGGAAACAAGGTTCAAGGAACTGGAATTTCAAGATCCCCAAGTCTGCAGTTAGTAAAGGCTTCTAAGTTACTAAAAGGACTTAGAAATAAGTAGCGCAATTATCTTGTCAAAATGAATCCGGTAGACTCAAAGTTAAAAGCTAAAGAACCTGAATGGTTAAGTGATTATGATGATTTATTCCCAGCAGAGCTAACAGAGATGCCTCCAATTCGAGAAGTAGATCATGTGATAGAATTGACCCCCGGAGCTCAGCCAGTAGCCTTGTGCACGTACAAAATGCCAGTTCCTGAAGCCATCAAACTCAAGGAACAGCTTAGACAGCTGTTGGAACAAGGGTTTGTAAGACCCAGTGTTTCACCTTGGGGTGCACCAGTTCTCTTTCAGAAAAAGAAAGATGGAACACTTAGACTCTGTGTGGACTACAGAGGTCTCAATCAGCTGAGTTAATAATAAGTATCCTATCCCCAGAATTGATGAGCGTTTGGACAGGCTAAGTGGAGCCCAGATCTTCACAAAGATAGATCTCAAATCAGGGTATTATCAGATCAGGATTAATGAGCAAGATATCCCGAAGACAGCCATCAATACTCGGTATGGGCATTATGAATTCATTGTCATACCGTTTGGATTGACAAATGCCCCAGCTACATTCAATCGATTAATGCAGGACATTCTCAGAGAATACTTGGATGATTTTGTTCTTGTTTTCTTTGATGATATTCTGATTTATTCAAAGAATGCAGCTGACCATGAAACTCATGTCAGAAAAGTTCTTGAGATTCTAAGGAAGCACCAACTCTTTGCAAAAAAGAGCAAATACACTTTCTCTGACCATGTTGAATACTTGGGCTTTTTGGTTATCCAAAGATGGAATTTCTCCATATTTTGCTAAAGTCCAAGCAGTCATAGATTGGTCTGAACCAAAGACAGTGAAAGAAGTCAAAGGATTCTTGGGATTGACTGGTTGGTATAGAATTTTTATACCAAAGTATGCTCTCATAGCTTCCCCCTAATAAATCTTCTCAAGAGGAATATCCCGTTTCAATGGTCTGCCAAGTGCCAGAGTGCTTTTGATAAGCTGAAGACCACATTGGTTACCAATCCCGTTCTGAAGCTGCCAGATTTCTCTCTACCCTTTGAGGTAGTAACTGATGCCAGTGGTTTTGCCCTGGGAGGTGCACTCATGGAGGAAGGTCATGCAGTGGCCTATGAATCCCGAAAACTCACAACGCATGAGAGGAATTATGCTGTCCCCACGACCTGGAACTACTTTCAGTAGTATATGCACTGAAGTTGTGGAGACATTACCTACTGGGTCAAGGATTCACTTTGAGGACAGATCATCAGAGCTTAAAGTGGATCTTCACTCAGAAGGATCTCAATATGCGCCAAAGAAGGTGGATATGCAAACCCTGCAAGAATTTGATTTTGAAATCAAGTACCGCCGAGGAAAAGAAAATGTGGTAGCAGATGCCCTCAGCAGAAAAGCCTCCTTGCTTGCAATTACTGTAGTGCCAAATCCTTTGATTATTGAAGCAAGAGAGAAGATAATGCAGGATAGATTATTTGGCCCTACTCCTACCCTGCTTATGCAGGAAAGCAAAACTCCCCAGGAGTTGAACCGAGTTCAAGGGTACAGCCTAGATGATGGAATTATGTATTATAATCGTAGGCTATGCATTCCCAATGATGAGGGAACTAAGGGTCAAATTCTGAATGAAGCCCATGATAGCCTTATTGTAGGACATCCCAGTTTCATCAAAACCTACATGTCTGTGAAGAAAAGCTTCTTTTGGCCTGGTCTAAAGAAGGATGTGCTTAATCATGTACGTCAATGTCTGACCTGTCAAAAAGTCAAGGCCAAGAGAGTAAAAATGCTTGGGAAGTTACATCCATGTAGACATCCCCCAGATGAAGTGGGAATGCATCACTATGGATTTTATTACTGGATTACCTTCAGTGCAATCAGGTTACAACTCCATCTTCGTGGTAGTTGATAGACTAACCAAAGATGGCCATCTGATTCCGGTAAAAGAAACCTACACTATAGTGGATGTGGCCAGAGTGTTCCTCAAGGAAATTTTCAGCTTGCATGGCCTACCCAGAAGAATAGTAAGTGATCAAGATCCCAAATTCAGGTCAAGATTCTGGATTGCATTTTTCGAAGCAGTAGGAACTTTCTTGGATCTCAGCACAGCTTACCACCCTGAGACCGATTGTCAAACGGAAAGGGTAAACCAAGTAATCGAAGATATACTTTGGTCATGCTTGGACAGGGAACCCAAGAAGTGGCTAAGCTATTTGCACCTAGTCGAGTACAATGCTTCTTATCTTTGAAGTATTGGGATGAGCCCTTTCAAAGCTCTGTATAGACAAGATTGCTTAACTCCATTAACTTGGTCTGGTCGAGATGTCCAGAGAGATGCTTGACGACATGGAGCAGCAGATGCAGGCAATTGGCAAAGATATAAAAGTTGCCCAGGATAGACAGAAGCTGTATGCAGATAAGAAGAGGACAGACAGAGAATTCGAAGAAGCAGATATGGTCTTCATTCGGGTACGTCCCAAAAGAAGTTCTCTCTCTTGGGAAGTACAAGAAGTTATCCCCCAGATATTGTGGGCCATATCTGATTACAAAGAAAGTAGGTGACTTAGCCTACGAACTTCTTCTGCCTCCTCATCTCAAAGTACATAATGTATTTCATGTCAGCCTTCTTAAAAAGTATGTAATCATGTGCTTGATGATGACATCTTAACTTCTTCAACCCAAGGGCAAATGGATCTCCAACCTGAAGAAATCCTTGATGTTCAAGAAAAGGTTCTCAGGAATAGAATTATTGGTCAAATGGAAGTTCTATCCTTTTGAAGATGCCACCTGGGAGAAAGAAGCCGAACTGTTGTGGGATTACCCCCAATTTGCGAGATGAGGACATCTCGTGTTTTTCAAGTGGGAGAGAATGTAAGATTCCTCCCCAGCCTCTCAAGATGTCCAGCATCTTCCCTTGTAATCAAATACCTCTTCACAAATATAAAAGATCTTGTTTCTACTTGTTTTGGCCTAGAGAGAGAAAATATTCTAGAGAGAGATTATTCAGATTTTGAATATTTTTGGATGAAAAATATCTCTTCTTATTAAAATAAGTTCCCCCTAAACAAAAGTTCAAAAAGATTCTCAGAAGGTGCATTAGAAATCAAGTATAATCTGTTCAAAAGGCCTTATCCTAGGGGTCCAGATTTTCTAAAAAATTTAAATTAAGGTTTTGAGGGGCCAATCAGATTCATCCAAATGTGTGGAGAAGATAAATAGAAGAAATAAAGAAAATCCCCCCCAAAAATGAGTAAATACTCACATAAGATGAAGAGTGGACTAAGGACCAAAGGAAATACTAAAAAAATGGCTTTTTGACACCTCACAATGGGAATTCCCCCCTCATGAAGGAGGCGCCTATTTCACATGTGTGGTGGAGTTTTAAATTATCAAAAATTGAGATATTTCATCTCTCCTCTCTCCTAATTCAAGTCTAGTTCCAAAAAGTAAGCTAAACTGACCTAAAAATGGTCAAAAATTGACCAAACTGATTTGGAAAATTCTAGAATCAGTTTGCTTGGTTTTAGGAGCTCACTTTTTCCTATAAATAGAAGCCTCCCTCTTTGTTGAAGCTTAATAGTGTTTTATGCACTGTTACTCTACTCCTCCCAAGAGCCAAGAACTGTGAATTTCTTAATAATTCATTAGTTTTTGACCATTCCCTCTTCTAAAGAACTGGTAGCCACTCTTGTTGCAAACAAGAGTAGATCCCTCAAACCATCAAGCCAAAGGAAAGGTCCCAAAATTCATGTAAGTTAGAAATCTTATATTTTCTTTATTCTTTAAATGGTTTTCTAATTTTTGTTTTGTTTGAAATGATAAATCGATGCTATGCCTTGTTGGAAAGGCTTTCCCCCTCTCTCATTCTTAAAATCAGCCCTTCTTTATCTTAGTTAAGTAATCTAATTATTGGAATTAAACTTTTCATATTGTTTCTTTTTTAAAAGTGAAAATTGATTAGTTTAGAGTGCTTAAAATCATTTCGGGATAATTTTAAAGTAATTTTAAGATAGGAAAAATTGAAAAATGGTCAGCCATACAAAGGAGGTTATGGCAAAATTTTCTAAAATTTTGTGAAATAAGTTTCATTTTTTATTATTCTAAAAGAATAATCCCTATCGTTTGTGTATTCTAAAAGTGTCATTTTCATTCTATGCATAGAAAAATGCATAGTAGAAATATATTTATTCTAAAAGAGTTATTTCCATTAGATTTTAATTCTATGCATAGAAAGATGCATATTGGTTATATTTTTTTATTTATAAAAGAGTGATTTTCATTAGATATAAATTCTATGCATAGAAAGATGCATATTGGTTATATTTTTATTATTATAAAAGAGTGATTTTCATTAGATATAAATTCTATGCATAGAAAGATGCATATTGATTTTTTTAAATATATAAAAGAGGGATTTTCATTAGATATAAATTCTATATGTATAGAAAGATGCATATTGGTTAATTTTTTTAATTACAAAAGTGTTACTTTGATCAATATTGATTTTTATGCATAAATAGATGCATAAAAGAATATTTTTTTAATGATAAAAGTGTTACTTTTATCATTATTGATTTTTATGCATAAAATGATGCATAAAAGAATATTTTTTTAATTATAAAAGTGTTACTTTCATCAAAAAGGATTTTTATGCATAAATAGATGCATAAAAGAATAATTTTTATTATAAAAGTGTTACTTTCATCAAAAAGGATTTTTATGGATAAATAGATGCATAAAAGAATATTTTTTATTATAAAAGTGTTACTTTCATCAATATTGATTTTTATGCATAAATAGATGCATAAAAGAATATTTTTTATTATAAAAGTGTTACTTTCATCAAAAAGGATTTTTATGCATAAAAGAATATTTTTCATTTATGATGAAAATCACACTTTTAATATAAAAAAATCTTTTATACATATGTTTATGCATACAAATCATTTATGATGAAAATCACTCTTTTAATATAAAAGAATTTCTTTTATGCATCTAATTTATGCATAAAATTAGTTATGATATGAAAATCATACTTTTAATATAAAAAAATATAAAAGTGTTACTTTCATCAATATTGATTTTTATGCATAAATAGATGCATAAAAGAATATTTTTTATTATAAAAGTGTTACTTTCATCAAAATGGATTTTTATGCATAAATAGATGCATAAAAGACTTTTTTTAAATATAAAAGTGTTACTTTCATCAAAATGGATTTTTATGCATAAAAGAAAATTTTTATTATAAAAGTGTTACTTTCACTAATATTGATTTTTATGCATAAATAAATGCATAAAAGGATTTTTATTTTATATAAAAGTGTTATTTCTTTAGAAGTTGGATTTTATGCATAAATAGATGCATACAGAATTTTTATATCAAAACAAGAGTTCTCTTTAATCCCTGTTTAAATCCCATGAATATGGGTAAATGAATTAAGTAAATACTCTGGGAAAGAAAATTTTACCGTTTCATATTCTCTTGGATGATAATGAGAAAATTCAAAAAATCTATCGAAGTCGAAATTTTAGTTAAATGATTAATTTATCCCTCATAGGAATTTGTGATTAGTTTTGAATTTAGTTAAGCAAATACTCAATGAATGAAATTCAGTAAAGTAGTAATTGAAATATTACCCTTCGATAAAGATAGTTCAGAGAGAACCTTTCCAGTCTGAAAGCCTGAATCAGACTATGACCAAGACATAATTCCTTCGTCAGTTTCAAGAATAGACGATGTGACCAGTTCAGTAATCTACACTCAAATCACCCACCGAATCTAAAACTAAGTTGAGACCTTTGATTTTGATCTGAGGATCAAGAATTCAGAATTCGAGGAATTCTGCTTGGGAATCCAGACTGTGATTTAGAAGTCTTGGGATACGGAATTAAGATATATCCATTGTATTCAAAAGAAAATCAAAACTGAAAACTTGCATAGAAACCCTGTTTTCTTAAAGGACTGTCTTACGCCAGAATGCTGGAGGGAGCATTTGGTATATGTGTTTTTCTAAGGGAAGTTCGGTTGCAATAGTTGGCGGCGGGGAGTGTTCAAAGGACGGCTCACGCAGCAAAAACCTGCCCAGGTCTTGACCAGCCTGAGTATGTTTTTCTAAGGGAAGTTCGGTTGCAAATCAAAACTGAAAACTTGCATAGAAACCTTGTTTTCTTAAAGGACTGTCTTACGAGGGAGCATTTGGTATATGTGTTTTTCTAAGGGAAGTTCGGTTGCAACAGCTGGCGGGGAGTGTTCAAAGGATGGCTCACGCGGCAAAAACCTGCCCAGGTCTTGACCAGCCTGAGTATGTTTTTCTAAGGGAAGTTTGGTTGCAACAGCTGGTGGGGAGTGTTCAAAGGACGGCTCACGTGACAAAAACCGGCCCAGGTCTTGACTAGCCTGAGTATGGTGTAAAATGGGTGCTTCCGGTACGATGGGCGAGGGCCGACAAAGCGGTCCCTGAGTGAAGTGCCAGGACACCTAAGGAGAATCCTGGGGAGGGTTCTGACCAGGAGATGCACGGGCTCGCGGTGCCGAGGACACCCATGTATATGTCATGGAAGATATATATGTATGATGACGAGAAACTTATTATAATCTGTATTACTGGATCTCGTTGCTGACCTGCTGGTCTCAACGGAGAGTCTAGAGTGATACTGTTTTGTGAGAAACAAGGATTGAATGGAAATTTTGAGTTGTGACATCTGTACCCAGTAATTGTTTGCCAATGGATTGTTTTATAAATTAAAGTTTAAAGAGGAGTGTGTGAGTATTTGTATTCTAAAGCAAAAGTTAAGAAAGGCTTTCAATTATGGGTGGGTGAGTACTTGTCTGGTTCTACTATTCCAGTGGTTGGGCGGTGGAATCAGTAGAGTTTTATTAATAAAATTGATAAATAAGATTACGCTTAGAACTCGAGTAGTTAATTAGAATCCTGAAGACTTCTCTAAAGAATAAATCAACGGTTGTGCATGATTCAATTAGGAAAAAAGCATTCATTCCTTCAAAGTTAAGTATATAATAGTTTTCCTTCTATCTGGTTTTATCAGATGAAGGCAGTTCAGTATCCTGACCTTGTTAAAAGAATTCGTTAAGAAAATAAAAATGGTGAAATCATCCCTGCATTCCGTGCATGGAAAATTTTCTCGGTTTCGGTTTTCGGAATGACCACTAGCTTAGTCTCATACCCGGACATTCGAGGGCGAGGCCCCGAGTGGGAAACCCTGTCCCGCGCAAGAGGGAGCTGCTTCCGCTGCTAGCAATCTCGGGAATCCGGTGCACGGAGGGGGCAGTGGGATCTCACAAAAGGAGACCAAATGTGCACAATCCTCTATTCCTATTGGTTCGTTTGCTAATTACTTTCATTAGAAAAAGGCCCAAAATATTTTCAAATGCCTCCTAATAGATATTTCCACGGTCACACCACACCAAAAATGTGATGTGTCTGAGGATCTGCATGAATGCGTCAATTTATGTTTGTGGAAGCATTAAGAGGGTATAGGTCCAACTAGTTTGCAGGCACAACACTAGTAATAGTTTGCTATCCCTTAATTGTCCCCAAAAGCAATGTCAAGAATCCAACACACAAGAGTATAAAGCATGCATAAACACACTTCAAAGAAAGGTAGTCATCACGGAATTGAACTCCTCGAAAAAAACAATCTCCTCAGAGGAGGATTTGTAGATTTCTAACAAGCAGGCATGGACTTTTGGTTTTTTTTAATCTTTTTGGTTTTAATAATGATTTTTAAATAAAATAAAACAACTATGCAGATAGATATAAGAACCTAGTCAAGCCCAAGAACTCCACATTCTCACTGCACACCAGAGATAACCGTTGAAAATGACCAGACAAAGCCACCAAATACACGACTATGGCCAACCAACCAAGCCACACTAATGGCTGCCAATAAAGAACCACCACAATGTGATCACCATACCATAAGCGTGGTAGTGCATAATCAAATCTAGGCCAAGGCACAAGAGCTCTAAGCTCTCCCACTAGCCAAGAAGCTACACACAAAGACTACATGTGAGCGAGGCTAATGGCAAGGCTTATATGGTGCCTCCTCCCTTGATACACCATGCCCGTAGTGCTCTTTCTGATGACGTGATGATAATGATGATAACCATTAGTGATGACGATGGGTGAGGATTATGTTCTCTTTGTGACTCTTGTTATGCATAATGAATCAAATCTCTCTCTCTCTCTCTCTCTCTCTCTCTCTCTCTCTCTCTTTAAAGCTCAATACGTGAATGGCACCTTTTCACACCTACTCTTATGTCCTGGTCATATTCAAAAAGATACATGTACATTAACTTTTTAGATTCAAAAAAATTCATAAAAAATTCACAGATAAGGGATTTTTAAAATAGGCCTTGAACGCACGTGATACAGAGGGTTTCTTATAGTGAGCCCCTTGAGGCCACAATCCACATCACTCAAGAAATGCTTGAAAATTTTATCTATTACTCATTGTGAAACCATAATCAATAGAATGGAGTCTAAAAAAGGCCACATAATAACTTCTCTTGGTTTCCTTACTAGTATTACTACCTTACAATCCACATCACTCAAATAATGTGACAACATATTCACTCCACTACCTACACATAATAACTTACAATCCATCTCACTCAAACCCACTACCTACACATAATAACTTACAATCCATCTCACTCAAACCCACTACCTACACATAATAACTTCTAAAAACAAAACCAACACGATGTAGATAGCTAATGATTATGCAATGCTTTGTGGATTCTCTCTAGTCACTCTCTATTGAGTTATTAGTACTAAATAAAGTTTCTTATCATTTCAAATTTCTAATTTGCTTTAAGATTCTCACTATGAAAACTTGTTAAAATTCTATTATGTTTATGTTAACATATAAATAAAGTATAAACTGTTGAATGAATTTATCAATAGCAAAAATTTCATTTGAAAAGTAGGATCACTTTGGTTGGATCTAAAAAGTTATTTATAAACAAATAGTTAATGTACATGTATCTTTTTGAATATGACCAGGACATAAGAGTAGGTGTGAAAAGGTGCCATTCACGTATCGAGCTTTAAAGAGATGGAAGAGGAAGGGAGGAAGGTTAATGAGAGTTTAATTTGGACGTTCAAGAGGGAAAGCGGACTTGAAAATGAATTTTTTTACTATAATGAAATTTGAGATGGGTTTTTTGGGGAAGAAAGTGACTTTTGGGGGAATCTCAAAAATTTCAAAATTTTAAGGATTTTTTGAGCCATGAAAATGGTGGGACCATACCTACCCTAACCCCCCTACTTTTTGAAAGGGACAAGTGTAATTATTAGTATTGAAAACCTAGTCCCCCTCTCTATATTCAAAGGAGACCAAATGTGCACAATCCTCTATTCCTATTGGTCCGTTGCTAACTACTTTCATTAGAAAAGGCCCAAAATATGTTCAAATTCCCCCTAATAGAGATTTCCATGGTCACACCACACCAAAAATGTGATGTGTCTGAGGATCTACATGAATGCGTCAATTTATGTTTGTGGAAGCATTAAGAGGGTATAGGTCCAACTAGTTTGTAGGCACACCACCGGTAACAGTGCCCCATCCCTTAATTGCCCACAAAAGCAATGCCGAGAATCCCACACACAAGAGTATAAAGCATGCACATGAACACACTTGAAAGAAAGGTAGTCATCACGGAATTGAACTCCTTGAAAAAAACAATCTCCTTAGAGGAGGATTTCTAGAATTCTAACAAGCGGGCATGGACTTTTGGTTTTTTTTTTATCTTTTTGGTTTTAATAATGATTTTTAAATAGAATAAAAAAAACTATGCAGATATCTATAAGAACCTAGTCAAGCACAGAACTCCACATTCTCACTACACCAGAGACACCCATTGAAAATGACCAGACAAAGCCACCAAATACACGACTATGGCCAACCAACCAAGCCACACTAATGAGTGCCAATAAACAACCATCAAAATGTGATCACCGTACCATAAGCGTGGTAGTGCATAATCAAATCTAGGCCAAGGCACAAGAGCTCTAAGCTCTCCCACTAGCCAAGAAGCTACACACAAAGATTACATGTGAGCGAGGCTAATGGCAAGGCTTATATGGTGCCTCCTCCCTTGATACACCATGCTCGTAGTGCTCTTTCTAATGATGTGATGATAACCATTGGTGATGACGATGGGTGAGGATTATGTTCTCTTTGTGACTCTTGTTATGCATAATGAATCAAATCTCTCTCTCTCTCTCTCTCTCTCTCTCTTCTCTCTCTCTCTCTCTTTCGTAGACTTGTGCTGAAGAAAACACAAAAGCTTTTACAAAACTTGTGAAAAAAAACTATTTTTCTCTTATTATCTTTCCCATGCTTTTCTTCTAATAAGCCCCGATTCTTTCCTTACAAATATAAAGCATATGGCTTTCAATAGCCTTAGCCTTCTAACTTTAGCTTTCTAAAAGTTAATAATAAAAAACACTTCCAAGCTTTCTCCCAAGTATGGTTTTACATGGCCTTTAAAAAAACTAAATCTTAGCCCTCTACAAGAGTCAATCCCAAATAATATTTACAAAGAAAGCAACCATAACATTCGGTGTTGAAGCTGAGAAAAAAGATTGCACATTTGCATCGTCTTCATGTATGCAATATTTTGCGTGCATGACCTAGCCTTCTAACCTAATATTGGTCCTAAAGTGAAATGGAATATTCATTGCCGCCTCATAATCCACATCGCTAAGAAATGCCAAGAAATCATGTGTTACTCCTTGTGAAACCACAACCAAGCAATGCATACGTTACTCCAAACCACAACCAACATGATGGGAGACTGATAGAAGCCACAATCTCGGGGGGGGGGGGGGGGTCACTCATAAATATGTAAGCATAGCACGTGGGTTCAATAGAAGGGATTTTTAAAATCCCTTTTTTAGACATTTTTTACATACAGAAGGTACCATTTAAAGGGGGTATTCACAGGTTGAATAGAAAAAGGGTATGTTTTATTCATAAAAAATTCATAGATAAGGGATTTTTAAAAAATAGGCCTTGAACGCACATGATACATAGGGTTTACTTATAGTGAACCCCCCGAGGCCATAATCCACATCACTCAAGCAATGCTCAAAAATTTTATCTATTACTCATTGTGAAACCATAATCAATAGAATGGAGACTTAGCAGAGGCCACACAATAACTTCTCTTGGTTTCCTTACTAGTATTACTGCCTTACAATCCACATCACTCAAATAATGACAACATATTCACTCCACTACCTACACATAATAACTTACAATCCATCTCACTCAAAACCCACAATCTACACATAATAACTTGTAAAAACAAAACCAACACGATGTAGATAGGTAATGATTATGCAATGCTTTGTGGCTTCTCTCTAGTCACTCTCTAGTCACTCTCTATTGAGTTATTAGTACTAAATAAAGTTTCTTATCGTTTCAAATTTCTAACTTACTTTAAGATTCTCACTATGAAAACAAAATAGCTATACTCGTTAAAATCCTACAATGTTTATGTTAATATATAAATAAAGTATAAACTGTTGAATGAATTTATCAATAGCAGAAATTTCATTTGAAAAGTAGGATCACTTTGGTTGGACTAAAAAGTTATTTATAAACTAATAGTTAATGTACATGTATCTTTTTGAATATGACCAGGACATAAGAGTAGGTGTGAAAAGGTGCCATTCACGTATCGAGAGCTTTAAAGAGTTGTGATGAAGAGTGTGAGCCTAGACACTCTTCACAACTCTTTAAAGCTTGATATGTGAATGGCACCTTTTCACAACTCTTTAAAGCTTGATATGTGAATGGCACCTTTTCACAACTCTTTAAAGCTTGATATGTGAATGGCACCTTTTCACACCTACTCTTATGTCCTGGTCATAGAAGGCTCCACACCTTTTCACACACAACTTTGTGAAGAGTGTCTACATAGAAGACTCCACACTCTTCACAACTTTTTAAAGCTCGATGCGTGAATGGCACCTTATTAGATTCTGGTGTGGAGATCTTTTAACATTGCATTATATCATATCTAATGATAGGCGATGTTTATTTTCAAACCATTCAGCCACGTTGTCCAAAGATAATTCAAGTGTATCCCTGATCTAACCAAGGAGAAAAGAGCAATTTTGCCTTCATGATAGCATACTCACACATGTTAGATTGTCCCGACAGAGGTCAACCTGATAGACAGACTTGCTTGCAAGTCAGAATGCGAGATGTTCATTTTGGGGAGAGAGAGAGAGAGAGAGAGAGAGAGAGAGAGAGAGAGAGAGAGAGAGAGAGAGAGAGAGAGAGAGAGAGAGAGAGAGAGAGAGAGAGAGAGGATCTTCCTCCCTCTTGAACGCAAGCATTTTTAGATTCTACTGATTAGAGAGGGACATCAAGATTCTTCCTGATAGATAGACTCGCTTGCAAGTCAGAAAGCGAGATGTTCATTTTGGGGGGAGAGAGAGAGAGAGAGAGAGAGAGAGAGAGAGAGAGAGAGAGAGAGAGAGAATGAGAGAAAGGGGGATCTTCCTCCCTCTTGAACGCAAGCATTTTCAGATTCTACTCATCAGAGAGGGACATCAAGATAGAAACGAGAGAGGGTTATTTCACGAGGCTGGTTATTTAATAAATGCACCATAAGGTACTGCATGCTCCTTTCTACTCAGCCCCCTCCTCTCTCTGTCACCTCTCCCCTCTGCAAAAGGCAAAACACGAGACTCTCCTCTGCAAAGGCCAAGTGAACGTAGACGTCGTTTCAATTTATTTGATTAAGGCTTAAAAAAACCTTAATTTCAGTTTCTTTGCTTTCTAATGTTTCCACTCAAAGGCAACCCAAAAAAAGCCATCAACTAATTAATTGAATTTCTTTTTTCACTCATTGTAGGCCCCTACTCAAAAAGATACATGTACATTAAACTATTAGTTTATTGTTTGACCACAAGAAGGAGGCCATATAGCGTTTTGATAAGGAGATCTTGTGTTTTTTTCACTCATTGTAGGCCCCTACTCAAAGATACATGTACATTAAACTATTAGTTTATTGCTTGACCACAAGAAGGAGGCCATAAAGCGTTTTGATAAGGAGATCTTGTGTTTTGATATAAATAGGGGTGCAATAGAGTGGCAAATTTTATATCACTATTATTGTCTTTGGTGTTTACTTGGTTATATGCATGTTACATTTGAATACCATACGCACATCCTTAGGGGTCCATTAGAGTATCAAATTTATATTACTATCATTATCTCTAGTGCTTACATGGCTATATAAATGTTACTTTTGAAGACCATAAACACATCCTTCTAGACAACCCATCTGTATTTTCGAAGAACACTAGGCAAGCTTCAATCAAGAAGAAATCATTATAGATTCAAGCTTGGTGAAAGGCTTTTAGGCCATGAAAAAGTTCTAAGGATGGAACTTCCAACTTCCATCCAGTAGGGGAGATGCTAACCCCATTTTGGGATTAATAAAGGCACTCTCTATTACAAACAAGAGTAGCACAATAAGTTTCATGAAAAAGCACTATAAATGTTGTAAATATTATGAGAAAATATAGCGAATGATTAGGCTTATTAGTTAGGGTTTTAGGCCTTGGGCACCCAAGTGTGAATAACGAGACCAGTTGTATATATAAGCTACATTCTCATATAATACAATGACACAATCCCTCTTTTTACTAAGTGCACCCTTTTCTTATCCTTTCTCTTGCTCTTGTGTGTATGAGAGAGAGAGAGAGAGAGAGAGAGAGAGAGAGAGAGAGAGAGAGAGAGAGAGAGAGAGAGAGAGAGAGAGAGAGAGAGAGAGTTGAGAGGAGATGCTTGTAATGTGAGTGTGGTCCACCTGTGCATGTAATAAAAAAAAATGAAATCTCCTTGATGCTGCACCACATAGCCTACAAGGAGAGTGCTCTAGTTTTTTATTTGTACATGTCTTGGCATTCAAAAATTGCCATGACAGATTGTCAAACACTGGCATTTCTATCGTCACAAGACTAGCTCCAAAAAGCAATCAATATAGCTAAAGTAGAGACATACTTGCAAATAAACAAGATACTTGAAAAATAATTATGTGTATTTATGAAACTATTCAGTACAAAAAGTAAAGGGGATGGTCATAGGCTAGGTCATCCTCCTCATCGTCCCCGCATTGCTCTTCTGGAATCCCATCATCTTCATGGTCTCCCTACACATCCACACATAAAAAATGAATACACACCATGTATCAATGTAAATATAATTCCACTAATATGATTGATACACACCATGTATCAATGTAAATATAATTTCACTAATATGATTTAGTTACTCACCTCTTCACTGGCAAAGGCTCACCTCTTCATTGGCAAAGGCTCTTGTTGCTTAAGTCCATTGATCCTGCTTGATGATCTTGGTATCCAAAAAATGATTCCAAGCATCTATATCACAAGGGGAACCTATGGTAATTGACCTCCTCTACTTTATGTGGCCGATGACCCACAATTTTCTCCTACATATAAGAGATAAAAGAGAAGTTAAGTTGCTTGCAAAATTTAGATAAAAGATAGGCATTTTGTAGTGGAGTGTACTTATACGAATCTATATTTCCATGTATCCTTCATGGTTGACCCCCAATGTACTGCTCGCTTCTGTTGTGGAGTTGCATTTGATGTGCTATGGTCTATTGGGGAAATATGATCCTATCACTCAATTCCTAAAACACAAGAAGCCACTCCCTTTCATTTTTCATGTAGCCCTTTGGAGGGCCATGATTTTCGGCATTCGATGCCCTTGCATTCTTTCGAATTCGAGACCTCTTTCTATTGAGCAATCTTATGCAGTGGCTTTGGAGAAATGGATTATGGAAGCGCTCATGCAGAGTCTCACATATGTACTTGAGGTCCCTCTCAATGAAACAATTTTTATATGTACTATTATGCCCACAAGGGTAACATTTGCATCTATAATTGCCCCCCCTGTGTACTATGAGACATGATAGCAAAGGCCCTAAAACTCTAGCTCACAAAAACAACCAAATCACAAGAGGCAACCACCATGAGACCCCCCCTCGTCACAACTATGTTGATGAGGTCCAGAGTCCCTCAGGCCTGTAGACCCATCACTATGTTGGTGGTATTCCAGTGGAGGTTGACTCACGATGTTCTTATGATGTGTGTGTGTGTGTGTGATGAGGAGATGAAAATTTATTGGAAGCATTGGATGACTACGGAGTGTGTGTTGTACTATCTATGGTGTCATGGGTGGCACACTTAAAAACTATGGTGAGGGATAATAAGACCCACCTACAAAGTGTGTTTTGTACTATCTATGGTGCCATGGGTGGCACACTTAAAAACTATGGTGAGGGATAATAAGACCCACCTACTGAGGTATAGATACCATCTCCTTCAGGAGTAAAAGTATAAATACAAAGGTAGTGGTACCCAAACCGCATATGCATTGAGAAGACTACAAACACAGTTTGTGCAAGGACAAGACATGACCTTAAGTATGAAGGTAAGGCTATGGAGGTAATCTCTATTCCTACTATTGATACATGTTGTATGCATGTTTTCATCATGGGGGTGTGCGGATCCATTAAGAAGGGTGTGTGTAGATCCATGAAGAAGGAGTCTGTGTGCATGTGAATGTGTGTGAAGTAGAGAAGGAGAGAGAGAGAGGGAGAGGGAGAGACGATGATGATGATGCTTATGTTGGTTGGGACGGCCATGGCTTCCAAAAAACCAAGGCTAGGGGGAGGCCATGCCCCTAGCCATATTTTATTTAAAGCCTTATCCTGCCCTAGACTACTATTTATTAATTTGAGGAAATGACCCAAAATGCAGCTCGAGTTCAAGAGTCATTGTTGTTAAATTCTATACTTGAAGAGAATGCTTCTTGCAACTATCTTGGTAAAATTTTGGTTTGCCCACATAGACAAACGCAATATTGATCCCTCACTTTTAGGTGTGTGCCCATGGTCACTCATGCTAACTTGGCACCTTACATGATGGTGAAAATTCCTCCATTCTTACTTCATCTCCCATTGATGTCATCTTCTTACTTCATCTCCCATTGATGTCATCTTCTTAAAGTATGTATGTAATATACAAATTATAAGTATTCAATTCAATCCCATTCTCTCTTTTCTTTCTTCGATTGCATTAGTAATGTATGCATATAATTGCTATTACTAATGTATGAATTATTAATCTATGCATATAATTGCTATTATAATCTATGAAGTGACATTAAGTTCACGACCAAAACTTCCACCCCTTAGCCTTTTTACCTCCTTTTGCATCACCCACGTGCTAGGGCTCCTACCTTACGCTAAGGGGGTAGGCACCTATACAGAACTACTGCTTTATAATAAGCTTTATCAAATTCTAGCCTTTTTAAAAATGGCTAGAACAGATACTATAACAAATCACATTTATTTTATAAAAATTTAATAAAATAATACACATATACTACCTATATATATATATACTTGTATAATAAAAAGTGTGTTTGTGTGTGTGTGTGTATCTGTATAATAAAATATGTGTATATATACATATATGTATAATAAAATATGTGTATATAGTACCTATGTATACACGTGCACACACATATATATCTTATATATGTGTATACACGTGCACACACATATATATCTTATATATGTGTATACACACACACATACATATATATTGTATGTATGTATGTATACATGTCTAGCTGAATCACGTAATATAAAGAGACAGATTGTTCCCAAAAAAAAGTATATAGACATGTATGTGTGTGCACCTACGTGTGTGTATAAAGATAAGGTTAAAAAAAGGCATTTCCTGGACCCTACTACAATGGATGCTTGAATTTTGTGGGACTTTGGTTTGGTTTGGTTAGTTTATGTTAGCGAAAATGGATAGGCTTTGCTTACCTAAGGTAGGGTATTCTCATGACCACCAAGAAAACTAAGACCAAATTTGAGAGAGCGATAATATTAAGATGGATGTAGTGTTTATGTCCACTAGATGCCCTTGGAAAGAGTAATGAGGCATCTTCTGTCCACTAGATGCCCTTGGAAAGTGCTCTAAAGAGGATGGATGTTGCCATCACCACAAGCATAAGAGAGAGAACTATGTGGAAAGAATGGGAAGGTAATCCAAATACTGGTCCATAGGTAACAATGCATGTGGAAACTTATCTTAGAAAGTGAAGCATAAAATCTTGTCATCTTCTTAGTTAATTGCATGCATTACCAAACATTGGTACAATAGGTGTGCCTTGGAAAAATATATATATATATATATATATATATATATATATATATGCAAGTATTTTGTTTATATGTAGGTTTTTTGTTCATTTGAGAGAAAAGGATCAAGTAGCCACTATTCTTGTAAAAGCAAAGAAGTGATTGGTGATTTGAGAGAAAAGGATCAAATACCCATTATTCCTATAAGATTAGTCATATGTGGGTAATGGGAGGTAAGATTAATCATATCTAGGTAATGAGAGAAAAGGCTCAAATACCCATTATTCATATATGATTAGTCATATGTAGGTAATGGGAGGGCTGTAGTTACAACGTTTTTTTGGGAGGGGGGAATAAAAATAATTATTTTTTTAGTTGAGAGAAAATAAGAAATGTGAAGTGTTGTATCATTGGATCAAGTTAATTATGAATAAAATAGATATAGTTTAAGCAAGAAAGGGTGGATCTATTGAGCCAACAAGGTTTTGTTTTTTAATAATAAGAGCTTGACATGTAAGGAACATTATCCAATCTTTCCAAAAATGTGAACTTGACAACATATATACTAAACACTTGCAAACTATAGAGTAATGAGCCCATTTAAGGGCACACTAGCTAACCTTTCCTCTCAATAAATGTGCATATTCTATGTGTTTGCCAAGAAATTTAGCTTCTTGATAGAATGCTTTATCTTTGGATCAAGTCAATCAAAGTTAAAATTAGAAAATTTGGGATTTGGGAATCAAATTTTCTATATAGTTTTGGATATATCTTTAACATAACAACTCAAAATTTGTCAGAGATTGTACATTTAGATTCAACTCTTCAAGATCATTATGATGATATGTCATATGAGGGGTTTTGACAAAATTTTATACAAGTTCACCATGATCTCATTTTCAAATGGAAATGGGAATGGGAATTTTCCCAAATTATCTAATATGGTGTTATAATGACTAAAATAGATGCCTCAAAACTCTCTAAGAGCATAAAAGGTTGAGCAAAAAGGGTGGAGAATGCTTATTGGGTTAGTGTTGAAGCCCAGTCTCCAACCTATATTCTAGCTCTTATAAACGACATCCTTCAAATGCTCCACCTCAAAAATTTGTCACTGCTATGAAAAACATGTGATTTTTCATGATCGTGAGAAAATAATCTGGTTTCCCTATCAAAGGAAAATAATTAGAAATAGATTCTTGAAGTTTGTTAATAAGTGCACCCACTTATTTTATTGTATGAGCTAAAAATGTTAAACTCATCATACATTGTTACCGAGCGTTCATGTTTCATAAATTGCTGAGTATTGTATTAGAGATCATGCCACTACAGCTCTTGAGGCATTACTACACGAATGTTTAAATATTAATAAGTTTGTCAACCTTAAAATGTTGCTTAGTGACACAAAATGTGTCGCTATGAATGTCGTTATGTGACATGTTTGATGCGACATTCTTAGCAGCACATAGTGATGCTAACAATGTTGCTATGGGAACCTCAACCTTGTAGTGTTTTTAGAGGAATGAAAAATGCCATTTTTAAAAGGACATGCAATGGATGTGATGATGATCTGGTGGTCTAGGTATTTAAAAGTAAGAAAGTGCAATGATTATGAAACTTGAATTATGATTTAGATATTAGAAAACTTGTTTTCAGTCATAGGTAGGTAATGGGAGGGCTTTTTGGAGGGTATTTACAAATTTGGGGGGAGGGGGGGCAAAAAAAAATCATTTTTTTAAGTTGAGAGAGCAAAAAAGAAATGAGAAGTGTTGCATCATTGGATCAAGTCAATCATGATTAAAATAGATGCCTCAAAACTATCTAAGATCATAAAAGGTTGAGCAAAAAAAAAAAGGTGGATCTAGTGAGCCAACAAGGTTTAGTTTTTGACTAATAAGAGAGTCACATGTAAGGAATTACATGCTCCAATCTTTCCAAAAAAAACAAAAACTGAACTTCGTGTTTATAGGGAGGCATTTAGCTTTCTAGATTGGGGAACACGCCTTCTATAACATAACCCTCTTATTGCAATATGTTTCTCCTTTTTAACCACATATATCACTTTCTCAATTTCAAAACGCTGCAAAATTTAAAATCCATTTAATTATAAGTTGGCTGGAAAATCAAGACAGCAGTACGTAAAACAACTTCACAGGATAAACATACCATTAATGGGATGTTTTGCAGGATCTTCTAGATATAACTTCTGTTTAGTAGCTGGGATTGAGCGAGATATTGCTCTGTCAGTAGGGCTAATTGATATTAACTTCTGTTAATAAAGGTTTAGCGAATGCTTATTCGATCAGTACCTATTATATTAATCTAGGTCTTGCGAATGACGTCCTTCAAATGCTCCACCTCCTCGTCGCTGATCTGGAAGGCCTTGGCCAGGACCGCATCATCGATGGCCGGGTTGGATGCGAAGGCGGCCTTGGCGACCTGCGAGGTGCCGGGGTTCTGGCTGGTGAGGGCGGAAATAGCCACGGCGGGCTCGTTGCCGCCCACGTTGAGCTGGAAGTGCACAAGCCCTTTGGGGAAGATGAAGAGCTCCCCCTGCCTTACGGTCTTGGAGAAGAGCTTGTTTTCGGTGGTGACAAAGCCCACATACAGGGATCCCTCCTCCACGTACAGAAGCTCGGACGCCCGAGGGTGGACGTGCGGCGGGTTGAGGCCGCCGCCCGCCGCGAAGTCGATGCGGGCCATGGAGATGCCGAAGGTGTTGACGCCCGGGAAGTTGGCCACGTTGGCCAGAGTGACGGCCGACCCCAAGGGGTTGGATGTGTTGCCCGCCGTGGCGATGAACGAAGACGCGAAGTCCGCCGCAGTGGCAATGGCGGCATCCTTGCATACGAAGCCGTTCACCTTGATTGCGGACTGGACGTCTGCGACACAGATGTCCTGGAGAGCGTCTGCGTCGTTGGCCTGCACGAGAAGCGAAGGCCCAAGGGATAGGACTAGTGCAAGCACCATCAACAAGAGGAGGGGAGGATCACTGTAATTAGAAAACGCCATGGTGGGCAGAAAGCTAGGTGGCTGTTGCTTTGCTGAGCTCTGCTCATCACTGCCAGCCGCTACTTATAACGGTAGTGATGTAGAAGCAGATACGGTGCCGCTATCAAGATTTCAGATGATAAGTCTTATTCGGCACCACCCACCATGGAAACAAGCCAGCTGCAGAACGTGTACCACTCACCACCCACCATGGAAGTGGCCTCCTGTCAACACAAGCGCCTGATTTTATGCTTTTTCTTTCCAAGCTTTGAAACGTTTGCACAACCGTGCTTCAATTTGGCACGAAGAGCGAGCCCTTCCATTAATCTGTGAGTTCATACTTCACGTCACCACATTATCTACCACCATCACCGACACTTGTGGCCCGCGACTTCTAATAATTTGGGCCGTTCATTTATACGTCGCCCAAACTCTGAAATGAGAACGGCCGGTAAGTTGGTTTATAGTCCTTATTTACTTCAACACATTCTCCTTCACCAACACCATGAATTTCTGGCACACCATGAATTTCTGGCACACCATAAAATTCATGAGTCGCGCACAACTGGTTTTATTCAAACGCGTAGCCTCACCCTTGGTTGGGCACAATTTCCCTCAAATGCTCAACTCCCCTAACTGGAATGTAAATATTTTCCCTTTCTACTCATCTCCCTTACCATCTAATGCCAATGTCCCACCAAAGCTTACACTTTGGGACAAGAATGGTGGGTATTATAACATCAATAATCGCAACTTGACTTACATTACCAAGTCGTAAACAAATTATGCAACATCTTCACTCTAGTGTAGCAAAAGTACGAACTTGTTGGGTTCAAGATAGATCGGACATAGGCATAATCCACTCCAATTCAATAGGTAACCTAATCTCTCTCGTAGATTTCATCATCTATGTCAAAAAGGTGACATCTATGTGCTGTCATGCGGATGCTGCAATGATAATGCCTATACTCAAAATTGCCAACTCTATTCTCAAATTGACATGTACCTAAATAATACATAAAAACTCATTAACAACTTTGGATTTGAGATAAAAAAAGCTTAACAATTATATAATCATAATATTTAACATACCTTGGTCAATAGACAACGTACTTTTATGAACAATCGTATGGGTAGGCCTCAAAAAGCTATACATATAGCCATTATTATGAACATGCCCAATAGCTTGCCAGTCAGTAGGCTCTCGATAGCCTAAGGAAGACACATCCATGCAATTTGGACTATAAAAGCCCTATGATGATCTACCATTAGGAAAAATTTGGACTCACAAACTGACCTTCATGATATACAAACATTTAGATACAAGGTTTAAAAAAGTGTTGCAAAAGAAAAGGGTATTGCCTAAACCATTTCATGTGTGGTGCAAGAACGACAATCATTAAACACTAAGGCGAAACAATTAATTGGTGAGCCAATGCACTTATGTCATAGACATGTATACGAGTATGGATCAAAGGAAGTGCCATTTGTCTTGCACACAAATAACAATTTTGTATTAGATGTATGCAAGTTACGATCTCTAATGGTAAAATTTTACAGTATATCTGTTGCAGAATGTGGAGGCAAGCTAAAATTTGTTTTGAAGCTTAATGAAAGTGAGGTTATCAAAGGTCAGAAGTTAGAATGTGTTAGTCTAACTCTCATGAATAGAGCACTGGATCCTAACATCTTGTCTCCTACAGTACTCTGAGAATGAAATTTGGTGGCTTGTTGCATTTGAAGTACCAAAGGAAGATCATGAGATTTTGAAGATTTTCTTTAACTTAACAGAGATACCTAATATAGTGCAACATCAAAATCATGGTGAAAGTTTACACATGAAAGGTTATGGTGAGTATCAAGTGAAATGGCACCTTACTGGAGATCTCAAAACTTTGAAGTGCATGTTTGTGTCAAATGCAGCAAATGCAGAGTTTCCTTGCATATATTGTATGCCGTCTAGAAAGAAAGGTAAGAATGGGAAGAAATAGGAAGAGAAGGGTGTCCTACACGTGATCAATTTGTTTACCGTGGGGGCCAAATGGTACGAGTAGATCCTAAGTGGGATCCTATTCTTGACATCCCCTTGACAAGAGTACACTTTTGCACTTTGCATGCACTAGTGAGGATCATAGACAAATTGGTTTATGAATATGTGTGTTTTGCTTATAAAATGTAGCCAGCTTCTGATGCCCAAGAAACATGTAAAAGGGTGGAAGAAGTATTATCTAGTATGGGTTTACATCAAGGTCGGGTAGAAATAAAGAAGGATGAAAAAAAAGGAGCAAGCGACAATGTACCATGCAAGCCTTGCTTTGGTGGCTCAAAAGCAAGGAAATTCCTCTGTACACCATGAAATAAAAATGGAGAACTACTAGAACAACAACCAGAGAAATGTGAAGCATAGAAAAAGTTACATATGGCCGTTCCTGATCGAAGCAATGGAGGAAAGACTAGAGTAGCAAAATAGAACGTGTGGATTACTCTTGACAAATTGGCAGTGCTTTTGTAGAAGATAACATTTGGACCAGATGATTTCAAGGAGTTTAAGGAGGTGATTGGTATATTCTATGCATCAGTTGTTGAAGCCTGGACTTCAAGTAGTATAACACATTATATGGTAAGTGTGACATTACAATTAATTTATATAGTTTTAGAGACTAAATATGATTACGTTGTTTATTGATGTAGCATATATTGCATGCTCATGGTCCTTACTTTGCAAATGAAGGAAGTTTAGCGATATGGTCTACACATGGCATGGAGAAATCTCATTGGCAACCACGATGTGCTTTCCAAAAGACAACTACTCATGGAGGTGGAATCTATGATGTCAACCCAATGAAACAATTACTTATATGGTGGTATAGAAAGATAGTAGTAAGGTTAGAGGAGAAGAAACCTATGTCCAATGGATCACAGGCAATACACAAAGTCATATGTGAGGTTAGAAGGCACGATTTGAGAATTCATCAGGTGGAGAGAAACATGCTGAATGGTTGAGAACTAAAGAAAGAGATGGAAGCAAGAGATGGAAGAAAGAGATGGAAGCAAGTGGAAAACTCGAGAGTCAAGTGTTTCAAACGAGCAAATGCAAGTTGAAATTCTGTAATTTTTTGTTGATGCAAGTATTACTCTACTAAACCAAAATGGCTTTCACATAGAGCTTGTAAACCAATGTGATATATCACCCATAATTTCACTAACTACTATAACCATAATATTAAATGATTTTATGTGTGAGAGTATATGCATACTTTTGTGTGAACAGTTGTGTTACTTTTAAAGTTAACTAAACTATTACTTATAAGTGCTTACAAGTGGTGAGACATTTACATTTTGTAGTCTTCTAGCTTTCAAGGCATGGCACGCACCAAGCAAGCTACTAAGAGGAACCCTACTAGGACTCGCCCAACACAACCCCAGGTCAATATACCAATGGAGACTGACAGTGAGCGCACTCAATCTGACAATCCAAGAGGCACTACTACAGGTACAACACATCCACATCCGTCACGTCACAAGAAGCATAGATGGAGACCAGGCACTGCTGCTCTTTGAGAAATAAGGAAGTATCAGAAAAGTACAAACTTAATCATATCGGGCGCCATTTGCAAGATTGGTGAGAGAGATATTGTAAGATCTCCAGCGAATGTCTCGTAATAGGTTCTATGCAAGACTTAGTTCTACAGTCAACAATGTGCAGCGATGGTCAGCCCAAGCATTACTAGATCTTCAAGAAGCAGCTGAGGCATATTCGGTGGACCTCATGCATGATGGTCAATTGGTAGCTATTCATGCAAAGCGCATCACTCTTATGGACAAGCATTTGTTGAGACTTGTACAAAGGATTCGTAATAATGGCGCTGCCTTCAGTTTAAACATGGATAATATGATTTGAGTAAATCATATGATGCATAGTAAACCTGTGTTTCAATGTACTTGTAATTTATGAGAAGTTTTTTTAATACAAGTACAATTTGATGTTTCTTTCTCAATATCTTGGGTGTTAATATCTTTTTCTCTCGTATAGTTTTTCAAATTAATCGAAAGCATTATTTTTTTGTTCACAGGCCTCATATGGATTTAGGATTTTTCACACAACATGTATGCATGTATGCATGTAAGACTATAAGTGTATAAAATTTCAATGAATTTAGAAATTTTAAAATTTTGTTCTTTACTAAAAGAATATAATAAAATTACTCTAAAAATTAGATTACTTTAAACATAGAATAAAGTTCTAGAAACCCTAGGGAATTAGTGAGATGTTGCATCAGAGGGGCTCTTATAAATAAGGAAAATACTAAATATAATAAAAATTACTAAAAAAATAAGAGTTATTTATTTTCATTCTATAAAAATATATATATAAGTTATATTTTCAGTTTTTGAAGTTATAAATATAAGTTTAGAGTTTCATTTTCATTCTATTCTTGTTTTATCTTCTTTAAGAGCATGGCTCGCACCAAGCACACTTCCAGGAGGATTGATCCCATGAAGGTCAGGCCCCCAGCAGCGCCGACACATCACAAATGTTGGTAGAGACCTGGCAGCATTGCTCTTTGAGAAATAAGAAAGTATCAGAAGATGACAGACCTTCTATCCCGAGAGGAGACCTTTTCATCTCCTTGTTAGGGAGATCATGGATGATTTGAACGCGAGTCAGTTATCAGTGGTTATTGAATCTAAGGATTATGTGCATGTTGTGATCTTGTGTCGACTACCAATGAGAAGTCAAGACTCACAAAAATATATATTTCCCTATGCTAGAGGATGTCAAGTGCACACATACATGTCTTGCCCATGGAGGAAGAAGGTGTAGGTTTCTATTATAGGATAACGCACTACTATGCTACATATACTTGAAAGTTGATTGAGATGACAATAGTGACTATAAAAAAGACTACACCATGATAGTAAAAAGATATGCAATAGAAGATGAGGAGATAGAAAATCCTCTAGAGATGTAGCAGAAGATGAGGAGATAAAGAACCCTCTAGAGCTTGAAGTTGAGATAGTGCTTAGTTAAAGACTTAACATTGCATAAATGCATAATAAGGAGGAGAATATCAATGGAGAGGAACAAGAAAGATTAGTTAACTTACCATGCCTACCATCATTTTGTATCAATGAGATAAGTACTTTGTCTTGCTTGTCAACGCAGATATACAAATGATGTTCTCCTTAAGGGAAGATTACTGTCTTGTTGCTATTGTACAAAAAAATGACTAATCCATGTGGCGATACCATGCCAAGACACCACAACCTAACCCCATGGTCACCATAAAAAATGAATTCAAGGAGATATAATATTACTTACATCACCTCACTTAAGTGTGCCAAATGCTCCTTCCATTAAGCATGCACAAATAGATCATCAATGAAGATCTCTAAATATCTCCTCAACTGCATGCACATTAACCTTTGAAATGGAACCATTGCATTGTAGAATGGCATCACCTTTCATATGCATAAATTCTCCATTCTCAATTACAAAAAGTAGTATTGTGTTAATCCTTGGGTTGATGAGAACTTGATTATACACGTTGATCCATCTAAGAAGCTATACACTTGTAAACCAACGACCCTTTCCAAGACATCTTCGATTTGCATCATCTACCAGCATCCACCCACGGGTGTATAGTATATGCATCATCACCAATTAGGGTACTCCTTTCATATCCTTGTAGCTCCACACAAAATAGTCTCTAAATTCCATTAATAGGGCTTTAATGTTAGAAATAATCAAATACTCATCCATTAACAAACAGAGTATATGCATCATCACCGATTAGGGTACTCCTTTCATATCCTTGTAGCTCCACACAAAATAGTCTCTAAATTCCATTAATAGGGCTTTAATGTTAGAAATAATCAAATACTCATCCATTAACAAACATAGTGTGTAAAAGGTTCGAAGGTTTTGGGGCTTCGTGAGGAATACTCTTGGGTGCTCACTTTTATGTACTTTTGGTGCCTATAAAAGGCTTGGCCACCACTAACAGGGAAAGCACACGTGATTCTTGGTTTATTCTTACTGTTTCCCTTTATGTGTGTCCACATCTTGTGCTAGTATCATTAGTGTTAAATCATATTCATTAGCAAAATGAATGATCACCACTTCTTTCCACCTTACACTCTCTCCAAACCCTAATCCAGTATGGTATTAGAGCTATTATATCTAGCTAAGCCATAATTTTAAATCTATAACCATAACCATATCTCTCCCCTCTTTGCAAAAATGCAGCTTTCACTAGTATGTTTGTTTCTCACTTGTTAGAGCTTGTCTTTGAAAACCATCTCTCTCCCCTCTTTGCAAAAAATGCAGCTTTCACTAGTATGTTTGTTTCTCACTCGTTAGAGCTTGTCTTTGAAAACCAAGCAGAAGGCCTTCAAGTCAACTCACAAGGCTTCCACCACATCAAAGGGCTCATCCTTACTCAAGTAAATAAGACTTCAAAAAAACACCACTTTTTGAATTGATCAAATTCTTTTTAACCACCATCAATAATTGGATATATAAGGAGTTTGCATGCCAAATATTGAAGGAAAGTATGCACCAATTGAGGAGAACCAAGCATTTCCATCAATTTTAATCCATCATCATTAATGAGTAGGTGATTAGAACTACCCATTTTTATTTTTTAAAGGGGTTTTAGCTTCAAATAATAAATTATTAGGTTGCTCCTCTAACTCTGATTTACATCATTTCTCAAAAACCCTCTCATGTGGTGCATGATTCTCATGCTCCAAATCACACTAGTTTTTTGTCTCTTTTTAAGGGGGATATTTATATTAATCACCCCATTAAAGTGTATTATTAAGACTTAAACCTATAATATAAGGGATTAGACACTACCACTATTGCTAATCTCAGTTGGTAGGACCTTCATGATTTTGGATAGTTTTGGTTCACTGTACTTACCAAATGAAGATCAAGTCTTCTCCTTCAACAAAAACATCAACAAAGGTATTTCCAAGAGTAAATCCTAGTCATGAATAAAAGTATTGCTCCATCACAACATTAGTAAGCAATGCAATGAAGAAGAATTGGCCCTCAAAAAGAACAGACCAACCTTACCAAAAGTTAAACATAGACCTTCTAAAAGCTTCCTTGAATCAAAGCCACTCACCTCATCAAAAGTTATGCATAGGCCTTCTAAAAGGCTTCCTTGAATCTTTTGTAAAGCCTCACATTAACTAAGGTGGTGAAACCTAAGCCAAAGATTGCTAGGTAAATCCAAACACGTCAAAGGCTAAGGTGGTAAGACTAAAGCCAGAGATCGCTTTGTATATCCACTCGTAACCACACGTGTCTTGAGTGAAACTAAAGCTAGATATTGCTTTGTAAATCCACATGTGTCTAGATTTAGTCCACATGTGTCTATGTTAATCCCATTTTGGATTAACAAATATGATCCTCCAATTGAGGACATTAATAGGTGTCATGAAACGGCACTATAAAAGTTGTAAACATTAGGAACTCAATGGAGTCTTCTTGGGCCCTTTAATTTGCCATGAGGTTATGGAAACGTTTAACTTTTTGACAAATAGGAGCCCGCCATGTAAGCAAAAACCATGGGTTTGTAAGAGAGGTGTAAGAGTGGTCAAAGGGTGCACTTTTTCTCCCAAAAAGGGGGGGAAGCAATTTTACAATTTTCGGACCTCCATAACTTCTACATACAAGCTCCGATCTGAGCAGAGATTACAGATCCGTGATCTACGCATCAAGAGCTTTCCATAGATATGTTACATGATATGGTTTTATCCGCTAGATTTTAAATTCCATTTTCCCCCCCAAATTCAAATTCGAATAAAGTAGCCGTTTTGAAGCTTCAAATTAGAAAACGTTTCTTCTTAAGAGAAAAGGTTTGACTCCCTTAAACTGCCAAATAAAAGGGCCCAAGAAGACTCCATTGAGTTCCTAATGTTATGAGATATTGGCCACCCAAGGCCTAGTTAAGTATGTTTTGGGCACCCAAGTGTGAATAAGGGCCAAATGTATATAAGATATTTTCTCATAAAATGAAAAGACACAATCCCCTTTGTGCTATAGAGAGCTCTTCCTTGTGTCTTGAGAGAGATTGAGAGAGAGAGAGAGAGAGAAAGCATTCTAGCATTGTTCCTCTTCTATGCTTGTATGATTCATGCTTGTGTGGGAGAGTGAGAGAGAGTGATTGCCTTATATGCGACGGTGCGAGCGACTCTACGGTGACAGCATGGAGGTGGAACTTGGAGGTTGGAGCTTAACAAGTGAGCTTGGAGGCCTCAAGGGAATCAAGTTCAAAGAATTGGTAAGTTTGCTATGATAGTTGTGATCTATTGCTCATCCTTTAGGTGAATGCATTAAGTTCCCTCGTGGAGGTGTGGGAGCCCATAACATTTTTGGCACCCGCTCTGTCGGGGAAACACCTTTGTTTCTTCCGTCCTCTTGGAGTTTTAGCTCCCATTACATAAGATTCATCATTTCCCTTGCATTCTAGGGTAGTGCATTGTGTAGAAAATGAATGGATAAGATTTGTGTGGAAGTAAGAAATCATGTGAAATTGGTTATGTTGTTGTGTATGTTGTGTAGTGGAGTGGTCTCAGAATAGAGCTTCACTATTTTTTTCTTATTAATTTTGATATTTTCATCATTGGAAGCATCAATGTGAATGAACAGGTGGTGTTCTGTTTTCTTCTTTTTCAAAAATTCACAAAAATTAAAAACATAAGGAGCCATTGACTGTGCCGTGAATTTGTATTCCACTCCTTAAGCGTGGCACAATTAATTTGGGATCTGTTGCATAAGTATTTTACACCCAAAAACATGACATTTGACGTGGGAAGTTTCCACGTGTAATTGTAAAAAAACGCTCACGCCGTGAACTTTTTCTGCAACTTCACGCCGCGAAGAATCGCTCTTGACATCAACACCGCAATTAATGCCGCAAATCATGAGATTGCCTTGCCAAAAATAGGTAACCTTATCCTGACACCTCTGATGCCACGAAGTCTGACAAGATTTTGAGACGTGAATTTTTCCTGCAAACTCACGGTTTACTCCAATCCAACGAATAGTTAGGCCAAGAACACACAAAGGTCGGTAAGGGAGGGACGTCTACAACAAGGAAGAGGGGTTTTGACCCTAAACACAAAATTTTCTAAACACGTGAAAGTTTAGAAAAATGTTCACGCCGTGAACCATTTTTTGACACTTCACGTTGTGAACTATTCTCTGCAATCTCATGGCCTCAAAAACAGAGCGATAGAATCGGATCAAAATTAAATTAAGTCAACAAAGTAACTTATCAAATCATACATACATTCACTTAAGATCTGGAAAACTCATCAGAGACAATCTTACACCTGACGATAGTGCATCGAATCACCTAGGATCTTCTTATAAAAAAAGTGTGAGTTCAGGTCATTCAGCAACAAGTACACACCTGAGTGTTTTAAGGAACCTGACCACCATTGAAACTAGTAGTGAAGAATCCATGGAAGAAGGGCTGAGGTACTCTGGGTTTGGGGAAGAGGAGAAACCACCCTCCCCAACCAAGTCCAGTGGTATCATTGATATCGCTGGATTTTTTGATCTCCAAACTAGTCATGAGACAAAGAAGCGCAATCTGCGGGCATGGGTCCATCAACCAGTGCTGGACTCGGTCTCCACGACAAGAAGTGCCCATCCAAACGTTGAATTCTAGGCTGTCAAACACCGGCACCCCACCGAATGAGATGGGACATGGAAAGTGCGGCCAAGACGGGTCAAATATTCTTCCCCACCTCAGAGAAAGTAGAGTTAGATCTCAGAAGGATCGAGGTGGAACAACAGTTACGTGAGTTGAGCTTAAGGAAACAAGAGCTCGATACTCGAAGAGCAAGGGTTGAGCAAAAGGGATCGGGAGGTTTAAACCTACTCCAATCATGGGGTAAGGAACCGGAATTGGTCATGGGAAGAAGTGAGGGATAAATTCCAAACTTGGAACCCGTAAATGAGGAGCCCAGAGCTGAGGAAGGGTTTACAACCATAGAAGAAGAGGATAACCTAGCAAGAGTGGCGGGGGTGAAGTGGAGGACCATCTGTACACCAAAAAAGATATTGAGCAGATGATCAATCATCCTACGTTCCTACAAGACATGGAACTTCTAATTTTGCAAAGGCGTATGGAGGTGACTAATGAGCCACTCCAAGGTACAGCGGCATGACCATCCCATGGACCAGAGATACCTAGAAGAGCCAATACAGTAAGGGAATGAGGTCTAGGAAGGGGGGGAGAAATTCCTCAAAGGCCAAGGATGGATCCAACCATTGACTTTAATGTATCCACAAGGACAGATCTGCTAAATATGGTGGTGGAGATGGGCCGAGGAATGGTCAGAGAACTGAGCACTACCCTAGAATCCCGACCCTCCTAGATGAAGCCACACATCATTTCCAAACTCGCCCCAAAATTCTCTAGGGATTCTATCCAACATGCATATATTTTTGAATCCACATGTGAAACCTGGGGCCTATCAATGATGTGACAATGATTCATGCCTTCTCACTGACCCTAGAAGGGAAAGCGTATCAGTGGTTCCAGACCCTCAAGCCTGAGGATAAGGTTAACTTCACATTACTCAAGAATATGTTTGTGCCCAGCTTTGCCCAAAGTGGTGACAGATGGAGCCTTGTGGCACAGTTACATAATATCAAACAAAAAGAAGTTGAGTCGATGAGAGACTATGTGTCTTGACTTAAGCACTTAAATTCAAGGTGTAAACTATGGGAGAGGTTAACTGATGATTAGTTATTGCCTTGCTTCCGGAGAGGGGGGAGAGACCACAAGATGCATGATTATCTGGTACTAGCTCGACTCGTTACTCTTGATGCATGCTGCAAACTGGCAATTGAATATGAAGATAATTGGAGAGACGGAAGACTCTTTACAATTGTAGCATGAGTAGCATGATCCGTGTGTAGCTCAATCCAATGGGATTTGCATCCCTTTCGGAGCTAGGGATTCAACCCGTACCGATGCACGGAAGCTTATCCACAAATGGAGAGAATGCTATGAACACCACTACCTTGACATAGACTTTACACACACAAGCTCAATCTTGCCATAGCTCATTCACTCATCATCCCATTCATTCATGCATCCAATACAAGAAGAAAGCTAAGCCAATGCATACACAAGCTCAAAGCATACTTCATTCTCAAGCACTTACTTCCCTAGCATGCACACAAACCTTGAAGCTTAATGGAACTTGAAATAAACATACATTCTCATTCACTACTCAAGCAATGCCTTGCCCATGGATAAGCTACAAGCTATGGAGAAGCTTAAGCTTGAATCCACTACCACACAAAGCCTAATAGAGAATCCACAAGCATCAACAAAGAAGCATGCACAGTAGAGAATAGAAATGAGAAGAGAGAAAAACATCATCTCATTGCATGGAATTAGAAGAGCATTGCTCATACAATAGTGTAGATGGGGAGAGAGAAGAGCTTGCACCTCTATGAACAAGAAGGAGAGCTAGTCTCAAGAGAGCTCAAGCATAAGTTTAGCCCAATGTGTCCATAAGCTCTCAAATGAGCCACTTTTTATACTAAAACTCCTAAAACTCCCAAAACTTCCCATGTGGGATTATTCTCAAGCCCACTCCCACACTCACCTACAACTTGGAACTCTTGTCACCTACAACTTGGAACTCTCTACAAGAGCCCTAAATAAGAATGTCCAGTCTCTTGTTTTCCTGCTTCCATCTTTGTGTTGCATCCTTGCATTGATCACCACTCGTCACGCAACATTCCCCCCTTCCTATTTTGCGCACGTCCTCGAGCGCGTAGATGCCAAGGAAGAGTAGAATCTCTACTAGTGTGTACCTGCAAGCAAAATGATAGGTGGTTTGTGTGTTTTTTTGTTTTTTGAAAGCAAAAGTACTGACAGACAATAACGAAACAAGCAATTTTACTGAATAAGACATGGTAATAAACGTCCAATTAGCTAGAGGAAGGAAACATTGAAGGAGTGTAGAGATTGAATAGGTTTGTTCAAGCCTTAATAATTACTACCTGCAGCTAACTAAAGTAAAGAATGTTTTATGCCAAATGTATTGTTCTTTTCCTAGAAGGCAAAAGACAACAGTTAATCGAGGGACTATCAAGTAGTATACCTAGCCTATGCTAAGTCAAAGATATCGGTTCAACATTAATAAATCTAACATAATTATGTAGTGGCAGACTCTTGATATTGCTTAGTGTTAAGGTTTAATATTTTAAGCACAACGGCGACCATCCTGGATTAGACAAGCATTCCTCTTGCTGCCTTTCTGTCCTTTTTTTTCTTTTCTTTTCTTTTCTTTCTTTTTTTGGACAGGGCTCTCTTCAAGAGTATGTTTGCGCACCCGCGGTATGGCTATTCCTTGCTACACAAGGCATTGGTCTGGGAAAGGTATAGACCTCCCTCGCCTACCATGAATAACAAGACAATAGGCCACAAACATATACACTTTTCTTTTATTTTTGTCATGCCAATTTTTGTTATGGAAGGTTTATTAGATTGTCCCTAAGCAATGTCCTAGTAAGGGCAAGATATCCATTGACCGTCCTATGATTAATTTAATCTCTTTGTCCTAGGTCTGGAACTCTACCTTTAGCACAAAACACTAATTACTTTGTATTGCTAAACGGGTAAAAATAATTACGGTCAAACTAACACTATCAAGTCTAAAGCTACTAAAATGCTATCCCTATTCTAGACCAAAGGAGATGCATATTGCCATGCTTAGTAAAGTAAAATTTATAAACAATCAAGCAACAAGAAAAATACAGAAAACATTAGAGATTGGCATGAGTTCACCTGTTTCTGTTAAAGCACTGGTTGGTGAAGAATTGTTTGCACTTGATTGTATGACTGTCTGTTGCGGTACTGAAGCGGAAGATGTAGTTTGGTGCTTGTATCTGTTTTATTCTGACAAAATAAACTAAACAGAAAGAAAATTAAAAGGACAAAATAAAAAACATTGGTGCTAAACACCGGATTTGGCCGAGGGGAAAAACCCAATTTCTAGTTCTTATTAAGAGAGTACAAGTGCTAGTCTTAGACTGGGGGTGGATGTATGTCTGCATTCTCAAGTGGGTAGACATTAATAGCTTCAGGATGTAAAGATAACCCAGAACGTAATCCTACCCATGGAGTAGATGGCAAGGGAAGAAGTGCATCTTCACTAATATATGGTATGGGCACAGTAGGAAGGCTAAAGAGGCACCTATGGTTTTGAATCTGTTCTAAAGACTCACTCACATTGAGCCAAAACTGACATGTAGATTCATGGGGAAGAAGAACCTGCAAAATGGGAGGGGTTAGCAAACGAAGGGTGTCTTCGTGCCATGTTTGAGCTCTCTTGAGACTAGCTCTCCCTCTTGTTCATAGAGGTGCAAGCTCTTCTCTCTCCCCATCTACACTATTGTATGAGCAATGCTCTTCTAATTCCATGCAATGAGACGATGTTTTTCTCTCTTCTCATTTCTATTCTCTAGTGTGCATGCTTCTTTGTTGATGCTTGTGGATTCCGACTATTAGGCTTTATGTGGTAGTGGATTCAAGCTTAAGCTTTTCCATAGCTTGTAGCTTGTTTGGACATTCTCTCGCCCAATGTGGTCCACCACATTCGTAGCATGGTCCTGTTTGTTGCGTGGGGTATAGTCTCTTTGTAGGATATGGTCCTGTTTGTTGCGTGGGGTATAGTCTCTTTGTAGGATATGGTCCTGGATAACCTTTAGTCTTGGTTGGCTGAGATCCTATAAGCATCAAAGAGCTTGGGTCTCCATTAAAGTCATGAACTAGGCTTGGTCCGGTTGGGTTCTCAAAGTAGGGTTCAACAAGAGGATGCTCCACTTCGATGTAGCATGGTTGAGAGCTAACCATCTCCATACCTAATTCAGGATTCTCATATTCCACATATCTAAAGGAAGCTCTGCCAGGTGGAGGAGGTTGAGCTCCTAGCACCGGCCGTGCTTGCTCTTGAGCAACTAAGGTTCTCTCATGGTTCACAAGTTGCCGTCTAGGTGCAAAGTTGGCTGCTTGTTCCCTTTGTATCCTTGCAATGTGATTGCAGTCCGAAGTCACATGTGTGTAGTTCCATTTACAAAGCTGGCACCACTTCTTTGTTGGTTGATTGCCAACCAATGGTGAAAAGGTTGGGCACTGCTTGGTTTTATGTCTACCTCCACATCCTCCACAGACATAGGGGCCTGTAGGTACAGTATGCATGTATGATGGTTGGGGTCGGTAGGAAGGTCTGTAGTATTGCCCCATCTTTTTCAATACTATCTCGGCAATCTGATCTAGATTAACTAATGGCACACTAGAGTCAGAGCCCTTCCCAGAGCTACGTTTATCATCTGGATGACTATCTTGGTTTCCCATGCCAGTCATGTCAAAGTTGTCATCGTAATCCATGGCATCCATGCAACACTCATTGAAGATGACATGCTTCTTTGCGTACAAGTGAGCGTGAAGCGTCTTGTTTCGTAAGCCTTCCAGGAAGATAGAAATTAATCTTCCTTGGCTTGGCTTCTCATCGTCAGGGCATCGATTGATGTATTGCTTTAGCCTATTTACACAATCTCGCACAGATTCTTGATCTTTTTGCTTAAAAGCGTAAATTTGAGCTACCGCATCGTGCTTAATTCCCATTTTTGAAAATGCAGCTATAAAGCTCTTTTCCAGCCCATCGAAAGATCGCTTTGCCTCAGGCTCTAACGTCTGAAACCATGATAAAGACTTACTCTCTAGCGTCAAGCCAAATCCTTCGATTTGTGTATGCGTATCCGTGACTTGCTTCGCATGTATAGCTTGCTTAAAAGCTGCTATATGGTCATATGGGTCACCGAATCCGTCATACTTCTTGACAAGCTTTTGCAGCGCAGATGGTCTCACTTTTCTATAATATTCATTGTCGTGTCTCCTATACGAGTCTCGGCCTCTAAATCTAGGCTCTTCAAATGTCAGTTCACTTGGTCTATGGGGTTCTCTTGGAGGTACATATCCACTTGCTCGTGGTCTTTCTTCTCCCCTAGATTCTCTAATAGCACCGGTTCTCCTCGTGGGATCAATCGTTGGAAAGATTGGTCCTTTAGCAGTTGTTCGCATGGAAGGTGTGCTGGTCGAGCCACACTTGGGGTTCTAGCCCATGGTGGTGCTAGTGTTTCTCCTCGAAAGGCAGATTCATTTGGACGTGCCGTGTCTAAGGTAGACACCTCAGTAAACAGGGGCCTTCCTTTCCATGTCATTTCCCTAACCTCTGGCCATTCAAGGGTTCTAAAGTCGTTTCCCCATCTATCATGAACACACTAAGTGAAACCTTCTAGATGCTCTACAGTTATTGTATGCGTGACTGGAAGCTCTAAGCTCGGGTGCTTAGTGGTTGCATAGTAAGTTTCTACCACATCCCTATACACCTCTTTAATTGGGTCGTCTTGATAGATTTTAACTACTGGAATTTCTTTTACTATGTCCCATGGGTTTTGCTTGGTCTCTTTTTCTTTTCCCGTTCTTTCTCTATCCTCCCAATTCCTGTCGGAAAACAACTCTTCAAGTAAAGAAATGGGTGTACCAGGTCTGCGCGACGTTCCTGGCACATTTGGGTCCGATGGAAGCTCCTTTTTCTGCTTTGCTTGTGCGCTAGGTTGAAGTACACCCAAAGCATCCACTTGTTCAGGATTTTTGGTGACCTCGTAGCGTACTCCATTTCTACCCATGTACATATCGTCTTGGTAGTTTACCCATGGTGTTGGTTCAAATGCAGAATGAATGTCTGCAATTTTAACAACAAATCGGCTCATTGGATCTTTGTAGATCTCACCGCCATGCGCGTTTGTATACAAGAAATGGAGTCTCATGTTGTCAATCAACTCCCCATCTAGGATTTCAAATGGATTAGCAGAATCTGCCATACCAATGGGTGTGGACGGTCTATTCATGCCAAATGACTCGTTTACGTCCATTAAAATATCACTCACGGTTCTCGAGAGACTCTCTGTTTGAGACTCCGAAGATGTCTCGAGAATGCTCTCCAAGTTGCCAACAACCGATTGAGTGCCGCTCCCTTGAGTGGTTACCCTAGATGGTGCACTAGTGTAACGTCCCCCTAGTATTGTTCCCGAGCGTAGATGCATACGCTATTTTTAGCACGTTGCAATGTGTCCAGTTTTGATTTTTTTAAATTAATATATATATATATTTTTTATTTTTATTTTTTATAAACCCTACCTAACCACTAAATGCAACTAACATGAATATGTGTGTAAATACCTATTTTATTTATTTATTTATTTTTTAACTAATTACATAAAAATACTAATTATGCTAAAAATACTAATTATGCAGATTACACTAATTATGTAAAAAAATACAAAAATTTTAAAAAAAATGCAAAATATGCAGAAAATGTGGACTCAAAATAAAACACATAATTTATAAAAAAAATTATTTTTTTATTTTTAATTATTTTTAATTATTTTTACTTTTTTTTATTATTAATATTATTATTAAAAAAATGCAAAAAACATGAAAATTGGTATGCAAATTTTGAAAAATTAAAAAATAACAAAAAATAATAATAATTAAAAAAATATAACAAAAAATAAAAAATAAAATACCAACCTTATCCTTGCAGCCGGCGCCTTATTCTCCGAATCTCTCTGTGCTGCCTTCACCGCCACACGTTCTCTGCAGCGCCTTCGGTCTCCGCCTTGCTCCCAGCGCCTTATCTTCCTCCTCCGCTGCATCTACCTCCGTCGACCACCTCAGATGCAGCAGCTTTCTCTGCTTTTAGTCGCCACCTCTACTTCGCCGGCCGCTACCTTCTCTTCGTTGCTCTCAGCTGCCGGCTTCGGCCTCTCCTCCCCTTGCTCTCTCTGGAGCTTCTGGCTCCAACTCACCCTCGGTTTCTGGCTCTGGCTCGTCTGCCTGGTCCTCCGCTCGCTTCGCCTCTACGGCCTCTCCGCGCTCGCCTCCTCAGCTGCAGGCTCACCTTCGCCCGCCCAGCTGACATCTCTTCGCCGCCGCCTCCACCTCCTTCACCCGTGCCCGGTTTGCCGCGGGCAGGGTCAGCTCACTGGGCGCTTCCGGCAGCAGCTGAAGCGCCTCTGCTTCGTTGGCGCAGCCTCCGCCTCCTCTTGCTCTCTCTGGAGCTTCTTTGCTTTCAGCCTTCACAGTTGGCCAACCTTCGCACCGGGCCTCTCGCCGCCTTCGTAGCTGCCTCTCGCCGCCTTCGTCTGCTTCGCCGGCCACCACCTCACCGTCTCTTTCGGCCACCTCACCACCTGACCGCGCCAGCAGCTGAAGCGCCAGCCGCCGCCACCTTAGCCTCCTTGCGGCCCTTCACAGCTTTGCAGGCGCCCTCCTTGCGGCCACCTCTGCTTCGCTGGCCAGCAGTTCACCTTCTACAGTCACCGTCACAATGCATGGTTTCTTTGTGTGTTTAAATATATATATATATATATATAACAAAAAATAAAAAATAAAATTTACGACCTTATCCGGCCCCTCCTTTGTCTTTGTAATCTACCTTTTTTCTCTTCTAATCACAGGCTCCGAGATTCCACACTCGTGCTAACCCTAAACCTAAAAACAAAAAGAAATAGTGGTAGTAATGCAAGCTTCTCAACCGGTTTTGAGTCTTCTCCCTGGCAGCAGCGCCAATGGAGAGACGGAAGACTCTCTACACTTGTAGCATGAGTAGCATGATCCGTGTGTAGCTCAATCCAATGGGATTTGCATCCCTTTCGGAGCTAGGGATTCAACCCGTACCGGTGCACAGAAGCTTATCCACGAATGGAGAGAATGCTATGAACACCACTACCTTGACATAGACTTTACACACACAAGCTCAATGTTGCCATAGCTCATTCACTCATCATCCCATTCATTCATGCATCCAATACAAGAAGAAAGCTAAGCTAATGCATACACAAGTTCAAAGCATACTTCATTCTCAAGCACTTACTTCCCTAGCATGCACACAAACCTTGAAGCTTAATGGAACTTGAAATAAACATACATTCTCATTCAATACTCAAGCAATGCCTTGCCCATGGATAAGCTACAAGCTATGGAGAAGCTTAAGCTTGAATCCACTACCACACAAAGCTTAATAGAGAATCCACAAGCATCAACAAAGAAGCATGCACACTAGAGAATAGAAATGAGAAGAGAGAAAAACATCATCTCATTGCATGGAATTAGAAGAGCATTGCTCATACAATAGTGTAGATGGGGAGAGAGAAGAGCTTGCACCTCTATGAACAAGAGGGAGAGCTAGTCTCAAGAGAGCTCAAGCATAAGTTTAGCCCAATGTGTCCATAAGCTCTCAAATGAGCCACTTTTTATACTAAAACTCCTAAAACTCCCAAAACTTCCCATGTGGGATTATTCTCAAGCCCACTCCCACACTCACCTACAACTTGGAACTCTTGTCACCTACAACTTGGAACTCTCTACAAGAGCCCTAAATAAGAATGTCCAGTCTCTTGTTTTCCTGCTTCCATCTTTGTGTTGCATCCTTGCATTGATCACCACTCGTCACGCAACAATAATATCCTGGAATTTTTGCAATAACCATTCTTTGGGGGAGAGAGAGATATACTTAAAAAACATTCTAATTAAGCATAAATGTAAACTTTTTGTGATTAATCATTAGAATTCTTTGGAGAGCTTCATTTGCATTGAAAAACCATTCATTTGAATACTTCTCAAGCTTGAGAGGGGTTGAGAAGTGAAAAACATTTAAAAGATTAAAGAAAAACCATAAAGTCACATCTTACCTCTTGTTTTGCTTGCTTCTCTATTCTTAGGAGAGGCCCCCAACCAATCAATTGGTTAGTATGTTGAGAGGAAAGCTCCATTGAGGAAGGTTGAAGAGAGAGAAACTCTTTTCTCTCCAAATTATAGAGGATTTTTAGGGGATAATAGAAAATATGCTTATTCTAATGTAATATTGGCATGGTCTAGTTCACATATGATAATACAAAAGAGAGGGTCTATATATATATAGGTGAGGGAGGCCACTAACGGAGTCCAACTAAGTTTTAGAATTTTCTAGCTTCAGTTTGGCTGAATTTGGACAAGATTTTGACCAGTTTAGCTCCCTTTTTGATCCAGTTTGATCTAGGAGAGAGGAGAGATAAAAATATCTTATTATTTTTGAATTAAAAACTCATTCACATGTGTGAAATAGGTGCCTCCTTGAAGTGGTATCTTTGGTGGCTCTATCAAGTCCACCAAAATCTCTGGAGAAACTACGTTCTCTAACACGTGAACTGATTTCTTCAGTTTACTGACATGAAAGACAGGATGGACTTGAGAACTCTCCGGTAACTCAGGTTTATATGCTACATCCCCAATCTTCTTAAGGATTTTAAGGATTTTAAAAGGACCACAATATCTTGGAGAAAGTTTATCACACTTTCCCGTTTTCATGGTTTCTGACTGCGCAGGAACCTTGGATTACCACTCTCTAGATTTTTTCATCTCACTAGGCAAAAACAAGGAAAAATAATATTTTCTTGTATTTAGAAACAAGGAATGATTACAGGGGATTGAAGTAGAGCCTATTCATTATTCAAGCTGAGGAGGAATGTTACACTAAGGATTGGGGTGAGGAGTTGAGTAAGATATCACTAGAGAGGGAAGACATGAGGAGAAAGTCACCCTTCAAGAGCTAGAAACACCTAAGATATCACTAGAGAGGGAAGACACAAGGAGAAAGTCGCCCTTCAAGAGCTAGAAACACCTAAGCTTACAAAAGCTGGGCGTCGAAAACGCAATAAAGCCTTGGCAGAAGTAGAACGTGAGTCTAGAAAGATCATGACTAAAACCAAAAGTGACAATGAAGACAAACCAGACTTACCCTCACTACTTGACCACTTCAAAACCTATACTGTTGACAAGTGGAAAGTGGTCCAACTAACGGCAACAAGGGTTAAGGAGGATGGGCTATCCACATCATATGATGGCCCAACAAAAGTCAAGGAAGTGGATATTGCAGGACTAGGGGAGGAAGCTCAACCCATATACATTGCAGGACTAGGGGAGGAAGCTCAACCCATATACATTGCTAAAGACTTGACTTTGGTTGAAGAAGATGAGCTTGTTGCTCTCCTTAAGGAATTTAAGGACTATTTCGCCTCGAATTACAAGGAGATGAAGGAGGTACCACCTGAGGAAGGGTTGAGGCCAAGTAGGCAAAAACCATACCAGATGAATCCTAAGTATGCACCAATTGTAAAGGAGGAAATAGACAAGCTCATTGCTATGGATTTCATCTATGAAATCAAACATACGGATTGGTTGTCACCAATCGTAATAGTGCCAAAAAAGAATGGAAAACCTAGGGTATGTGTTGATCTTAAAAAGGTCAATGCAACTACTAGGAAAGACCATTATCCACTGCCATATACAGAACATGTTTTGGAAAGAGTGGTTGGGGAAGGAACTTACAACTCTTGGATGGATTCTCCAATACAATCAGGTGTCCATAGCGCTAGAGGACCAGCATAAGATAGCTTTCAATACAATGTGGGGGACATTTGCATACAAGGTTGTGCCCTTTGGCCTCACCAATGTCCCAGCAACATTTCAATGGTTGATGTGCACATCCTTCAACATGACTACTTATAGAAGTGGTTGGAGGTATTCATTGATGATCTGTGTGCACACTCTTGATGGGCGGACCATCTGACCTGCTTATGGAAAGTGTTCGAGCAATGTCGATTATATCGTATATCCTTGAACCCTTTAAAGTGTCAGTTTTGGGTCAAACATGGTGTGATATTAGGACACATTGTCTCAAAGAATGGTATATCCATGGATGATAGCTATTGGAGCTACCACCACCTACCAATTACAAAGGTGTGCAAAGATCTATGGGCCATGTGAGGTATTATCGCCGCTTCATAATTTTCTATGCTGAAATCGCCAGACCATTTTACAAGCTCCTCATTGTCTTTGAATGGACTAAGGAATGCCAAGAAGTATATGATACTGAAACAAGCGTTGCCTAGTGCGCCAATTCTACAACCCCCCAATTGGGATCCCATATTTCACGTGCATATTGATGCATCAAATTTTGTTGTTGGTTGCGTACTAGACCAGCTTGGTGAGTTCAAATTGGACTATCCAATTTGCTTTGCTAATCGTCAGTTAAATGATGCAGAGATGAACTAAACCACCACAAAGCGGGAAGGATTGGCCATGCTTTACACCATCAAGAAATATCGACATTACCTCTTGGCCAACAAATTCGTGTTCTTCATGGGACAATCAAGCCTTATTATATCTGGTGAATAAGCCTTGCACCACGGGGAGAATCACATGATGGTTGCTATTATTGTTGGAATTCTACTTTATAGTCATGGTAAGAAAAGAAACACAACATGTGTTAGCCAATCATATGTCAAGAATTCCAAATGAAAAACTAGCAATTGGTGTTGATGATGATCTCCCGGATGCTTGTTTGTTCAAATTGGACATGGTACCCGAATGGAGCGAGGAAATCTCAGATTAACTAGCTCATGGTTTTCTGCCAGGAAATACCTTTGAACAAAGATAAAATGTGGCAGCTTATCAAGCTTGCTGCACCTTATCAATTGATTATGCGGGAGAACTATGTAAGCTAGGAAAGGAGAATGTGCTAAGAAGATGCATTCGTCAAAAAAATGGATGAAGCTCATTCAAGGATAGCAGGCGGGCATTTTGCTAGAGAGATCACAGCTCGAAAAGTGCTTTAAGCAGGACGATGGTGGCCTACGTTATTCGGAGATGCCATAGAATTTGTCAAAAGGTGCGAAGAATGTCAATGTTTCGCTATCCCTCCCATGACAAAAGGACAAGATGCCGCTCACCCCATTATTGTGAGACAACCATTCGAGAAATGAGGAGTAGATTTGGTTGGACCTATTAGTCCAGTGGCACATCCATCCCAATCTCGGCACGTGATCATGGCCACGGACTATTTCACAAAATGGGTAGAAGCCAGAGGCTCAAATAGAGCTGATGCACGAACAACATCAAAATTCTTATACGAGCAAATTATCTCGAGGTTCAATTGCCCATTAGAATTAGTTAGTGATCGCGGCTCACATTTTATTAATGAGGTGATTGATCATTTACTTGCGGGATTCTTAGTGGTCCATCGACAATCATCACCTTATTATCCACAGGGCCAATGTTCAAGTAGAGAGTACAAACAAAATATTGTGTACTATCTTGACAAAAACCTTAGAAGCAAGTTGAACAGACTAGGAACATTATCTGACAGTAGCCCTATGGGCGTATCAAAACATCATATGAGGTAGCGAGATGGGGTACACTCCCTTCCGTCTAGCTTATGGTGTTGAGGCAATTATTCCTATGGAATCTCTAGTCCCGAGCCGTTAGCCACAATTGTTGGGTCTGGAATTCTTCGCCAATGCTTGTATCCATGTCAGCATTTGCTGTCTTTGCTCCTATATATTTCTGCAAATGTTGCTGGCATGAAGATTGGGAAGTTGTAGCAAACATGCGAGTTGCGCCTTTTGGCTTCCTGAAGCTCCAACGATGTCCATCTTCTCTTAACTGGCATGTATAAAGGATCAACCTGCTGTGTTGGTGGCGTACCCATATAGACTTGGTTGTATTTTGAAATTGTGAGGTACTCCTTCCGCCAGTTTGGTTGTATGCCAAAATCTTCTAATTTGGGTTGCCCTTCATCGGTTACTATGGTGGCATAGCCGCCTCTTGTGTGTACAGGGTGTGCCTTCCTCCACCTGTGGAAGCAATAGTTGATCATGAAGGTAATGCTCCTTATTTCCAGCAGGTCAGCTAACTAGGGGTTTGCCAACTTTGTGCGCTTTGCCACATTTGCCCATAATGTGCCCTCTCTAGGCAAATGAACTAATTCTTCTAAATCAGGGCATGGAGCTCATAGAGGGTATGGCATGTTTGTGCTATTTTGTTGGGGTGATCTCAGAGTAGGCTTCTGGCATGATTCGTCTAGTCGGCTCAAATGGAATGACGTACATAAGGACCTTGAACATCAATTTTGGCTTCAAAAGAGGTTTCTAGTGTGAATGAAATCCTCGTACTCTGCACCTGGCGGACAAAGATTCCAAAATGGTGTCATCAGTGAAGGCTTCAATATTATCCTGTGGAATAAGATTGCGTACCTCTTGAGAGTGCCGTTGTGGAGACGAGTGAGGTGCCAGTATCTCCTTGGGGGCGAGAGGATTAGTGGGAAAATCTATATGTGGAGGGATGAAGGTTGAGAAAATGCAGTCAGCTTGAGATGTTTTAGTAGGTGGCGTGTTAGGATAGGGGTTAAGTAGCTTAATAGCGATATTAGAATAGAAAGGGTAAGTTGATTTTGAAGATGAGGAAGAGGATTCTTCCTGACTCTGACCTATGCTAGGGGGTGGGTGGCTAGGTCAGGGATCTCTTCGGAATTGATAGTGGAATATTCAATGTGGGTAGCATCAAAATTGTATTGTACATTTGTTAACATGGCCTCTAAGTGCTTGTAGAGATATTAGAGTATAGCTTTAGAATGTCAAAAAGATGATATAAAGTTGACTCACATAAGTTTAGATGCTGGTGAGTATTATATACTTCAAGCCACCTATGACTTATAATCCATTGGTAACTATGTGCTACTACCTCATAGTTGGCCGGTGTCTCAGTAATGTCATGTGGGACAAACAAGTCTAATTTTTTGACACTGTTGTCCAGAATTTCAGAATTTTGGAGGACCCAACACCAAACGAAGGTTCAGCACTATAGGATGTAAAGGGTAGAAGAAGATGTCTTGTGGATTAGTTAATACTAAATCTCCCCGTAAAACTCCCATTATTATGGTAGGGTCAGCATTTCTTTCAGTATTTTATTTAATTAGGGTTAGTTCACCCAGGCCTATATCTTTAGATAGATTTATATCATACTGAAGTAAAGAGAGTGTTAGTGTAGACAAAAACAAGGTGAGAGTTTGAGGAGGGGCCCAAGGAGTCAACTGACCCAACTTGGAGGCATGCTCAAGGAGGAGGCGGAGGCCATCGTTAGGATCCCGCTGATTTTTATCTTGGATCCCCACAGCAGCCGACGCTCTAACTCTTGTAAGCGAGAGTCAATGTTGCTGAGGAGGTTTGAAATTGCAGTTTTCCAAACCATCCTTAACCATCCTTGCAGCATCTAACTCCTTGAATCTGATTGCATCCTCTTGGTGGGCACGCCTAGCCGTTTCTTCTCTCTCTTGAGCTTCGGTGATTTGTTGGAGCCTTTGGGCAGCCAGCCTCTGATTGTTGTCCGTGTAGTTGCTGTGTGTAAGATGTGCCATTACTTCTTGGTGGGCCAACTCTTTCCTTTGTACTTTGACATGGTTTGCACTTATTGTGTCGTTAAGTGTTCCAATCTTTTATGCATGGGCCTTGTTTGTTTGTTCCCTCTCCTGTTGTAAGTGAGTTGCCCTCTCCTCCACTGCCTTTAGCTGCTGTGAGGTTAGCTGCTGGATTTGGCTTTGCAATTCTTCTTTTTTGGCCCTAGCATTGGTTTGGACCTGCTGTACTTCTTGGGTATGAAGTGTAGTGAGCTCATTTGTGTGGGTAATTTTGCCTTGAAGTCCACATTTTCCTTGATTCTTTGTACAATTGTTTGGCTAAGGACCATGTTATTGTTTTCCAGGGCTTTATACCTATTCTCGTGCTCCTCTGTGGCCTTCAAGCTTTTCATGATTACATCCTTATGGGTAGCTTCAGTTGCTGCCACAAGTGGTCTTTTAAGGTTTGCACTTGTGTGCATGCATCGTTAACCTGCTTCCAAAGGGCGGCGTTATGGTCGTGGAGCATGTGCGTTGTGAGGAGGTGGCACCGCCAGACCTTTTTTTCTTGATCCTAGATTGAACTTGTGCTTGCTTCTTCTTCGAGCCTGTGGTTGGTTATGCAACTCATCTAGCCCTTCCATGGTCTCTCTTGTAAGAATTGTTGATAGTCCATTTTCTGTAGGGAGGCCAACTGGGGTATTCTTTCTTCAACTTCCAACCACCTTCGTTTGCTTGGACTAGAGGGATCTGCACTTCTTTGTCTTTTGTTTGCTTCATTGGGGGCCTCTGTTTCTTGTACGTGAGCTGTGGCTGCCTTAACACCTTGTCTTTCCTCAGCCTATACTGGTGCTTCTTGTTCGGGCGTTGTCTCTGTTGGCATGTTTTCCAGAGTTGATTCTTTGAGTGGGGATAGATCTGTGAATATCAGTTGAGCTGGGCTTGTTGGAGGAGTAAGTTGTTGCAGGGGCTCTTGTGTAGCTTGGCTGATAGTGGTATCTTGCAATGCCTCTTGATATGTTTGGATTTCTTGGGCCACTTCCTCAAATCTTTGCAATTCAGCAACTATATCTAGAATCACTCCCCTCATCTTCTTCTATGTCTTCTTCTTTCTCCCCTTCTTCATTTCCTTCATTATTTCCTGGGTCTCCATCAAGAAGACAGCCTGCCCCTCTTGCATATCTTTAGCTGTTAGTGTTGGCTGTTTTCTAGTAGCAGTGCCAACTGCTGCAAGTGCTTCGCTGGTTCGGGCTCTGGGAGAGACCTTTTTGCTATGTGATTAAGAACTTGGGTGAGTAGGTAAGGGTTACAAATCTATCTCTCTATGGACATAGTAGGCCCATTCCTCCTCTTTCTCCTCATGTACCTTTGCAATTCTGTTCAAGGGCACCCTGTTATATCTGTCCCCCATGGGATTCACTTGCATCATTAATGACATGGCCCTACAAGATTTTTCAGTAGCCTCATTATGGATGTTTTTGTACTGGCCCCATTGGACTTGTAAGAGCTCTTCTTGAACATTACGTCCAAAGGCATTTCGTCGAAAAAGCGTGGGCGTGGACTTTGACTACGGGCAGGATTTGCAGAGCATCTTGTATGAGCTCTTCTGTGATGAGGAGTTGCTCTGTAGTGCCGTCAGCCTTGGTGATAGTTCCCCTTTTGGTGCCCTTGTCATAGGTCTTGATGTATTCGGTGGGGCAGAGTTCTGTGTCAATACTTCTTGGGAGAATTTGTGCCATTTTCCCCAAGCCAACCTTGTCCATCTTCACTTTGACTTTGGCCTCTTCTAGAATTTGGAGGCATTCGGGGCTGTAGTAATGTACCTTTTCATGGGCCGTGATGGCTTCTTGCTGATGATGGTCCCATGGAAGTTCTGGGCATAAGGGCCCAGAAAAATCAACTTCAGGACCCGCACTGGCTTCTTTTTCTGATTTGTTGGGGATCAAGTGGTGCTGGCTTGAGTTGTAGCTGGGGTCTCGAGAGCTTTCGACTCTGAGGAGGACAACATCTGTACATGAATAGCACATCAATATTCCGACTGGTGGGGCTGATACCAACTTTTCTTTTTATTTGTCTTCTTCTTTTTCTTTCTCTTTTTTTTTTGTTAATGGGTAATCGGTTAGTTGAATTGAGGAGTCTGTTAGTGTAGGAGCAAAAACAGGGTGTGTTACTAGATAGGTGAAGGTTGTGGCGTGAAGTTGCAGGGTCATAGTGGTTTTGCAAAATTGCAGGCTGTGAAGTTAGGTTCCGTGAAACAGTGAGGTTCCATGAACTCGTTAGGTTTCGTGGAACACTGAGGTTCCGTGAACTGTTGAGGTTCCATGATCTAGTTAGGTTTCATGAAACAGTGAGATTCCATGAACTGTTAAGGTTCCGTGAATCATTGAGGTTCCATGAACCATTGAGGTTCCGTTCCGTGAACCGTTGAGGTTCCGTGTACTGGTTAGGTCTCGTGAAACACCGAGGTTCCATGAAACAGTGAGGTTCCGTGAACTGGTTAGGTTTCATGAAACACTGAGGTTCCCTGAAGTGGTTAGGTTTTGTGAAACACTAATTTAAGGTTCCATGCACCGTTGAGGTTGAACTGGTTAGGTTTCGTGAAACACCGAGGTTCCATGGAACAGTGAGGTTCCGTGAACTAGTTAGGTTTCATATAAAACACTGAGGTTCCGTGGTGAAACAGTGTGAGGTTATGTGAATCGTTGAGGTTCTGTGAACTGGTTAGGTTTCGTGAAATTGCAGGTTTACGAACCTGAGGTTCTGTGAAACCACAAGGTGATAATATCGTGAATCTTTAGTGAAGGTGCCGTTTGTTATGTTATTGGGTTTTCATTTTTCTCGTTCGTTGTTAAGATTCCAACTGTGCTTAATGCATGTGAGGATACCATGAAGAAATTTTTAGCATAACTACTGATTCGGTAATTTATGAACAATAAGCATTGCCGACAAGATATTTGATCAATCATGAAGATCAAAAAGGGAAAAAGGAAAAAAAGAAAAGGCAAAGGATCAAGCTCCCACCTCAAATAGGAGACAGTCGATTATAGCCCAAAATCCGAGATGGAAGATGCACACAATGATCAGTAGAGCAGAAGCGATGCGCAATCAATCTGTAATATTCCTCCCTCCGGCTTTTGAGGTGTGTAGGTGTAAAAACCTCGCCTTTTGATCTTATAATTATTCCCCTCTCTGAAATAAAAGAAAGATCATGTTTTACCCTGTTTTGGCCTAGAGAGAGAAAATGTCTAGAGGGAGGTAATTCAAAATTGAGATATTTTTGGATATAAAAATCCTCCTAGTGTCGAAAATGGTTTCCCCTAAAACAGATACTCAAAAAGAAATTTCCAATGTGCAATTAGAATAAATTAAAATCAGGTAAAAAGGACCTCAGCCTAAGGGTCCAAATTTTCTAAAATTTTTAGATTAAGGTTCCTATGGAGGACCAATTAGATTAATCCAAATGTAGGGAGAAGATAAATTGAGGAATAAAAGAAAATCCCCCCAAAAATGAGTAAATACTCACATAAGATGAAGAGTTGACTAAAGACAAGGTTATTAGTTTTAAAAAAAGAGATATTTAGAAGAAATGATGCATTTTTGACACCTTAGTGTGGGGGAATTCCCCTCATGAAGGAGGCACCTATTTCACATGTGTGGTTGAGTTTTAAACTCACAAATAATGAGACATTTTCATCTCTCCTCTCTCCTGCTTCAACTAGATCCAAAAAATAAGCTAAACTGAACTAAAAATGGTCAAAAATTAACCAAACGCATCTGGAAAATTCTAGAATCAGTTTGCTTGGTTAGAGGCTCACTTTTTCCTATAAATGAAGCCTCCCCCTTTGTAAATGAAGCCTCTCCCTTTTTCCTATAAATGAAGCCTCTCCCTTTGTAAATGGTTAATAGTGTTATATGCACTGTTACTCTACTCCTCCTCCCAGAGCAGCTAAAAACAGTGAATTTATTGATAATTCATTTCTTTTTGACCATTTTCTCTTCAAAAGAATTGATGGCCACTCATGTTGCAAACAAGAGTAGATCCCTCAAACATCAAGCCAAAGGAAAGCTCACAAAAACTCATGTAAGCTAGAAATCCTACTTTTTCTTTATTCCATTTAATGGTTTTCTAATATTTGTTTTCTTTAAAATGAAAAATGATGCTATGCCTTGTTGGAAAGGCTTTCGCCCTCTCTTCATTCTTGAGCTCAGCCTTTCTTTATCCTAGATGTGTAATCAAATTGTTAGAATTAAACTTTTCATATTGTTTCTCTTTAAAAAGTGGAATTTGATTAGTTTATAATGCTTTAAACCATTTGGGATAATTTCTAAGTAACTTGAGAAATGAAAAAAATTTGAAAAATGGTCAGCCATACAAAGGAGGTTATGGCAAAATTTTCTTAAATTTTGTGAAATAAGTTTTATCTTTTATTATTCAAAAAGAGTAATCCCCATCGCTTGTGTATTCTAAAAGTGTTAATTTTATTCTATGCATAGAAAAATGCATATTAGAAATATTTTTATAATAAAAGTGTTATTTTCATTAGAATTAATTTCTATGCATAGAAAGATGCATATTGGAAATATTTTGATTATAAAAGTGTTACTTTAATCTAAATTGATTTTTATGCATAAATAGATGCATAAAAGAATTTTTTTATTATAAAAGTGTTACTTTCATCAAAATTGATTTTTATGCATAAATAGATGCATAAAAGAATTTTTTGTTATAAAAGTGTTACTTTCATCAAAATTGATTTTTATGCATAAAAGAATTTTTTTTGTTATAAAAGTGTAACTTTCATCAAAATTGATTTTTATGCATAAATAGATGCATAAAAGAATTTTTTGTTATAAAAGTGTTACTTTCATCAAAATTGATTTTTATGCATAAATAGATGCATAAAAGAATTTTTTAATATAAAAGTGTTACTTTCATCAAAATTGACTTTTATGCATAAATAAATACATAAAAGAATTTTTTTATTATAAAAGTGTTACTTTGACTTTTATGCATAAATAGATGCATAAAAGAATTTTTTTATTATAAAAGTGTTACTTTCATTAAAAATAAATTTTATGCATAAATAGATGCATAAAAGAATTTTTTATTATAAAAGTGCTAAAGGTTTGTTCATTCCCCAAATGAACCTGGCCATAAGTTGCTCTTCGTCTAGCGGTGGTACTTTCATTAAAATTGAATTTATGCAAAAATAGATGCATAAAAGAATTTTTTTATAAAAGTGTTACTTTTATTAAAATTAAATTTATGCATAAATAGATGCATAAAAGAATATTTTTATAAAAGCATTACTTTCATCAAATTTTAATTTTATGCATAGAAAGATGCATAAAGAAATTTATTTTTATTTCAAAAGAGTTATTCTCATTAATTTTAATTTTATGCATAGAAAGATGCATAAAGAAATTTATTCTTATTTCAAAAGAGTTATTCTCATCAATTTTGATTTTATGCATAGAAAGATGCATAAAGGATTTTTTTTTCAAAAGAGTTATTCTCATCATTTTTTATTTTATGCATAGAAAGATGCATAAAAAAATTTATTTTTATTTTAAAAGAGTTACTCATAAATTTTAATTTTATCCATAGAAAGATGCATAAAGAAATTTATTTTTATTTCAAAAGAGTTATTCTCATCAATTTTGATTTTACGCAATAGAAAGATGCATAAAGAAATTTATTTTTATTTCAAAAGAGTTATTTTCATTAAAATTGAATTTATGCATAGAAAGATGCATAAAAGATTTATTTTCATTTCGAAAGTGTTATTCTCCTTAAAATTGAATTTATGCATAAACGGATTTTTATAAAAGTGTTATTTTTTACTGAAGTTGTTCTTATGCATAAAAAGATGCGTAAAGAATCTTTATATAAAAAATAAGAATTCTCTTACATTCTATAAATAGATGTGATGATATGTGATGCAAATCAGATAGATGGGAATGAATGGATGGATGGATGTGATGAGGATAGAAGTGATGAGAATAAGAGGTAAACAGATGTGATGAGATGGGATGCGAATGAGATACTAGATGGGAATGAATGAATGGATGGATGGATGTAATGAATGTAAGAATTCTCTTACATTCTATAAATAGATGTGATGATATGTGATGCGAATCAGATAGATGGGAATGAATGGATGGATGGATGTGATGAGGATAGAAGTGATGAGAATAAGAGGTAAACAGATGTGATGAGATGGGATGCGAATGAGATACTAGATGGGAATGAATGGATGTGATGAGAATAGAAGTGATGAGAATGAGAGGAATCAGATAGATGGGAATGGATGGATGGATGGATGCGATGAGAATAGGAGTGACGAGAATGTGAGGTGAATAGATGTGATGAGATGTCATGCAAATCAGATAGATGGGAATGAATGGATGGATGGATGCGATGAGAATAGGAGTGACGAGAATGTGAGGTGAATAGATGTGATGAGATGTAATGCGAATCAAATAGATGGGAATGGATGGATGGATGGATGCGATGAGAATAGGAGTGACGAGAATGTGAGGTGAATAGATGTGATGAGATGTAATGCGATGAGAATAGGAGTGACGAGAATGTGAGGTGAATAGATGTGAGGTGAATAGATGTGATGAGATGTAATGCGATGAGAATAGGAGTGACGAGAATGTGAGGTGAATAGATGTGATGAGATGTAATGCGAATCAGATAGATGGGAAAGAATGGATGGATGTGATGAGAATAAAAGTGATGAGGATGAAAGGTAAATAGATGTGATGATATGTGATGCGAATCAGATAAATGTGAATGAATAGATGAGATGTGATGTCATGTGAATCAAGATGTAAATGAATGATATAGGATGTGAATGAATGTGATAGCATGTGAATCGGGATGTGAATGAACGATATAGGATGTGAATGAATGTGATAACATGTGAATCGGGACGATAAGGGACGTGAATGAATGTGTTAGCATGTGAATCGGGATGTGAATGAATGAGATGTGATGTGAAATGGATGTAATAACATGCGATGTAAACTGGATAGATATTAATGTATGTGAAGTGATGAGATGTATGGGTAGATGCAAGTAGATGTGATCTGATGAGGATAAATGAGGAAAAAAGTGATGAGATAGAAAAAGATGTGATTAGATGAGAATGGGAATACTTATGAAATGAATGTGTATTGATGTGTGGGTAATGTGGATTTATGTGGATGGATGAGTGGATAATGTGGATTGATGTGGATGGATGTATGGATGATATTGATTGATGTGTAAGTAATGTGGATTGATGTGAATGGATGTATGGATGATGTGGATTGATGTGTGGATAATGTGGATTGATGTGGATGGATGTATGGATGATGTGGATTGACGTGTGGATTGATGTGGATGGATGTATGGAAGATGTGGATGGATGTGTGGATGGATGTATGGATGATGTGGATCGGTGTGGATGGATGTATGGATGATGTGGATTAATGTGTGGATGATGCGATTGGATGTGATTTGATGTGGGAATGATGTGATGTGATAGGGATCGATGAAGAAAAAAACAATTTGTGGGAAGATGAGAAAAGATGAAGACTAATGTGAAAGGATGTGGAGTGATGGGAAAAAATGGAAATATTATTGAAACGGTATTTGTATGTGAAATCTGTTTTTAAATGACTATTCTATGTCAAGAATGCTGGGGAAGCATTTTGACCGTCTTGTGAATGAGGTTGTGGAGACCTATCTGTTAAAGTTTTAACTACTGTGAGACGGAGAGTCAACGGAGGACGTCTCGCGTAGCAAGGTCGGCCAAGGTCTTGAGATGACCAGACTCGGTTTGATTTAAATGGTGAGCTTCTGGTACAGTGGATGAGGGACCAAGGAAGCGGCCAATCAGTTTGTGTCAGCAAGGTCTGACTTTTGATTATTTTACAGATTTTTCTTGTGGTCCCCATTCATGGTGTCCTTCTTGTAAGGTTGGTTTTTAAGTTGAATCTTGGGCACACACTTCTGTGTACCCTTAGATTTTGGGTATTGTTTGTGCAAGTTTCGTGGGATTGATGCTTGTTATGTTTTATGGGATGTTGCCACCGTATTCGGTGTTGTTTGTTCATCTTTTATGATTTGTTTCCCTCTGTTTGTCAAGCTCCATAAGGGTATGGACATGACCTTGTCGCCCACGCACTCAACAATGCTGTCCCCTCCTCCCATTAGATATTGCATTTGCTGGTGCAAATCCAGGATTGTCCTAGAATCATTCCCTCTTCAATGGAGCTTGCAGGCATGACAAACACCTTCCCGATCAAGGAATTATTTTTGATGTAAATGTTAACACTTAAAAATCCCTCAGCTCTCATAGTTATTAAGTGAACCATACATACTTGCGCATCAATGGGTTCAAGGCGTGGTCTATCTAATGCAACCCAGGTCTCATACGAGATCAAGTTATGACTTGACCCGTATCTATTAATGCAATGCTCGTTTCATGAACTTTCGCTATAATAAGTCTCAGTGCCTTGAGTCATACTGGCTCAATGTTTAGTTCCTCTTCGTCCAAGAGAGTCACGGAAGCCATGTTGACATGTATCAGTCTCTTCTCTGCAGTAATTGTTTAGCTTTGGCCTCCCTGGCCTTAGCTTCTTCTTGATCTTGCTTGTTCTTTTGCAAGAGCATCTCTTTGGTTAGTGGTCCAAAATATTTTTTTAATTTACTTACATTGATGTAACCCTCCATCTGTATGTCGTCAATTGTCTCAATTCAAACAGAACCCTGAGGCATGATCTCAAATACTCGGAATGGTCCCAGCCTTAGTATTTGAGTTTCTTTTTCCTGGTGCTCCCTACACCATACATGAGGATAAGGTCCCCCGTTTCAAGTTCTTTTTGTTTTAGATTTTTGTTGAATCAATGTTTCCTACGTAGTTTTTCGACCATGAGTCCATGTATTAGCCTAGTCTCATCAAGCTTTCTCTTAGTCAATTAGCCTTTTAGCTAATGCATTCTCCCCGTCAGACGTTCTTGTATTGCAATCCTCAAGCTCGGGACTAGGTATTCCATAGGCATAACAGCTTCAACACCATAAGCTAGATGGAAGGGAGAACCCTGTCGCTACCTTATATGATGTTCGCGATACGCCCATAGGGATGTTGTCAACTTATGTTCCTAGTCTGTTCGACTTGCTTCCAAGGTTTTTATCAAGATATATTAATCCCATTTCGGATTAACAAACATGATCCTCCAATTGAGGACATTAATAAGTGTCACGAAACGGCACTATAAAAGTTGTACATTATGAGATATTGGCCACCCAAGGCCTAGTTAAGTAAGTTTTGGGCGCCCAAGTGTGAATAAGGGCCAAATGTATATAAGGCATTTTCTCATTCACTTTTTCCCTTTATGTGTGGTTACATATTTTGTTACTATCATTCATGTTAATTATATTCATTAGAAATACTCACCATGATTAATCACCACTTGTAAATCCAACATTTAAGATGTGCAAGCTTCTCATCGTGGAAAATCTTCTCCCATATAGACTATCTAGGATCCTCCCCCTTGAAATGCCAGGACACTAAGTCAACACTCTTGGTTTCTGTACACTCTCACCAATCTAAATGCTAGGGATCCTCATTTATGACCTTGTTTGGGTGGTTGAAGTGCAACGAGAAGTGGGGAGAAAGACTCAATTAGACACATAATAAAATAAGGAATATTAACACAAGCATGAGTCACATCATATATGTAAATTAGAACATCACTGTCAAGACCCAAAGAAACTAAAACTCCATTACTAGCACACCTCAAGTAGGAAATTGATAAGCTACAAGACTAAAGGTAGATCTAACATCTAGGGGAACTCTATGGCTCAATATTCTAATATGATGCTAATATGCTACTATATGTCACAACATATCTAATAAATCTTAAAAATTTTAAGATGTTTGTGAGATCCTACTGCCCCCTCCACGCATCGGATTCCGGGTTGCTAGCAGCAGAAGTAGCTTCTTCTTGCACGGGGCAGGGTTTCCCACTCGGGGCCTCGCCCTCCTCGAATGTCCGGACACAAGACTAATAATCTGGTGGTCATTTCAAAACCAAAACCAGGAAAATTTTCCTTGTCCAAAAAATGGGGACGATTCCACCTTTTTGATTTCCTTAACAAATTTTCTAATGGGGTCAAGAGACTAAACTAGCCTTCACCTGATTAAACTAGATAAAAGGAAAACTGTTACAGACTTAACTTGAAGAAATCAACGCTTTGCCTTTCTTAACTTTTGCTTTCGAAAACAGATACGCACACACTCCTCTTTGAACTTTAACTTATAAAACAGTCCATTGACATAACTCAAAATTTTCATCCAATCTTTGTTTATAAAAAAAACACAGTATCACCCTGGACTCTCCGTTGGGACCAGCTGGTCAGCACAACGAGATCTAGTAACAGTTTACAATAATCATTGTTGGTTCATCATACAATATCTTCCACGACATACGCATGGGTGTCGTAGGCACCACGAGCCCGTGCATCGCTTGGTCAAAACCCTCCAGGATCCTCCTTAGGTGTCCTTGCACTTCACTCAGGGACCGCTTCGTCGGCCCTCATCCATCATACCGGAAGCGCGCCATTTTAACCATACCAAGGCTAGTCTAGGCTTTGCCGCATGAGCTATCCTGAACACTCCCCGCCAGCTATTGCAACCAAACGTCCCTTAGAAAAACACACATACCAAATGCTCCCTCTAGCATTCTGGCGTAAGATAGTCCTTTAAGAAAACAGGGTTTCTATTCAAGTTTTCAATTTGATTTTCTTTTGAATACAATGAGTATATCTTAAATAGTCCTTTAAGAAAACAGGGTTTCTATTCAAGTTTTCAATTTGATTTTATTTTGAATACAATGAGTATATCTTAAATCAGTATCCCCAAAACTTCTTGATCGAATTTTTGAATTTCATAACATAATTTTTTGAATTCTGTAACCGTGACCCACAGATCAATTCGAAGGGTCTCGAACTTATTTTAGATTTGGCGGGAGTTTTGAGTGTATTTTCCTGAATTGGTCACATCTTCTTTCCTCGAAACCGTCGAAAGAGTTTGGTCTTGGTCACAGTTTGATTCAGGGTTCGAGTCTGATAGGGTTTTTCCTGAACTATCTTTCTCGAAAAGGAGTGATATTTTAGTTACTATTTTATTGAATTTCATTCATTGAATATTCACTTAACTGATTTCTAAATTAATCACAAATTTCGATGAGGAATAAATTAATCATTTATATGAATATTTTGACTTTGATAGATTTTCTAAATTTTCTCTTTACAATCTGAGTGAATATAAAACGATAGAAATTTCTCTCTCAGAGTATTTACGTATTCATTTATCAAATACTCATAGAAATTAAACATAGAATTAAAGAGAATTCTAATTTTGATATAAAAATTCTTTATGCATAAAAATCAATGTCAATGGGAATAACACTTTTATATAAAAGAAAATCCTTTTATGCATCTATTTATGCATGAATTCAATTTTAATAGGAATAACACTTTTAAAATAAAAAGAATTTCTTTATGCATAAAAATCAATTTTTACAAGAATAACACTTTTATAATAAAATTTCCTTTATGCATCTTTCTATGCATAAAAATTGAATTCAATAAAAATAACACTTTTATACTTAAAAAATTTCCATTATGCATCTTTCTATGCATAGAAATTAAATTCAATGAAAATAACACTTTTATAATAAAAAATTTTCCATTATGCATCTTTCTATGCATAGAAATTAAATTCAATGAAAATAACACTTTTATAATAATAAAAATTCTATTATGCATCTTTCTATGCATAGAAATTAAATTCAATGAAAACAACACTTTTAAATTTCTATTATGCATCTTTCTATGCATAGAAATTAAATTCAATGAAAACAACACTTTTATAATAAAAATTTCTATTATGCATCTTTCTATGCATAGAAATTAAATTTAATAATTAATATCAGTGATATCCATGCATATTCATAAGGTGAATATGTACATGGAGTAAATTAGAATATTTCTTTTAGAATGCACAAACGGTGGGAATTACGTTTTTAGAATAACATAAAAATAAACTTTCTTTTCCACAAAATTCAAGAAAATTTTGCCATAACCTCCGTTGTATGGCTGACCATTTCTCATTTTTAACATTCTATTTTCAATTTAAATTAACTCCAATTAGATATAAAGGACTCTAATCTACACAATTTTCAATTTCCAAGAGAGTAAACAATAAGAAAAGTTTAATCAATCTTTTTGTTAATCATTCTTTGATAAAGAAAGGCTGAATTGTAAAGAAGAGAAGGGGGTGGCCTTTTCATCAAGGCATAGTATTAGAAGTTACTTCAATCAACTAAAAAAAAACAAGAAAATCAAGAAAACCATAGATTTAAATTTAAAAAGTAAGAAATTTTAGCTTGCATGGAGTTGTAAGCTTTCCTTTGGCTTGAGGGATTGAGGGTTCTACTCTTGTTTGAAGCAAGAGTGGCCACCAATTACTTTGGAGAGGATTAAGCCAAAAACAATTGAATTATCAAGAGAATTCAATGTAAATGGCCCTGGGTAGGAGTAGAGTAACAATGCATAAACATTATTAAGCTTTTACAAAGGGGGAGGCTTCTATTTATAGGAAAAAGTGAGCCTCAAATTGATTCTAGAATTTTTCAGATCAGTTTGGTCAATTTTTGACCATTTTTGGTTCAGTTCAGCTTACTTTTTGGAACTAGACTTGAAATAGGAGAGAGGAGAGATGAAATATCTCATTTTCTTGATTTAAAATTGGGAGGTAATGATGAGAAAAAAGGTGCCTCCTTCATGAAGGGGAATCCCCACTCTGAGGTGTCAAAAATTCAGTTTTTTAATGTTTCCTTTGGTCCTTAGTCCACTCTTCATCTTAAGTGAGCATTTACTCATTTTTTGGGAGGTTTTTCCTTTATTTCTTCAATTTATCTCCTCCCCACATTTGGATTAATCTTATTGGTCCCTCAAAACCTTAATCCAAAATTTTCAAAAAATCTGGACCCTTAGGCTAAGGTCTTTTGAGCAGATTATAATTTATTTCTAATGCACCTTAGGAAATTCTTTTTAAACTTCTGTTTCGGGGGAATTTATTTTAATAAGAAAGGATATTTTTCCATCCAAAGATATCTAAAAATTGAGTTACCTCTCTCTAGAATATTTTCTCTCTCTAGGCCAAAATAGGTAGAAACAAGATCTTTTATTATTCTAAAAAGGGGATTGATTACAGGGGAAGAAACTAGACATCTTGAGTGGCTAGGGAGGAATCTTACAATGTCTTACACGTGATCATGAGGGCTCCTTATATAGAAGATATCTCACCATCTTCTCGAGAATTACGTTAAGAGATAGAAGAACCACATAACTTTAGATAGCCTAATCACAGATTAGACTATCGTATGTCCTCCTTGCTAGTTTGCTAAGCATGGATGTCACTATCGCACTTTGGATTACCTAAGCACGGATGTCACTATCATGTGTGTCTTCTTAATTCAAAGATTTATTAACTTGGAAGATAGGCTCAATCCCACCTTAATCCCATACAAAGGTCACTCAAGTACACATGTCAAAGTCTCCTTAGTCCACACAAGACTTCTGGGATTTAGCTCGTCATGTCAAAGTCTCCTTATGAATGATTCTTCTAAATTATGCTTCTAGAAGTCCACATATGACTTCTAGAGGATTCTTCTCTATTATGCATACTTCTGGAGGATTATGCATACTTCCACACTCCATGCTCTCTATTATGCATACTTCCACACTCTCCACATGCCTCCACAATCTTGGCATATATATCATTTCATGTAGTCATAAGTCTTACTCCTATTTTATACATTTAGCACTATAACCCATACCAATGTATTTATAAATCATACACATGGTATTCACAATAAACACTCCACTCATTCTCACACATAATACATATTACTACATATAAACCCTTGGAATCCTTCATGTGAAATGAAATATTTGGAGATAAATAATCATAAAGCCATTAAGATGAGCCACCAAGCTGCCAGTTTCTCATACAAGCTTCCTAAAGTTGCCATCAAAACCTCATGAGAAAGTATTCACATAAGATTAGCTTCTTGTTCAAGCCCCTTCTCGGTCAGCATTATTGGCATGCCAAATGCTTGGTCCCATCATATGGATAATCACCACACACATATATCATACATTTCAAATAAAGAAGCCTCAACAAATAAATTTTTTTTGTATTACATCTCCCTCGGACCAAAATGGAACTCTGTCCTTAGAGTTTGATTGCAATATTATGCACTGAATCCTTTTCTAATTAGCATTAAGATCCCTCATGTAAGCCATTACCTTTTTAAAGTATCCCGTGGGTCCTTTGAAGTACATTATTGAAGTAAGAATCTCGAAAACATATGATATGGACACAACATAACCTCTTTTTGAAAGCTTCCACACATCAATAGAACATATAGTCATAGCTAGTCTCTAAGCATCCATTCATTAAACCAACCCTAAAAGGTTATTACACCTATAAACACATCTCCAAAACATATGGATACAACATAAGCTCTCTTTGAAAGCCTCCACACGTCGGTAAAACATGTAGCCATAGCTCGTCTGTAAACCTCCATTTATTAAACCAACCCTAAAAGTTTATTGCACGTATATACACATCTACAATAACATCCACGTGATCTTTATCAATATACATACAATCCCACAAGCATTCATCATCATTGCTAGACATGTCTGCATAATGGGAGAATGCATCATCTAATATTTCATCAATCATAACTTCCATAGTGAGTGCTCATAACAAATCATAAAAACATACATTATCTTGCTCCTTGTCTTTGTCAAAATCTTCTTAGGCATGCATGTTTGTCTGTTCTTCCACACAATGAGGTCCAGAAGTTCCTACCTCATAGCATTATCATCATAATAATCAATACCATCATCCTCAATATAATACCATCATCATAATAATCAATACCATCATCCTCAATATATGATTGGTGTTTTTGACTCACTTTTTCCATATGCAAATCCACTTGTTAAAAGGCGAGATGAGCTACCAAACTACTAGCTTCTCATACAAGCTTCCTAAAGTTTCTATCAAAACCTCATGAGAAAGTACTCACATAAGATTAGCAACTGTGCACCCAACAAGGTCACAAATAAGAAGCCCTAGCTTTTGGATTGTTGAAAGTGTAAATACTTTGGTTCCATTGCCAAGACCTTATCAAATTCAAGTGCGAAGGAGAGGAGCTTTACCTCAAAGTCATTTTTTTACCTTATAGTGATTAATTTTAGATTCTTCATCGCACCGATTGAAGAGAAGTTTTTTCAAATTGGTGTGTGGGAGATTTAAAGGCACTATAAAGGCTAAATCATAGCAACCAATAAGGGTGTATGATGTCACAAATGTTCTTCACATGTGGAAGGGAAAAGTCGTTATTTCATTTATTTGTTTTGGTACCCTGCTTTACGGTTTTGATGATCTCTCTCAAAATATGAAGAATTTTAAGATACTTCAAAAAAGCAAAATTTTAGTACTCTTTGAGAGCTTTCCAATGAACATTTGGATGCCACTTTTTGAGTTATATGAAAAATATATAGATATCCGAGTCACATTGTTGTGTGAAGAGGGCCGCAGATATCTCAGCACGTAGGTATTTCCAAATTGATAGATGCAATTGGAAGTGCTAATTAATTTTTTTATTTAGCACCTTGGATTTTTTATAAGCTCAATATTTAGACGTAGAAGGTGGTCATTCATAATTGATCCAGAAAGGCTTCTCAAAATTGTAGTTTTTGGGTATAGATATGATTGGAAGTGCTAAACAATGTTTTTATTTAGCACCTTGGATTGTTGGTAAGCTAAATCTTTAGAGGTAGAAGGTGGGCATTCATAATTCATTCATAATTAATGTGGAAAGGCTTCTTAAAATTGTAATTTTTGGGCACCTAGCTTCACCTTGGATTGTTGGTAAGCTAAATCTTTAGAGGTAGAAGGTGCGCATTCATAATTCATTCATAATTAATGTGGAAAGGCTTCTTAAAATTGTAATTTTTGGGCACCTAGCTTCACTAATGAAGGAAATTTTTATTACTTCAAAAAATCAAGCTATAATACTCTTTAAGATGTTTGCAATGATTTATTAGGAATCATTTTTTGAGTTCCTATACAGTATATATTTAACTCTGAGATAGTATCTGTAGAAGGGGTCATATTTTTAAATATGAATTATGGATAAATGTTTTTAGTATTAAAAGAGAATGTTTTGTTATAATGCATATGTATTTATGGTATAATGATGCCTAGGTTCTAAATGAAAAAGATAAGGTTAATAATATTTTCATGTAAATACTTAAACGAATTCATGCTTATATATTTATTGAAGGATAATCTAGAAAAGGAATATGTATCCTTAACTTTCATGAGTATAATTATTTATAGTTCCTTTATATCCAAGTTGGAATAAATTTTCATATTCTTGATGTTTATCAATGTGAATATCATTCTCATTTATTTTATGAAGATAAATGGAGAATTTTTCTTATGTTTATTTTCTAGGAAATTATGTTTATTCAATTCCTTGGGAAAGAAAGAAGTTCTTATTTTTTATATCAGCTATATAAGTATAAATACTTATTTTCAATTTCCTTAAATATTGAATTTCAAATTAAAAAACTGTCCGAAATGCAGCCAAGTTGTTATGGCAAAATTTTCTAAAATAGAAATAAATTAATTTAGGAATAAAATCAAGCATTTTGATGCTAGATCATGACCGCCTTAGAAAAAGATGCCTATCCATTCTCGAGTTAAATTAAGATAATGACCTTGTGACCATCTCCTTATCTTCAAACATGAAGAAAGGATAGCCACCTAATTTAGAAAAAATTCCCCCTAGAAACTGGATCATCCAAGTAGGAAATTCATTCTGAATTATGAACCACCCGAGACACGGGATACGTGTCTACCTTTAGGAAATATGGGTTGAACAAAAGACCTCATGAAACCACCCTAGAGATGTTTCTTGTAAAATAGCTTTTCGAGAGATGAAAAACAAACTCAATGAAAAAATCCTACTTGCATAGAGACTCTGTTTTTTTTAAAGGACTATCTTACACCAAAATGCTTGAGGAAGCATTTGGTTTATTGTTTAAATGAGGTTGTGGATCTAAGGAGAGTTTACGTTGCAACAGCCAACGGGGAGTCAATAAAGGAAATCTATCGTGGTAAAGCCTATCAAGGTCTTGACCAGCCTTCAATACAGTTAAAAATGGTGCGCTCCCGGGTGCAATGGACGAGGGATTGATGAAGCGACCTTTGTGTGAAGAGCTAGGACACCTAAGGAGGATCCTAGAGGGTCTGACCAAACGATGCCGAGCTCGCGATTTCCCAAGACACCCAGGTGTATTCGAGGGAGTTTTCAAGGAGTTGGAGCGGTGTACTATGTATATATTTAAGTAAACTAGAAACTATGAAACTGGATCTCGTTGGTTGACTAGCCAATCTTCAATGGAGAGTCTGGATGACACTTGATTGGAAAACAATGGAACTGGATTATTTTTGAGTTATGATATTTTGTAATCAATGTATTGGTGTGATATTTGGTTACTCTTCCATGTTTTAAAAGAGGAGTGTGTGCGTACGAGGTGTGCATGCGTGACTGTATTCAAAAGCTAAAGTTAAGAATGGATTTTCAATTATGGGTGTGTGAGTAACTAAATATTCCACCAAGTACAGTGGTGGGCGGTCGACTAACCCATGGGATTAGGCTGGAACGGTGGAAGTTTTATAAATTAAATAATAAAGGTTAATCGCGATAGGAGTTCGTTTAGGATGCGATCAGTAGCTTAGAAACCTAGACAATCTGCTTTAAGAGATTAGATCAACGGTTGTGCCTCACTTGAGGGGGGGGAAAGCGTTGACCTCTATAATTGAGTAATAGGACACAACGGCTGTGCCTTACTGTTGGTGGGAAAAAAAAGCCTTGGTTTCTATGAATCAAGTATAAAGATTGTTCCTCCTTCAAGTCGGTCATCCGAGTGAAGGATAGCCTAGACTCTTGACCTCGTCAGATAAATTTTTGTTAGAATATTTTCGTGGAGGAATCGCCCATGCTTTCTGGGCGAGGAAATTTTTTTTCGGGTTCGATTTTGGAAGAGCCACTGGACTACTCCCTTGCCCGGACATTCATGGTGGACGAGACCCCGAAGAGTGGGAAGCTCTGCCCTGCGCCTGAGGTTGCTACTTCCACTACTAGCACTCTAGAGTTCGATGCGCAGAGAGGGCAGGGGTCTCACAGTTGGGGCAGGTTACATTGGGTTGTGAGGTTTCTCTCTCTTTCTCTCTCAGAAAAGATGTCTTGACTCCTCTTCCTTAGAGTCTCCATGAAGTTTGCCGATGTCATTCCTTCTTCATTTGGTTTGCTGAGCAATCTTTAGCCATGTGTCCTAGCTTCCCATAGTTGTGGCAACTGAAGGTCCTTCCTTCTCGCCTACCTCTTCCTCATCCTCATCCTCATGAGAATCCTCCTCAGGTGTAGAATGCCCTTTCCTCTCCAGTTGTTGGGTCCAACCCTTTCTTCTCTTTGACCTTGTTCTCTTGCTCTAGTAGATCTCCTTCTATCTCATGCAGCTTCAAATCTGGTACATTATTTAAGGTTGCCACAATGTTCTCATACTCTCCCTCCACACTCTTCAGAAGCATTGCTAGTGCCTTGTCATCTTCTACCTTCTTCCCAATGGCTACCAGTTGTTGCTTAATGCTCTTATATTTGTTCAAGTGTGTGGTTAGAGGTTCACTTTCCTTCATGTCAAGTTTGTAGAATTGCATTAGCAGATTTATCTTTGAATTTTTGCTTGAGTGCTAAATAATTTGTTAAGTTCATACCATGCAGCTTTAGCTCGTTGTATCCCTACAATGTGGTGAATGATTTCATCATTTAAGTTAAGTGCAATGAGCCTTAATGCGTTCTCATTCTTGCTCTTCCACTCATTCTCCCCAGTCTCCTTTGGACATTCATCTCTTCCCTCAACTAGCAAATACATGGTCTTTGTTTGCCATGTATGGAACTGCTCCCCGTTAAATTTAGCTATTTCTTGTGCCGTGCTCATGATGATGTGAAGGGGGGGGGGGGTCTTACCTCTTGATCCAATTTAAGATTCACGGGTAGTGTCTACCCTTTTACAACTCAAATTTGGTGTTTAATGATGATTACAACAAGTTTATCACAGCATGAATTCAAATTACGTAAAGCCAAGGGTAGCTGATCTGTACTGAATGGTTGGAGTATCAAACCATCTCCAAATTGCAATCTGAAGTGATAGGGACCTATATCAAATATCCAATGGTAAATTTGAACCATCAATTGCACAAAAAACTAGTGATTAGTGCTAATTAATCTCTATTTAGTGAAATAATTCCCTATTTTGTGTGTAAAAAAAAGTGTACACGGAGGCCAGATCTGGTGCCTTAGAGTTCAAATGAGCTCACATCCTTTCAAGGGCATCAATAGCAGTTAGTCTAGTAGAGGATCAAGCCAATAAACAAAGGATTTGATCAAACATTAAATGCTTAATCTTAAGATTACCAAAATTGCCTTTTGTGAGTACCATAGAGCTAAAACTTGGCGACGTTTTTTTGTGATTCTGACCACACAAGCGTGTTTGCAACATTGGAAAACCCCTAGGAATGCTCGCTTGAGGTCTGATTTGGTTGGAGTAGTGAGTAATATGCACTTTACTTCAGATTTTTGGCACTGGTAAATCATCGTAAATCCGAGGGCAGTGCATGGCGATTCAACAAGCTGAGGTGATAGGATGGAGCGCTGGGGAGCTCCCTAGATTGGGCTAGAATGTCTTTGCCTAGTTTTAAGGCTCGAGGGAGAGGGAGCTCCTCCACCAGCTGGGGGTACAGAGAGTTTATTGAAAGAGGCTTTAAAAAGTGATTAAACTATTAATCATGATTAGCAAGATAATCTATTGCTTAAAAACTAGATTAGTCCTAAGCTATGGCTCTGATACCACATTAAAATGCAAGCAAGAGTGGGATATGGTGGATCAAATGCTAGAATCAACATAATCAATAAGTGATTAGATGATGATCAAGGTGAGATTAGTGAACAATTAATCTAATCAGATAATATAGGCATGGATACTCAAAGACCAGCAAATACTCATTAGGCCAATGCCTCAATTTATAGGGTTTACATCCACAAGATGCCAAGCATCTAATCCCATTAATTTCTCCTTGACTTGTGCCACCTCCTTGACATCTGGGGCACCTTTTCCTAGAAGATTTCCACACCCCTATATTCACTCATGCTACCCTTGATTCTCTTATCAGTAGATACCTCTCACCTTTTCACTTCTACCCACTCAATCACAAACTCCCTTTTATAGTCTCTTGCTAAGGGCTTGTTCCCACACACACCCATTCACTTGCATATTTCAACAGCAATCCCATATCTTCCATAGTGGAATAAGGCCCTTGACCATTGGGAGAGGCCCTTGACCCTTGGAGAGGCCAAAGTCAACAACTTCCAAGTGCCTTATTCTTCTTTGAACTTTTCTCCTTTCACCCTTTTCCTTTATTTTTTTCTTCTAAAGAGGATTTTCCTCTTCTATATCCTTATCCTTCTTGGGTCTCTAATCTTGAGTACACACATTAACAATACCTTTACCTTTAACACATATTCTTACATGATTGGAGAAAGACGAATCTCTACTATAGGATAACCTCTTTGATGATATACTTTCTCTTGGCACCCATACCATGTAATGCATGAAATATCAGGAGGGCCATGATTTCTTAACATGTTTCCTAAATTTTCTTGCCCTAAGGGATACCTTATTTCACAAGCTAGCCATAATTAATCCATCCTTGCTATATGAGTTAAGACACCATTGCATCAATTGTATTGGAGGTAGCCATACTTTATTTTTGTTCTGATTAAAAAATAACCACTTTACAAGCATTAGAAGAAGGTGTAACCATTGGTGTAGGCACAAGCAGTAATACCTCAGGCATCTGTAACCTCCTTCTCAAAACTTGATTCCTGACATAGGGCTACTTTCAACGCCCTAGCTAAGTCTGTAGCACCTTCATACTTGACCATTTTCTATATCATAGGCTTCAACCCAGAGGGACGACAACATACGTGGTTCTCAATGTAAGATTCCTCCCCCCAGCCCTCATAATGTCCAGTATCTTCCCCTGTAATTCATTCCCCTCTTCAGAAATATAAAAGATCTTGTTTCTACCTGTTTTGGCCTAGAGAGAGGAAATATTCTAGAGAGATAATATTCAAATTTTAAATATTTTGGATAGAAAAATACCTCATCTTATTAAAATAAGTTCTCCTTGAAACAGAAGTTCAAAAAAGATTTTAAGAAGGTGCATTAGAAATTAAGTATAATCTGTTCAAGAGACATTATCCTGGGGATGAAATTTTTTTTGAAATTTTAAATTAAGGTTCCTATGGACCAATAAGATTCATCCAAATGTAGGGAGGAGATAAATGAAGAAATAAATGGAAAATCCCCCAAAAATGAGTAAATACTCACATAAACAAGAGTTGAACCCCCAAACCATCAAGCCAAAGGAAAGCTCCAAGAAATTATGTAAGTAGAGATTCTTGTATTTTTCTTTATTGATTTTATGTTTTTCTAATGTTTATGATTGTTTGAAGTGATAAATGGATGTTATGCCTTGATCGAAAGGCTTTTTCCCTCTCTCTTCTTAGAATCAACCCTTCTTTATCCTAGTTAAGTAAAAATTGTTGGAATTAAACTTTTTATAATGTTTTCTCTTTTATAAGTGAATTTTGATTAGTATAGATTACTTTAAATCAATTAGAGTTAATTTTTAAGATAAAATTAAGTAAGAAATTTTGAAAAATGGTCAGCCATACAAAGGAGGTTATGGTAAAATTTTTGGAACTAAGAATTATCTTTTATTATGCTAAAAGAGTAATTCCTATCAATTCTATACTCTAAAAGTGTCATTTTCATGCATAGAAGATGCATATTGATTATTATTATTTTTATGCATAAAGGAATAATTTTCTTTTATTATGAAAGTGTTACTTTCATCAAAATAGATTTTTATGCATAAAGGAATAATTTTCTTTTATTATGAAAGTGTTACTTTCATCAAAATGAATTTTTATGCATAAAAGATTATTTTTTATTGTAAAAGTGTTACTTTTATCATATTTAAATTTCATGCATAGAAGTATGCATAAAAGATTTTTTTTTAATTATAAAAGTGTTACTTTTATCATATTTGATTTTCATGCATAAAAGATTATTTTTTTATTATAAAAGTGTTACTTTTATCATAATTGATTTTCATGCATAGAAGTATGCATAAAAGATTATTTTTTATTATAAAAGTGTTACTTTTATCATATTTGAATTTCATGCATAGAGAGAGGTATGCATAAAAGATTATTATTTTATTGTAAAAGTGTTACTTTTATCATATTTAAATTTCATGCATAGAAGTATGCATAAAAGATTATTTTTTTATTATAAAAGTGTTACTTTTATCATATTTGATTTTCATGCATAGAAGTATGCATAAAAGATTTTTTTTTATTCTAAAAGTGTTACTTTTATCATAATTGATTTTCATGCATAGAGGTATGCATAAAAGATTTTTTTTTCTTATAAAAGTGTTACTTTTATCATATTTGATTTTCATGCATAGGGGTATGTATAAAAGATTTTTTTTTTTATTACAAAAGTGTTACTTTCATCATAAATGATTTTATGCATAAATTAGATGCATAAAAGAAATTCTTTTATATTAAAAGAGTGATTTTCATCATAAATGATTGTATGCGTAAACATATGCATAAAAGATATTGTTTTATATTAAAAGTGTGATTTTTATCATAAATGATTTTATGCATAAATAGGATGCATAAGAAAAATTCTTTTATTCTAAAAGTGTAATTCTTACTAAATTGGATTTATGCATGGAAAGATGCATAAAGAATTTATTTTACCCAAAAGAGTTATTCTCATCAATTTTGATTTTATGCATAGAAAGATGCATAAAGAAATCTATTTTTAGTTCAAAAGAGTTATTTTCGTCAATTTTGATTTTATGCATAGGAAGATGCATAAAAGATTGATTTTTAATTCAAAAGTGTCATTCTCATTTAAAATAAATTTATGCATAGGAAGATGCATAAAAGATTGATTTTTAATTCAAAAGTGTCATTCTCATTTAAAATAAATTTATGCATAGGAAGATGCATAAAAGATTGATTTTTATTTCAAAAGTGTTAATCTCCTTAAAATGGAATTTATGCATTAATAGATGCGTAAGGAAATCTTATATAAAAAAAAAATAAGAATTCTTTTGTATTCTATCAATAGATATGAGGATGAGAAATGAATCAAATAGATGAAAATGAATGAGGAATAGATGGAGATGTATGTATGTGAATGTGGATGTATGTGAATGTGAATGAGGATGTGGAATGTGGATATGGATATATGGATGTGAATGTGAATGTGGATGTGGATGTATGTGAATATGAATGTGGATGTGTGAATGGGGATATGGATGGGGATATGGAATGTGGATGTGGATGTATGTGAATGTGAATGAGGATGTGGAATGTGGAATGTGGATATGGATATATGGATGTGAATGTGGATGTATGTGAATATGAATGTGGAGTGTGAATGGGGATATGGATGTAGATATGGAATGTGGATATGGATGTATGTGAATGTGAATGAGGATGTGGAATGTGGATATGGATATATGCATGTGAATGTGGATATGGATATATGGATGTGGATGTGGATGTGGATGTATGTAAATGTAAATGAGGATGTGAAATGTGGATATGTAGATGTGAATGTGAATGTGGATGTGGATGTATGAATGTGGAATGTGGGTATGGATGTATGAATGTGGAATGTGGATATGGATGTATGAATGTGAAATGTGGGTATGGATGTATGGATGTGAATGTGAATGTGGATGTATGAATGTAGATGTGGATGTGGATGTATGAATGTGGAATGTTGGTATGGATGTACGGATGTGAATGAGAATGTGGATGTATGAATGTAGATGTGGATGTGGATGTATGAATGTGGATGTGGATGTGGATGTATGAATGTGGATGTGAAAATGGATGTATGGATGTAGATGTGAATGTGGATGTATGAATGTGGATGTGTGTGTGGAATATTGAATGCAAATATGAATGTGAATGGATATGAAGTCGATATGAGCGAATGGATGAGATGAGATGTCATGTGAATCAGAATGTGAATGAATAATATAAGCTCTGAACGAATGAGATATAATGAGAAATGGATGTGATGAGACGTAATGTAAATTAAGAAAGATAGGAATGGATGTTATGTGAAGTGAAGGAATCTGATGTGATGGGATGGAAAAATGATGTATCTGGTCAAGAATGGATACACATATGATTTGGAATTGGATTAAGTAATATAGATTGATGCGGAATAATTATGGAAAGATGAGAGTTCAATATAGAAACTGTATTTGTGACCTGTTTGTAAATGACTGTTTTATGTCAAGAATGTTGGGGAAGCATTTCGACCATCTTGTGATTAAGGTCGTGGAGACCTAACTGATAAAGTTGCAACTGCTGATGGAGAGTCAATGGAGGACGTCTCGCGTAGCAAGGTCGGCCGAGGTCTTCACCAGCCTCGGTTTGATTTAAATGGTGAGCTTCCAGTACGGTGGATGAGGGACCAAGGAAGCGGCCTATGAGTGAAGCACTAGGTAACCTGCGAAGGATCCTAGAGGGTGCTGACCATACGGTGCTCGGGCTCTGGGTCACCGAAGATACCCAGACGTGCGTCGTGGAAGATATTGGAACAAGGAGTAAGAGTTGTTTTCTGAAACCGGGCATGGATCTGGTTGATTGACCTTGCTGGTCCTCGACAGATGAGTCCATGGCTCTCTTATATGGATCTGTTGATTGATCTTGCTGATCTTCAACGAGGATTCCATCTTGATTTTTATATGTGAAAATATTGTCGGGTACTATGAGCTAGGAACTATTGAAAGGCCCCTGAGTGAACAAGTGGTGAGCATTCTAGTTGCCAATGATGTCATAAGTACACTGATTGATTGAATGATTGGAAATATGGATTCAACCAGAGATTTTGAGGATTTTCATCAGTGACATAATGGTTTCATTAAAGGATTGTTTTAAAGTTAGCTGATGCTAAGAAAAAGGCAATTTCATATTGGGTGTGTAAGTGGTGTGACTAGTTTTATGTTTGCATGAACTTCCGGCTAGGGGACCTGGGAACTCTTTTCCTTGGTACCCGGGACAAAACCTAACCAAATTCCTAATTGGATCCCATCACTACAATGGTTGGGTGATTGGCTAACCCATGGGACTGGATGGGGTTAGGCTAGACTGATGGATCCGTAATTCGAGACTCAAATTCTGTTTAGTTTGATAGATGAAGTAAATCCCGAACAAAAATTGTTCTATGGAAAAAGGATCAACGGCTGTGCCTCTCAATGAGGAAAAAAGCATTGGTCTCTATGATCCAAGTGCAATCTGTCCCTTGAATCTGACTATGGAACTTACGAGTTCGGTCAGATCAGTTCAGCTAAGTAAGGCTTTTGACTACGTTAGGGAAAAGCTATCCTGGTGGAATCGCCCGTGCTTTCCAGGCAAGAGAAGTTTTTCCAAGTTTGGTTTGCAAGAATCGAGGAATTAGTCACCTATCCGGATATCCGTGGGCGAGGCCCCGAGTGTGGGACCCTGCCCCACACAAGATGTGCTACTTCCGCTGCTAGCACCCCGAATCCGTTGCGCGGTGGGGACAGGGATTCTACAGTTGGTATCAGAGCTATTTGGCTAATGAGGATCAACCGAGAAGCCAAATATGTCAAAAATTTATCAAGAAGCACAAAAAGGTTATAATTATGTGATAAAAAATTCATACAATTTGATATTCAAACTGAAATTCGTAATTTGGTAATTCGGTCTTCAGGTGGAAGTACCGCAATTGTATGGAATCCCTGACTTGCTTGAGGTCTAGACATGATAGTATTTACCTTATAATTCCAAGGACTGTGACTACCCGTATATACCGACGGTATAACTGCAGCTCTTTACTGGCTGTATATACGAGTAAATCTAAGACTTGAAATTATAAGCATTAATGATATCCAGTTGATGAATTCGAATGTGGTTGATATGATTTTTAAATTCTGGTTGAGAACTGATGAGTTGATTTGGATTCTGATTGAAAAATGATGATCCCTGAAAATTGGTTGAAATGTAATAAGCTGAGCAAAACCCCAATGAGGATGAATGGGACGAGTCCCTGTGATAATGTTTGTAAGCTAGAATGAGGTTAATGACTTCATCCAATCACTATCAGATTAGTGGATTGTGCTGCTATATTACTACTATTAACTTTTGATCAGTGGATCAAGTTAAGGGATGATAAAAATCTGAAAATTGAAATCCCCATGGAGGACTGTTCAGATGGAAAAATTTAGTCTAATGGACCATTACTGTGTTAAAAATATGAATGAGATATTCTGAATGAATTATTAACTGATAATGCATTCTATATGAGTATCTTTATCCCTTGATTCTGTGGGGAGCCGACCTATTTAGAGAACCCCGGAATCAGTTGAATCTCGGATTGAATCATAAATAAAGAGACTTAACAAGAATTTTTGTATTGATAGGAACATGAATCGAGGTCGTCGTGGTAGAAATGTTAACCCCCAACTCGATGAAGAAGAGCTCGACCTGGATGTTCATAAAACTCTTCATAGTTCGTAGCCTGGACCTTTCAAAGGTGAAGGGGAAAACTTGGGCGAGACTGTGGAGAAGTGGATCGAATCAATGGAAGAATACTTCGATGTCATCGGGTATAATGAGAAGAGCAAAATGGCTCTCGCAAGGCTGAAGATAATGGAGACAGCTAGAGTGGCATGGAGAAACCACTGCGAGACAAACCATCTCAACCAAAATACCCAAACCTAGACCGATCTCAAGGCTTACCTCAGAAAGAGGTTTTGTTCCCCAGGCTTTCTTGAAACTAAGATGAATGAGTTCTTGGAACTAAAGCAGGATACCCAAAAATTTGAAGAGTACCATCAGGCTTTTGCACTTCTCCTTAAATATTCCCCTCAATTGGATGAAGAGCAGCTGATGGCCAGGTTCATTCGGGGAATGAACAAGCCATTAGATACTTTAGTCAAGAATGCCAAACCTATTTCCATGGCCGAAGTAGTTCGGATGGCGAAGGATTTCGCCAAAGCCTTGGATGTCAAAGTCTCGCCAAAGCCAGCACCATCACCTTTCAAAAGGTTTTTATTCCCAGAAGGTGATTCCAACCTTCCTCCGCCTAAGAGATATCAGGGTCAAACCCAAGATATGGGAAGTTCCAGAATGGAAGAAATGTCCTTTTTTCGAAACTCAATTCCCTGGATTTCAACTTTAGAAGTTCCACCCTTGAACAAGAGAGTGAAATCACTGAAATGCTATAACTGTCAAGGATTTGGACATCGCAGTATGGATTGCCCAACTCCTTTTGGATCAAGGTTTTCAGGGCAGGGAAATCAGGGATCAAGATTCCAGACTCCACCCCCTTCCGTCCCAGAGTAATCACGGTTCTATCCGCCAAAATCAGGGAAGTCCCAGAGGTAGACCTTCTATCCAACGTGCAGTTTCAACCCAAAGTAAAATGCAAGACCTCCACCTCAGAATAGGGAAAGTCAAAGAGAATTGTTCCCAAGTCGGCCGTCCACTTCCAAAGCAGTAACGCTGGAAGTGATTGAAGAAGAAGAAGAAGATGAAAAAGATCATACTCCACCTGCAAGATGAGGACATCTCGTGTTTTTGTAAGTGGGGTAGAATGTAAGATTCCTCTCCCCAGCCCTCATAATGTCCAGTATCTTCCCCTGTAATTCATTCCCCTCTTCAGAAATATAAAAGATCTTGTTTCTACCTGTTTTGACCTAGAGAGAGAAAATATTCTAGAGAGATAATATTCAGATTTTAAATATTTTGGATAGAAAAATACCTCATCTTATTAAAATAAGTTCCCCTGAAACAGAAGTTCAAAAAGATTTTCAGAAGGTGTATTAGAAATTAAGTATAATCTGTTCAAGAGGCATTATCCTGGGGGTGAAGATTTTTTCGAAATTTTAAATTAAGGTTCCTATGGACCAATAAGATTCATCCAAATGTAGGGAGGAGATAAATGAAGAAATAAAAGGAAAATCCCCCAAAAATGAGTAAATACTCACATAAGATGAAGAGTTGACTAAGGACAAGGTTAATAGTTAAAAAAGAGAGATATTTAGGTGAAATGATGCATTTTTGACACCTCTGCATAGGGGAATTTCCCTCATGAAGAGGGCGCCTATTTCACATGCTTGAATGAGTTTTAAACTCCCAAATAAATGAGATATTTTCATCTCTCTTCTCTCCTGTTTCAACTAGATTCAAAAAGTGACCAAAACTGACCCAAAAATGGTCAAAAATTGACCAAACTGATCTGGAAAATTCTAGAATCAATTGGTTTGGTTAGAGGCTCACTTTTTTCTATAAATAGAAGTCCTCCCCTTTTGTTGAAACTTAATAGTGTTTTATGCACTGTTACTCTGTTGCTCCCAAGCCAAGAACTGTGAATTTATTAATAATTCACTAGGTTTTGACATTTCCCTCTTTCAAAGATTGGTGGCCACTCTTGTTACAAACAAGAGTTAAACCCTCAAACCATCAAGCCAAAGGAAAGCTCCAAGATATTATGTAAGTAGAGATTCTTGTATTTTTCTTTATTGATTTTATATTTTTCTAATGTTTATGATTGTTTGAAGTGATAAATGGATGTTATGCCTTGATCGAAAGGCTTTTCCCCTCTCTCTTCTTAGAATCAAACCTTATTTATCCTAATTAAGTGAAAATTATTGGAATTAAACTTTTTATAATATTTTCTCTTTTATAAGTGAATTTTGATTAGTATAGATTACTTTAAATCAATTAGAGTTAATTTTTAAGACAAAATTAAGTAGAAAAATTTTAAAAATGGTCAACCATACAAAGGAGGTTATGGCAAAATTTTTAGAAATAAGAATTATCTTTTATTATGCTAAAAGAGTCATTCCTATCAATTCTATACTCTAAAAGTGTCATTTTCATGCATAGAAGATGTATATTGATTATTATTATTTTTATGCATAAAGGAATAATTTTCTTTTATTATAAAAGTGTTACTTTCATCAAAATAGATTTTTATACATAAAGGAATAATTTTCTTTTATTATAAAAGTGTTACTTTCATCAAAATAGATTTTTATACATAAAGGAATAATTTTCTTTTATTATGAAAGTGTTACTTTCATCAAAATGGATTTTTATGCATAAAAGATTATTTTTTATTGTAAAAGTGTTACTTTTATCATATTTGAATTTCATGCATAGAAGTATGCATAAAAGATTTTTTTTATTTATTATAAAAGTGTTACTTTTATTATATTTGATTTTCATGCATAGAAGTATGCAAAAAAGATTATTTTTTTATTATAAAAGTGTTACTTTTATCATAATTGATTTTCATGCATAGAAGTATGCATAAAAGATTATTTTTTACTATAAAAGTGTTACTTTTATCATATTTGAATTTCATGCATAGAGGTATGCATAAAAGATTATTATTTTATTGTAAAAGTGTTACTTTTATCATATTTGAATTTCATGCATAGAAGTATGCATAAAAGATTATTTCTTTTTATTATAAAAGTGTTACTTTTATCATATTTGATTTTCATGCATAGAAGTATGCATAAAAGATTATTTTTTTATTATAAAATTGTTACTTTTATCATAATTGATTTTCATGCATAGAGGTATGCATAAAAGATTCTTTTTTTTCTTATAAAAGTGTTACTTTTATCATATTTGATTTTCATGCATAGAGGTATGCATAAAAGAATTTTTTTAATTATAAAAGTGTTACTTTCATATCATAAATGATTTTATGCATAAATTAGATGCATAAAAGAAATTCTTTTATATTAAAATAGTGATTTTTATCATAAATGATTGTATGCGTAAACATATGCATAAAAGATATTTTTTTATATTAAAAGTGTGATTTTCATCATAAATGATTTTATGCATAAAGAGGATGCATAAGAAAAAATCTTTTATTCTAAAAGTGTAATTCTTACTAAATTGGATTTATGCATGGAAAGATGCATAAAGAATTTATTTTACCCAAAAGAGTTATTCTCATCAATTTTGATTTTATGCATAGAAAGATGCATAAAGAAATCTATTTTTAGTTCAAAAGAGTTATTTTCGTCAATTTTGATTTTATGCATAGGAAGATGCATAAAGATTGATTTTTAATTCAAAAGTGTCATTCTCATTTAAAATATATTTATGCATAGGAAGATGCATAAAAGATTGATTTTTAATTCAAAAGTGTCATTCTCATTTAAAATAAATTTATGCATAGGAAGATGCATAAAAGATTGATTTTTATTTCAAAAGTGTTAATCTCCTTAAAATGGAATTTATGCATAAATAGATGCGTAAGGAAATCTTATAAAAAAAATAAGAATTCTCTTGTATTCTATAAATAGATATGAGGATGAGAAACGAATCAAATAGATGAAAATGAACGAGGAATAGATGGAAATGTATGTATGTGAATGTGTATGTATGTGAATGTGAATGAGGATGTGGAATGTGGATATGGATATATGGATGTGAATGTGGATAAGGATATATGGATGTGAATGTGAATGTGAATGTGGATGTATGCGAATATGAATGTGGATGTGTGAATGGGGATATGGATGTAGATATGGAATGTGGATGTGGATGTATGTGAATGTGAATGAGGATGTGGAATGTGGATATGGATATATGGATGTGAATGTGGAATGTGGATATGGATATATGGATGTGAATGTGGATGTATGTGAATATGAATGTGGATGTGTGAATGGGGATGTGTGAATGGGGATATGGATGTAGATATGGAATGTGGATGTGGATGTATGTGAATGTGAATGAGGATGTGGAATGTGGATATGGATATATGGATGTGAATGTGGATATGGATATATGGATGTGGATGTGGATGTATGTGAATGTGAATGAGGATGTGGAATGTGAATATGGATGTATGGATGTGAATGTATTTGTGGATGTGGATGTATGAATGTGGAATGTGGACATGGATGTATGAATGTGGAATGTGGGTATGGATGTATGGATGTGAATGTGAATGTGGATGTATGAATGTAGATGTGGATGTGGATGTGGATGTATGAATGTGGAGTATGGGTATGGATATACGGATGTGAATGAGAATGTGGATGTATGAATGTGGATGTGGATGTGGATGTGGATGTATGAATGTGGATGTGAAAATGGATGTATGGATGTAGATGTGAATGTGGATGTATGAATGTGGATGTGTGTGTGGAATATTGAATGCAAATATGAATGTGAATGGATATGAAGTCGATATGAGCGAATGGATGAGATGAGATGTCATGTGAATCAGAATGTGAATGAATAATATAAGATCTGAACAAATGAGATATAATGAGAAATGGATGTGATGAGACGTAATGTAAATTAAGAAAGAATGGAATGGATGTTATGTGAAGTGAAGGAATCTGATGTGATGGGATGGAAAAATGATGTATCTGGTCAAGAATGGATACGCATATGATTTGGAATTGGATTAAGTAATATGTATTGATGCGGAATAATTGTGGAAAGATGAGAGTTCAATATAGAAACTGTATTTTGTGACCTGTTTGTAAATGATTATTTTATGTCAAGAATGCTGGGGAAGCATTTTGACCATCTTGTGGTGGAGACCTAACTAATAAAGTTGCAACTGCTAACGGAGAGTCAATGGAGGACGTCTCGCGTAGCAAGGTCGGCCGAGGTCTTGACCAGCCTCGATTCGATTTAAATGGTGAGCTTCCGGTATAGTGGATGAGGGACCGAGGAAGCGGCCTATGAGTGAAGCACTAGGTAACCTGCGAAGGATCCTAGAGGGTGCTGACCATACGGTGCTCGGGCTCTGGGTCACCGAAGATACCCACACGTGCATCGTGGAAGATATTGGAACAAGGAGTAAGAGTTGTTTTTTGAAACCGGGCATGGATCTGGTTGATTGACCTTGCTGGTCCTCAACGGATGAGTCCATGGCTCTCTTATATGGATCTGTTGATTGATCTTGCTGATCTTCAACGAGGATTCCATCTTGATTTTTATATGTGAAAATATTGTCGGGTACTATGAGCTAGGAACTATTGAAAGGCCCCTGAGTGAATAGGTGGTGAGCGTTCTAGTTGCCAATGATGTCATAAGTACACTGATGATTGATTGAATGATTGGAAATATGGATTCAACCAGAGGCCTCTCTACCGAGGAAGAGACCGAGCTCATCACTCTACTCTTAGAATTCTAGGATTGCTTTGCCTTGAAGTACACGGATATGAAGGGTGTACTTGAGCTAACCCCACCCACCACCAATTTTAAGGGAGTCCACCGTTTCATGAGACATGTTGGCTATTATCGACAATTCATTTTTATGTATGTTGATATAGCTCGACCACTTTACAGACTCTTGATTCTTTTCGAGTGGACGGAGGAATCCCAACAGTCTTATAGCACCCTCAAGAAAGCCTTGGCTAGTGCTCCCATTCTAAGGCCCCCCAACTGGGACATTATCTTCCATGTTCACATCGACGCCTCCACCTTTGCTATTGGATGTGTGTACTGGCCCAAGCTGGTGAACACAAGATGGATTTTCCTATTAGCTTTGCCAGCAGTCAACTAAATGAGGCCAAGAGAAATTATACCACAACTGAAAGGAAAGGGTTTGCCATGGTTTACACCATTAAGAAGTTTTGCCATTGGCGACCAAATTTATCGTCTTTGTAGACCATCAAGCTCTTCTATACTTGGTAAAAATAAGCCCTGTAGTACAACAGGAAGAATCACTAGGTGGCTACTACTGATCTTTCTTGAGTTTGTCTCACAATGCAGAAAGGCTCACAGCATGTCTTGGTAGACCACATGTCAATAATCCCCAACGGTGAGCCGCCCATGGGAGTTGATGATGATTTACTAGATGTCGCCCTATTCTAATTATGTTTAATTCTTGAATGAGGTGAGGAGGTAGCCCACTTTCTAGCTAATGGCTTACTAGTTGACCCCCTCCTAAACAAGGACTATGCCCGATGCCTCATTAAATAGGTGGCCCCCTACCAAGGGGAAAGAAAAAATTATCAAACGTTGTGTCTGTGAAGAAGAATATGTATTCCTTCTAAAACAAGCTCACTCTGCCTATGGTGGTGGGGGGCATTTTGCAGCAAATATCATAGGATGTGTAAGATTCCTCCCCAGCCTTCGAGGCATACAGGAGTAAGAATCTCCCTTTTTGATCTTAAAATTATTCCCTCTTAAAAATAAAAGAAAGATTCTGTTTAAAAAAAAGGAAGACCCTTTCCCTAGAATACTTCTCAGGAGTCACGCTGTTTTAAGGATTCAGAACAATGAGTTCAGAAGTGAGAATCGATGTTTTGGATATCAAGGTTTCGGTCTTCATTCGAGTACGGCCCAAAAGAAGTTCTTTATCTCTTGGGGAGTATATGAAGTTATCCCCCAGATATTGTGAGCCTTATATCTGAATTCAATGAAAGTAGGTGACTTAGCCTACAAGCTTCTTTTATCTCTTCATCTCAAAATTCTTAATGCCTTCTATAGAAAAATGTGTCAAACCCAAATCATGGAAAGACGGTAAAACTTCAGTGGCAAGTTACCGTTGGCTTCTAAGTTACGCTAGCTCCTCCTTTATATAAGTCGTAACTTTTACTTGTCGCTCACAGTAATCTTACTTCCATCGATCTCCTTTCTTTCTTAATCTCCTTCATGGCTTGGCAACAAGAACTAGTTTTATCCCTAATGATTTCTCACCTTCAAGACGCAAGGGAGTCTGTGAAGAAAGATTTTATAGAGCAGTATGAGTGCTCACTTTTCCCTCACTTGGGAACTTCTGTAGCGCAGACAAAATGGCGGACCTATCAAGACATAACTAGGGTAACACCCTGGGGTCAGCAGCACTTTCGTAACAATGTCCGCTTGGCCATGGTTATTGAAGCTTTGGGTTTGGGTCCCCGATACTACTGCGTCATGAGATCAAGGCATCCTGGGTTTTCTGAGCGGGTCTTCTTACTGGCGTGTTTTCTTCCTCATGAGAAGATATGCCTTTACCCCGTTTTTGGCTTGCCTCTCAGAGGTCCTTTTGTTAGAACACCTCATACCACTGAGATAGGCGCAGCAATAACCCACAGAATCATTCCCATAGATGAGTTACCTTATACTTGTGCAGCTTGTGAGGACTGCTTTTGTGATCATATGATGGACGGGCTTATGGAAGTGTAAAGAGTTCTTCTATCTTTACTGTATAAGTTCCGAGAATGAATAAAGTTTAAATCTTGTTCTTATTTTGAATCTTGCTCTCTTTAAGACGTTTCTTGGTGGTTAATCTTGATTAAAATTTTTCTCTAAGTCTCATATTCGTGAATCTTGCGAAATTATCACAAGTTGCGAGATGAGGAGTTGAAAATGTACAAGGTTTATTAGTAAAAAAAAACTATGAGCAATATTAAAATGATTCCATTATGACACATATGTAAGGAAGGGGAGTTCTTTAAAGGAGGTGCATATTTCACATGCTTGAATGAGTTTTAAACTCATAAAAATTGAGATATTTTATCTCTCCTCTCTCCTCATTCAAGTCTAGTTCCAAAAAGTTAGCTTAACTGACCTAAAAATGGTCAAATATTGACCAAACTGATTTAGAAAATTCTAGAATCAGTTTGTTTGGTTAGGAGCTCAATTTTTCCTATAAATAGAAGCCTCCCCCTTGTTGAAAAATAGTTAGTGTTTATGCATCGTTACTCTACTCCACCTAAGCCAAGAACTGTGAATTCATTTAATAATTCACTAGTTTTTGGAGCTTCCCTCTTTCTTCAATCCCCATTAGTGGCTCCATCAACATACTTAACCAATTGATTGGTTGGGGGCCTCTACCGTGAACAAAGAATCAAGCAAGTTGTAAGGTAATTAGTGAATATTGATCTTTCTATAATTTCTCAATGTTTCTCTCTTCTCAACCCCTCTCAAGCTTGAGAAGTTTAATTGGTATGGTTTTTTTTTTAAATACTATTGAAGTTTGAATAGTAGTGAAGAGTTACATAAGTTAATAAATGCTATTGAAGTTAATTTTCATTTATGTTTAAATTCTAATGATTTTTATGTAAATTCTCTCTCTCACTCAAGAAATGGTCATACTCATGACCCATTCTCAATCCAAATCAAGCTTTTCATAAAGCTTTTCCTTAACCCAAGATTAAGCTATGCTTGAGGCCAATTTAATGGCTTTTTTCTATGCTTTTAGTTTATGCATATTGATGATTCAATCCACTATAGATTAATGATCCAATTAGAGATCATTTTAATTATTTTCTTAATGATAAGCTTTATCCCTTAGAAAAAATTGAGATTTATCAGTCATAGCAGCGGAGCTATGGCAAAAATTTTATAAAAATTATGCATAAAATAATTTCATTCAAAGCATAAAAAGAGGACTTCCTACCATATTCTAGGAATTATCATCCTAGATTAATTGAAAGAATTTCATTATAATCATGGAGAAATTGAATTTAAATATCATGCATAAAGGATAATTTTTTTATATCAAAAGTGTTACTTTTATCATTTTTAATTTTCATGCATAGAAGTATGCATAAAGGAAAAATTTTTATATCAAAAGTGTTACTTTTATCATTTTTTAATTTTTCATGCATAGAAGTATGCATAAAGGAAAATTTTTATATCAAAAGTGATACTTTTATCATTTTTAATTTTCATGCATAGAAGTATGCATAAAGGATAATTTTTTTATATTAAAAGTGTTATTTTTATCATTTTTAATTTTCGTGCATAGAAGGATGCATAAAGGAAAATTTTTTATATCAAAAGTGTTACTTTTATCATTTTTAATTTTCATGCATAGAAGTATGCATAAAGGATAATTTTTTTATATCAAAAGTGTTACTTTTATCATATTGGATTTCATGCATAGAGGTATGCATAAAAGTTGAATATTTTATTATAAAAGTGTTACTTTTAGCATAATTGAATTTCATGCATAGAGGTATGCATAAAAGATATGGGAAGTGATAAGATATGATAAGATGCATGTGGATGTGGATGTGGATGTATGAATGTGGATGTATGGATGTGAATGTGGATGTGGATGTGGATGTATGAATGTGGATGTATGGATGTGGATGTGGATGTATGAATGTAGATGTATGGATGTGAATGTGGATGTGGATGTGGATGTATGAATGTGGATGTATGGATGTATGAATGTGGATGTATGGATGTGAATGAGGATGTAGATGTGGATGCATGGATGTAAATGTGGATGTGGATGTATGGATGTATGCATGTAGATGTGGATGCATGAATGTGGATGTATGGATATGAATGAGGATATAGATGTGGATGTATGGATGTGAATGTACATGTAGATAAAGATGTATATATGTGAATGGAAATGTGGATGTGGATGTATGTATGCATGTGGATGTGGATATGGATGTGTATGTATGAATGTGGATATGGGATGTGGATGTATAAATGAGGATGTGAAAATGGAGATAAGCATGTAGATGTGGATGTATGGATGTGAATGTGGATGTGGATGTGGATGTATGAATGTGGATGTATGGATGTGAATGAGGATGTGGATGTGGATGCATGGATGTAAATGTGGATGTGTATGTATGGATGTAGGCATGTAGATGTGGATGCATGAATGTGGATGTATGGATGTGAATGAGGATATAGATGTGGATGTATGGATGTGAATGTGCATGTAGATATGGATGTATAGATGTGAATGAGAATGTGGATGTGGATGTGGATGTATGTATGTATGTATGTGGATGTGGATGTATGAATGAGGACGTGATAATGAATGTATGCATGTGGATGTGGATATGGATGTGTATGTATGAATGCGGATATGGATGTGGATATGGATGTGTATGTATGAATGTGGATATGGGATGTGGATGTATAAATGAGGATGTGAAAATGGAGATAAGCATGTAGATGTGGATGTATGGATGTGAATGTGGATGTGGATGTGGATGTATGGATGTGGATATGGATGTGAATATATGATATGTGATGTGAAAGAATCTGAAGTGAAGAGATGGAAAATGATATGATTGGATGAGTACACATATAAATGAAATGTGGAATAAGTAATGTGGATTGCATGAGGGATAATGTGGAAAAATGAGAGTTAATATAGAAATTGTATTTGTAAACTGTTTGTAAATGCTGTTTGTAAATGGCTGTTTTATGTCAAGAATGCTGGGAAAGCATTTTGACCGTCTTGTGATTAAGGTCCTGGAGACCTAACTGATAAAGTTGCAACTGCTGACGGAGAGTCAATGGAGGACGTCTCGCGTAGCAAGGTCGGCCGAGGTCTTGACCAGCCTCGGTTCGATTAAAATGGTGAGCTTCCGGTACGGTGGATGAGGGACCAAGGAAGCGGCCTATGAGTGAAGCGCTAGGTCACCTGCGAAGGATCCTAGAGGGTGCTGACCATACGGTGCTCGGGCTCTGGGTCGCCTAGGATACCCACGCGTGCGTCGAGGAAGATATTGGAACAAGGAGTAAGAGTTGTTTTGTGAAACCGGGCATGGATCTGGTTGACTGACCTTGCTGGTCCTCAACGGATGAGTCCATGGCTCTTTTATATGGATCTGTTGGTTGATCTTGCTGATCTTCAACGAGAGTCCATCTTGATAAGTGATTATATTGCCGAGTATTATGGGCTAGGAACTATGGAAACGGCCTCTGTGTGGACAGGTGGTGAGCGTTCTAGTTGCCAATGATGCCATAGATACTCTGATGAAGGAATGATGGGAAATTATGAATCAACTGGATAAATTGGGAGATTGTGATCAGTGGTACTATGGTTTCATTAAAGGATTGTTTTAAAGTTAGCTGATGCTAAGAAAAAGGCAATTTTCATATTGGGTGTGTAAGTGGTGTGGCTAGTTTTATGTTTGCATGAAATTCCGGCTAGGGGGCCTTGGAACTCTTTTCCTTGGTACCCGGGACAAAACCTAACCAAATTCCAAATTGGATCCCATCACTACAGTGGTTGGGCGGTTGGCTAACCCATGGGATCGGATGGGGTTAGGCTGGACTGATGGATCCATAAATCGAGACTCAACTTTGTTTTTACGATAGATAAAGTAAATCCCGGATAGAAATTGTTCTATGGATAGGAATCAACGGCTGTGCCTCTTGATGGGGAAAAAAGCGTTGATCCCAATGATCCAAGTGCAAGTTTCTACCTTGATTTGACCAAGTACCGTTAAAGGTGCAGTCAGATCAGTTGATCCGTAATGATATTGACTACGTTAGAGTAAAGAGTTATCCTGGTGGAATCGCCCGTGCTTTCCAGGTAAGGGAAGTTTTTTCCGGGTTCGGTTTTGGAAAAACCGACGGATTAGTCTCTTGTCCGGATATCCGTGGACGAGGCCCCGAATGTGGGACCCCTGTCCCGTGCGAGAAGTGCTACTTCCGCTGCTAGTACCCGAATCCGTTGCTCGGTGGGAACAGGGTGATCTCACAGGATGCAAAGTCCTCATAACCAAGTTATGGTGGCCCACCTTAATGGCTGATGTAGCAAAATATGTCAAGCGGTGCGATGAATGCCAATGAGTGGCAATCCCTCGCTTTAAGGACAACTTACCCTTCAATCTTGTCGTTTCCTTGCAACCATTCAAAAAGTGGGGCATTAATTTCATTGGGCCCAAGATACACTCAAGCCTGATATATAATCTCTTCCACAGACTATTGCACCAAATAGGTCAAAGCTTGGGCTACCTGTAAAGCTGATGCATGCTCTACAGTAAAATTCCTATATGAGTCAGTCATCACACGCTTGGGTTCCCCCTTGATCTTGTGAGCAACAATGGAACGCACTTTATTAATGAGGTAATTCAATTTCTCTTACAAGAATTCCTTGTCACTCATAGAAAATCCTCCCCATATTACCCCCAATCTAATGGCCAAGTAGAAAGCACTAACAAAGTTCTATGTGCCATCCTCACCAAAGCTGTTAAGGCCAACTGCAATGAATGGGTACAAAAGTTGCCGACATCACTTTGGGCCTATCAAACTTCCTACAAGGTTGCTACCAATGTGACACCCTTTATTTTGACCTATGGTACTCAAGCGATTATGCCAATGGAGTTCTTGGTCCCAAGCTTATGCATTGTGTACAAGAAAAACTCACGGGGAATGTCTTAGGTTGTGGCCTGTTTGAGCTTGAAAACTTGATGAAACATGCCTCCTAGCTGTATATAGCATGATTGTAGAACGTCTAAGGCGTAAACAATGGTTCGATGACAAGACAAGCAAATTAATGAGGGCAACATGGTCCTCCTCTTCAACACAAAAACACATAAAAAGAAACTCAAGCTCAGAGGCTTAGGACCCTTCCTAGTCACTGAGATAACCCCACAAGGCGTTGTGCGCATAGAGACACTCACGGTGTCAAAATGGCAAGATATTTCAATGGTAGAGCAAGTTAAAATGCTACTATGGACCACTAACCAAAACCACCCTAAGGGCCATTCATGACAAAAAACAAAGAAAAAAATACCACGAAGAAATGAAACACACAACTCAACAAGAGGCTAAAGCGAGGCAAGCCAAACTTAGGCAGAAGAATATAGTGGTCAACATGGCCCAAGTTGTAGACCTTCAAAGAAGAAGATTGAGAGGTGAAGCCTATTTGGTTATGGTTAGGAATGACAGCCCCAATGAGCTTCACCTAAAAATTATCTCTTGTAGATACAGGGGCTAATTACAACTTGATGTCTCATGAGACATGGCTTTCCCTTGGGGAACCCCCATTGAAAGAGACTTTGGCCACGGTCACAACAGTGGGATCTTAAGAAGTTCATTACTTAGGCACAGTCACACTTTTGTTCCACATTTGAAATAACCCCTTGGAAGGTAGGTTTCATGTGATGTTTGCAGGAGCCATGCATGAAGATATCAGAAGAAGTTGCATGGGACATAATCGGTGCAGCATAGACTGGGATGCAAGGACGACTACCCTGCAGAGCTAGCATCCGCTACCATCGGCCAAGTTACAGTCCTCATGAATGGACAAAGAACCCATACCCGCTACTCCCTCATGCCAAGGATTTACCCCTCCACTCAACCACCATCATTCCACCCTCCAATGCATACAGCTCCATGCTGCTCAAAAAGAGGCCGCTCCCCACTCTCAACACACCACTACTTCTCACATCCTCTCCCCTACCTCACTTGGCAGCAGCAGCCCGATTCCCACTCTCAAAAGCCACCCAAGTTGCTGGGCCCCACAAAAAACTAACCAAACTAACCCTCCTAACAACACTAACAAATGCAGACAGGGTAAACCTTCTCAAAAATGAGTACCTAAAAGGCTTCTAACAGCACAAGGGTATGATGAAGGCACTTCTACTCTGTTGATCCCCTGATGATCCAACTCTCATCCTCATATACCAGCACCCCAAGATCCTCATCCCACTCGTAGGCAACCAATTTGATAACCACAAGCCCACAGGGTATAGGACAAATGTCGCAAACCCCTCCCCAATGCCAAACTCTCCTCGCTCATCACACCCTAAGCCTTACCCAGCCAACAACCTTCCGATGGCTACTACAGGCTCAACATTACTATTAGGGCATTCGCCATGTTTGGGTTCCCAAATCACCAAATCACGAACTCCCCACTCTCGGCTCTTTACAGTTCCCAACCATTCAATGGAAACCCAAAGTTACCTCTGTTGAGATATCGAGCTCGTCTAGTGAGGCGGTGGCCACTGATGACCCGCCTGGGGGATAGGCCCTACTCTTACACCACTGGCATGGTTGGTGAGATCATGGGAGATATGCGGCCAGTGGGATGACAGGCTGTGTGACAGCCATTCTAGAGATTGGCATAGTTATAGCGCCAGCTCATTTAGTTGGGTTCACACTATAGAGAACCCATGTATGTATTGGTTGAGTACCTTTCATATTATGTGTACTCTTATCTTGTATATGGTGTGTTGAGTGTTGAGTAGAGAAGAAGAAGATTTTCAGCCTCTCACCTTGTGTGTTCTCTATTAGGGTTTTGTGAGTGTGTGTGTGTGCTTGCAAGAGCTCAAGCTCTCTTCCCCCCTGCATCTTTTCATGGTATCAGAGCTTGGTTCGTGCTAAGGGCTGAGCTGCAAGCAAGAGAACCACAGGAAGCGGTACGAGGGTAAGAGCTTCAACTACTCTTCCCTATTGTGTTGGTGACTACACCCTTGTCGGGAGCTCTACGGGAGGCACCGGCAAACGGTCTCTGATTAAGGAGCTTTCTTCACGGAAGTAAAGCTATAGGTCAACTATACAGTCCTTTGGGCCGAAAACGCATTTCGGGCGCGTCTGGACCTCCGTTTTTCAGAAAGCAGGCGATTTCGAGCACCGCGGGTAAGTCGTCGATTCTCTGCAGAACTCTGTTTTAAGTACTGCAGGAAGACAGATTGACTGTGCAGACACTGTGGGTACTGCAAAGAGGTCTACAGTTGCCATTGGGTGTATGTATGCACATTGAGGTCACTGGTTGTGACATTTGAGTGGACTGCAGTACCGCTGTGCAGAAAATACAGCAGTTGTGCAGGAAAAACCAGAGTGCAGGTTCTGGTAAAATTGTGTATTTGGCAAGATGTCAAATGATGGGATAACTCAGATTGTGGCTGAGAAGCTGGATAAGAATAACTTCCATGCTTGGAGGTTCAGGTTAACGAATTTCCTGATGGGAAAAGGCTATTGGGACTACATAGAAGGTGAGCATGAAGAGGCACAGGAGATACCGGATATAAATCCGACTGCTGCAAATGTGAAAGAGTTTAAAGACTGGAACCAAGGAGCCAGGAAAGTAATGTATTGGCTTTCCATTAGTATACAGGACACCATGATTGGGCACATTCAGGATGCCAAGTCCCCCAAGGAGGCGTGGGACACCTTGGTAAAGCTTTATGAAACAAATACCAAGGCACGTAAGATACAGTTGAAGAATGAACTTCATACTGTGGAGAAAAAGAGCATGTTTGTGAATGACTATGCGTTGAAGATAAAGGGTATTGTGGAATCCCTTGCATCTATTGGTGTGTCAGTAGATGATGATGATAAGGTGGAAGTCTGTCTACGTGGTCTCGGGCCACAATACAAGGCGTTTAAGACGTCTATTCAGACTCGGGAAAACATTCCCAACTTTACAGATTTGATGTCTATGCTGATTATCGAAGAGAAGAACTTGGGTGAAGACCAACAGTCTTCACAAAGCAAAAACAGTTCAAAGCAACAGGCCTTCTACACGAGTTCAGGAAGAGGACGAGGTAGAGGAGGCCGTGGACGCGGTCAAGGAGGTGGCCGAACAGGTAATCAAAATTATGGCCAGCAGCAGCAGCAGCAACAACAACAGTCCCAGAATCAACAACAACAACAACACGCAGGTGGAAGAGGCAAATTCAGAGGCAGGGGGAGTCAAAGAGGCCGTGGAAATTGGCAAAAGCAATATAATGATGCACGTGAATGCTATTACTGTGGTAAGCCTGGACATGTGCAGCCAGAATGTTATAAGAAGCAGGCTGACATGCAAAATGGGAAAGTGCAGCAAAACAACTATGCATCCTCAAGCAGAAATAATGAGGATAATGAAAGGTTGTTTGTTATGCAGCATGTTGTGAATGCCATGTCTGAAAATGTTGATGCAGCACAAAAGGATAATGTATGGTATGTGGATTCAGGCACTTCGAACCACATGACGAGTCATGGGGAGTGGTTCAAGGAGATGAAAAACCCGAAAAGACCAGGTTTTGTGGAAACAGGGGATGACACTGCTCATCCAATTGCCCACGTTGGAGATGTGCCATTGTCTATGCAAGATGGCAAAGTGAAGTACCTTGCAGATGTACTTCATGTACCGAACATAACAAAGAATCTGGTTTCAGTTGGTCAGATGATTGAGCAGGGTTTGCAGGTTCGGTTTAACCCTGATGGATGTTATGTTGAAGATTTTAAAGACAAGTGCAGGTTGGTTGCAAAAGGCAACAGAGTGGGCAGAATGTTTACGTTGGATGTAGATATGCCTGAGATGAGTGCTGCGATGTTTGCAAATGGTTCAGGAATTGTTGCAGACACAGACATATGGCATAAAAGAATTGGACATGTAAATGTGCAGAGATTGAAGTCTATGCAGACAAAAGGAATTATGACAGGGCTGCCAAAATTTAAAGTGGAAGGTATGCAGAAAATATGTGAAGCATGCCAATTTGGGAAGCAAACAAAGCATGTGTTTCCACGTAACAGATATGTGAGCAGAAATGCACTAGATGTTGTGCATTCAGATGTATGGGGTCCTACGAAGACCATATCTATGGGAGGCTGCAGGTACTATGTGACTTTCATTGATGACCACACAAGGAAAGTGTGGGTATATTTCATGAAAGAGAAGAGTGAGGTGTTCACTCACTTTCAGAATTTCAGAGTTTTGGTTGAAAAGCAAACAGGGAAATATGTAAAGTGCCTAAGGTCAGATGGAGGGGGAGAGTACTTCTCCAATGAGTTCTCTAAATTCTTGAAGAAGAATGGTATTCGGAGACAGTTTACATGCAGATACACTCCGCAGCAAAATGGAGTTGCTGAGCGGAAAAACAGGCACATTGCTGAGATTGCGCGAGCATTGATGGAAGAGAAGAATATGCCGCATTGCTATTGGGCTGAGGCTGTTTCTACAGCAGTATACATCATGAACAGGACTCCAACTGCTGCAGCCATACATGATGTAACTCCAGAGGAGAGGTTTACTGGTAGAAAACCAGATTTGTCTCATCTGAAAGTCTTTGGATGCATTGCATATGTGCATGTGCCAGATGAGCTCAGAACTAAGCTGGATCCAAAAGCTGAAAAATGTGTGTTTATTGGATACTCCCTTGAGCAAAAGGGATACAGGTGTTATAACCCTGCTACACGTGAGTTGAGGGTAAGCAGGGATGTTGTCTTTGATGAGATGAGCAGCTGGTATGCTGCTGAAAAAGAAGCTGTTGGGGCTGATGTGAGTGGAAGTGTGGTTGCACAGAATGCAAGTCAGCAATCACAGTCTTTGAGTGGACTAGGAGAGTCCTCATCTAGTGGGTCTGTTGATAGACCATGGAGTGGCAGGCTGCGTCATAATACCAGTCCTACAAATGTGATTACTACATCACGTAAAGGAAAAGAGAAAGTGGTTGAGCCCCTTGGTATGCCTGACATTTCTGCAGGACATTCTCATGTTGATGGAGAGTCTAGTGGCTCAGATATGAGCCTTGATGAGGAGCTTGGGATCCCAGCTATGAGAACACCTAGTGTAAAGAAGGCTATGGAAGCCATGAATGAAAAGCTGTGAAGATCTGGGAGAGTGAGAAATCCTGTGCAGAGATTTACCTATGATGGTTATGTGGCACATCACTATGCATATATGGCAAAGGTTGTGCAGGTTGTTGAGCCCACATGCATTGATGAGGCTGTTGGAAATGTGTGTTGGGAGAAAGCTATGGATGCACTATATGGAAATGAAACTTGGGATTTAGTGCAATTGCCTGAAGGCAAGAAAGCCATTGGATGCAAGTGGGTGTACAAAGTTAAACATAACAGTGATGGAAGCATAAACAGGTACAAGGCTAGATTGGTAGCCAAAGGATATGCGCAGACATATGGGATTGATTATGAGGAAACTTTCAGCCCAATTGCCAAGATGGCAACGGTGAGAGTTGTGATAGCAGTGGTTGCGTCAAAGCAATGGTCTTTACATCAGATGGATGTAAAGAATGCATTCTTGCATGGGGATTTGCAAGAAGAGGTGTATATGTTGCAGCCACCTGGTTATGAGGATGAGGGTCACCCCGAGCATGTTTGCAGGTTGAAGAAAGCCTTGTATGGCTTAAAGCAAGCACCAAGAGCATGGTCTGACAAGATTTCTGAATATCTTGTCACTATTGGCTTTCATGTAGCTAATGCAGATTTCTCATTGTATGTGAGACATGGTGATAGAGGCGTTGTGCTTGTTGTCATCTATGTAGATGACTTGATCATTACGGGGGACCATGATGCAGAGATCTTTGATGTAAAGATCTTGCTTAGACAGAAGTTTGAGATGAAGGATCTGGGGGAGCTCAGATATTTCTTGGGCATTGAGGTGATTAGGTCACCACATGGTATTGGATTACTGCAGAGACAGTATGGCTTGGACATGTTGTCCAAGTATGGTATGACAGGCTGTAAGCCTATTTCTGTGCCATTGGATCAGAATGGCAAGTTGAGTGCAGATTCAGGAGAGATCTTGGAGGATCCTACTATGTACAGACGCATAGTAGGAAGTTTGATCTACATGACGATCACCAGACCAGATTTGAGCTATGCTGTTGGGTTGGTGAGTCAGTTTATGCAGGTTCCACGAAAACCGCATTTGGATGCAGTGAGACGCATACTGAGGTATGTGAAGTCTACTTTACATTGTGGACTATTGATTGGGCTGGTAGTATCTCAGATAGAAGATCTACCAGTGGATTCATGTTTTCTTTGGGGAGTGCTGCTGTGACTTGGAGCAGCAAGAAGCAGCCTACGGTTGCTCTATCCAGTACAGAGGCCGAGTACAGAGGAGCTGCTATGGCAGCATGTGAGGTAGCTTGGTTGAGAAAGCTACTTGCAGATTTGGGTCTATCAGTGGATAGACATGTTGTCATTTTCTGTGACAACATTAGCAGTATACAGTTGGCCAGGAACCCAGTCTTTCATGCTCGTATGAAGCACATAGAGGTCCACTACCACTTCGTCAGAGAGAAGGTCTTGGCAGGAGATCTTGACCTTGTTTATGTCAGCACAGAGGATCAGGTAGCTGACATCTTCACCAAAGCATTGGGTACAGAGAAGCTCCGCAGATTCAGGGCTTCACTTGGTGTACATGAGATGGAGTTGAGCTCGAGGGGGAGTGTTGAGATATCGAGCTCGTCTAGTGAGGCAGTGGCCACTAATGACCCGCCTGGGGGATAGGCCCCACACTTACACCACTGGCATGGTTGGTGAGATCATGGGAGATATGCGGCCAGTGGGATGACAGGCTGTGTGACAGCCATTCTAGAGACTGGCATAGTTATAGCGCCAGCTCATTTAGTCAGGTTCACACTATAGAGAACCCGTGAATGTATTGGTTGAGTACCTTTCATATTATGTGTACTCTTATCTTGTATATGGTGTGTTGAGTGTTGAGTAGAGAAGAAGAAGATTTTCAGCCTCTCACCTTGTGTGTTCTCTATTAGGGTTTTGTGAGTGTGTGTGTGTGCTTGCAAGAGCTCAAGCTCTCTTCCCCCCTGCATCTTTTCAACCTCTTCCACCAGTACTGCTGCGCAGGAGAGAAAGGGAAGCAAAAGCTTCACAACGGCGACGACCCCTTGAAGTAGAACACAATCCATACCAAAGATATACCCTTGATGTCGGATACTCCTCCACCTGTCATTGTTATTATACCTTGGAGTAATCCTAATCAACCCTTAACCTCTCCATTCTCAAGTACTCCCTCGTCTCACCAGCCTCTGAACTTCCCAATGAAATCCGAACCTCACCACCCCTAATTGGAGCCGACTCCTCCATTTGGTGAATTGGGCAAAAAGTCAGTACAAAACCCGCAATGGGGTGCTAGAAGCATAGCCCATGGGTACAAAACCTATTTACAGGGTGCCCTCAATAAAAAATCTATTTGCCACAACCGTACCAAACTTGTCTACCTTTTGCCTACCTTTTGCCACGGTCGGCGGACCATTTGGAACTTCAATGTTGCCACCATGACAATACCAAACTTGCCACCCGTACCACTCAAAGCTCCAACTGCCTCACGACCATTCCATTCTCAACCCCTTTTTCCACGGTCGTACCATTATCCTTCAATGTTGCCATGGCTATTCCATCTTTAGCTCCAAATGCCACGCCCGTTTTCCAACCTCAACACTCAGCTAGTACGCCCATTCTAAGCAAATGCCATGCCCGTACTGTTGAAAAATACAAGTGAATAGGGTGTGTGTGGGAACAAGCTCTTGGATAGAGGCTGTAAAAGAGGAGATATAATTGTGAAAGAACCTGTGAAAAGGTGAGAAGAATCTACTGGGAGAGAATAATGGGTTGCATGAGGGAATTTAGGAGTGTGGAGATATTCTGGGAGATAATCAGGGAAAAGAGAGAGATGGAGAGAATCAGGCAAAAGGTGGAGATATTCTGGGAGTGAATTATGGAGAAATCAATGGGATTTGATGCTTGGATGTAAGCTCTATAAATTGAGGCATTGCCCTAATGAGAATTTGCTGGTTTTTGAGTATCCATGCCTACATTAATCTATTTGCTAATTATTCACTAATTACATCTTAATCATTTGCTAATCACTTTGTTAATGATGTTGATTCTAGTGTATGATCCACCATAGCTCATCATTATGCTCAAATTTCAACATGGTATCAGAGCCATGCCTAGAATCAATTAGGTTTATGAGCCCATTAGTTAATTAATGAGGATTAGTAGATAATTAGCAAAAAATTAAATTTTTAGTGAGTTTTCACTTCTCCCCTTCACCCCCAGCCAGTGGAGGATCTCTAGCATCCTGCACAGTCAAAATTAGGTCTTGAGCTTTTAACACAAGCTAGCTAACATCTTTAGCTTCATGCTCAGCAAGACGGCGCAGCAAACCGCGTAGAAACGAAGGAGAAATCGACGATGAAGTCAACGCAATTTTTTTCTGAGTAAACTGTAGATTTCTCCTTTCTCAAATCAAATTGCTTCAATTCCTCCTAGCCCAAGGGGTAATCAAGCATGCTCTACAAGCTGGTGAAGACAGAATTCAATTTCATCAAGGCTACAGTGAGATCCAAGCTCTTCATCAAATCTGCAGGTGACTTTGGTAAAACAGAGATTAAGCTTTCAATATTTGGTCAAATCTTGTGTTTCTTGTAATCCTCTACTAGACTCATTGCTATTGATACCTTTGAAAGCATTTGAGCTCATTTGAAGTGGAAGGCACCAGATTTGGACTCCCCGCATACTCTGTTTTCTGCACACAAAACAGAGCATTAATTTGCTAATCAGTGATTAATCAGTACTAATCACTGTATTTTGGTGCAATTGAGGGTTCAAATTAACCATTAGATATCTGATACAGATCCTTATAACTTTAGATTGCAAATCGGAGTTGGTTTGATACTCCAACCATCCCGTACAAATTGGTTACCCTTGATTTAATGTAATTTCTGGTAAAATTATGCTGATAAATTTGTGAAAATCATCATTTTGCATTTAACCCTTGGTTAATGCCTGTAAATCTCACTCAAATTCAAGATTATTCACAGCCAGAGTTGCATTTTGGAATGTGCATGAGAATGAATGCTATACGCATTATGTATTGGGCACATTGCATCAGTGTAAAAATGGGAAAAGACACTGCCCTTGTCTAGATTAAGGCAAGAGGTAAGACCTCCCGCATAAATTTGGGTTTGCATTGCATACTGACACAAGATAAACATAAAAAGCCCAAAGGAACTGTTAGCAAAACATTAAAACATGTTGCTCACATGGAGCAAAATGACCTGACGGACGAGCTCATGGCCCCAGCCATGAAAGAAGAAGAATATCTCTTCCCAAGAAGAGGATCCACACCAAGAAGATCTGAAGGAAGACATGGACACGAGAAGAAAAGCTGCCACAAGAAGAGAAGCTACCCCGAGAAGACTGAAAGAAGAGACGGATGCGTGGAGAGAAGCTGCCAACACGAGAAGAAGACTGAAGACAAGAGAAGATGTGAGGCTCCAAAGAGTGAGGAGCCATGTGAAAATCTCTGAGAGAGAGAGAGAGACCCCACAACCCAATGTAACCTACCCCAATAAAGTAAAACCACCTCTGAGCCACCGATGATGTAGGCCACGTGGTAGATGTATGTGTGAGCACTTTAGTCAAGGTCGCGGGCACTTATAGTAGCCTTGGACACATAGAGAGAGAGAGTGTCAAGGACTATGGAGTTTAGGGACTTGAGGCACTAGTCGCAGACTGTCAAGTAAGAGAGAAACTTGATACAGGGTCCAGGTGTGCTGAGATAACTTGAGGGGAGGAGTAGACACTAGTCGCGGACTACCGAGTAAGGGGAGGCAAACTTGGTATAGGGTCTAGGTGTACTAGGAGTATTCACTTGAGGGGAGGTGTTGAAAAATACAAGTGAATAGGGTGTGTGTGGGAACAAGCTCTTGGATAGAGGCTGTAAAAGAGGAGATGTAATTGTGAAAGAACCTGTGAAAAGGTGAGAAGAATCTACTGGGAGAGAATAATGGGTAGCATGAGGGAATTTAGGAGTGTGGAGATATTCTGGGAGATAATCAGGGAAAAGAGAAGAGGTGGAGAGAATCAGGCAAAAGGTGGAGATATTCTGGGAGTGAATCATGGAGAAATCAATAAGATTTGATGCTTGGATGTAAGCTCTATAAATTGAGGCATTGCCCTAATGAGAATTTGCTGGTTTTTGAGTATCCATGCCTACATTAATTTATTTGCTAATTATTCACTAATTACATCTTAATTATTTGCTAATCACTTTGTTAATGATGTTGATTCTAGTGTATGAATAGCTCATCATTATGCCCAAATTTCAACACGTACCAAACGAAGATCCAACTAGTATGCATGTACCATTCAGATGGTATATTCAGATGGTATGCCCATTTCTTGGGAATGCCACACTCGTACCATCCTCTTGCCCACGGCTTTTGTTGAAATATATAAGTGAATAGGGTGTGTGTGGGAACAAGCCCTTGGATAGAGGCTGTAAAAGAGGAGATTTAATTGTGAAAGAACCTGTGAAAAGGTGAGAAGAATCTACTGGGAGAGAATAATGGGTAGCATGAGGGAATTTAGGAGTGTGGAGATATTCTGGGAGATATTCAGGGAAAAGAGAAGAGGTGGAGAGAATCAAGCAAAAGGTGGAGATATTCTGGGAGTGAATCATGGAGAAATCAATGGGATTAGATGCTTGATGTAAACTCTATAAATTAAGGCATAGCCCTAATGAGAATTTGCTGGTTTTTGAGTATCTATGCCTACATTAATCTATGTGCGTATTTTTCACTAATTATGTCTTAATCATTTTGCTAATCACTTTGTTAATGATGTTGATTCTAGTGTTTGATCCACCATAGCTCATCATTATGCTCAAATTTCAACATGGTATCAAAGCCATGCCTAGAATCAATTAGGTTTATGAGCCCATTAGTTAATTAATGAGGATTAGTAGATAATTAGCAAAAAAACAAAATTTTAGTGAGTTTTCACTTCACCCCTTCACCCCCAACCAGTGGAGGATCTCTAGCACCTTGCACACATAGAATTAGGGCACAAGCTTCTAGCACATGGTAGCCAACTCCTTTCGCTACAAGCTCATCAAAAAAACGCTGCAAACCGCCACGTATATGCGCCGATTTTCGCCGATTGAAGGGCGCCATTTTTCTGAGGAATTTTTGCCATTGCTACTTCATCAGGTCAAATCCTTCTAATTCCTCGTAGCCCAAGGTGTAATCAAGCATGCTCTACAAGCTGGTGAAGACAGAATTCAATTTCATCAAGTCTACATTGAGATCAAAACTCTTCATCAAATCTGCAGGTGACTTTGGTAAAACAGAGATTAAGCTTTCAATATTTGGTCAAATCTTGTGTTTCTTGGCTTAATCCTCTACTAGACTCATTGCTATTGATGCCTTTGAAAGCATTTGAGCTCATTTGAAGTGGAAGGCACCAGATCTGGACTCCCCGCATACTCTGTTTTCTGCACACAAAACAGAGCATTAATTTGCTAATCAGTGATTAATCAGTGCTAATCACTATACTTTGGTACAATTGAGGGTTCAAATTAACCATTAGGTATCTGATACAGATCTCTATAACTTCAGATTGCAAATCGGAGTTGGTTTGATACTCCAACCATCCCGTACAAATTGGTTACCCTTAATTTAATGTAATTTCTGGGAAAATTATGCTGATAAAAATTATGAAAATCATCATTTTGCATTTAATCCTTGGTTAATGCCTGTAAATCTCACTCAAATTCAAGATTATTCACAGCCAGAGTTGCATTTGGAATGTGCATGAGAATGAATGCTATACGCATTATGTATTGGGCACATTGCATCAGTGTAAAAATGGGAACAGACACTGCCCTTGTCCAGAATAAGGCAAGAGGTAAGACCTCCCGCATAAATTTGGGTTTGCATTGCATAATGATACAAGATAAACATAAAAAGCCCAAAGGAACTGTCAGCAAGAAATTGAAACATGTTGCTCACATAGAGCAAAATGACCTGACGGACGAGCTCATGGCCCCAGCCATGGAAGAAGAAGAATATCTCTTCCCAAGACGAGGATCCACACCAAGAAGATCTGAAGGAAGACATGGACACGAGAAGAGAAGCTGCCACAAGAAGAGAAGCTGCCCCGAGAAGACTGAAAGAAGAGACGTACGCGTGGAGAGATGCTGCCACGACAAGAAGGCTGAAGACAAGAGAAGATGTGAGGCTCCAAAGAGTGAGGAACCATGTGAAAATCTCTGAGAGAGAGAGAGAGAGAGAGACCCCACAACCCAATGTAACCTGTCCCAACAAAGTAAAACCACCTCTGAGCCACCGATGATGTAGGCCACGTGGTAGATGTATGTGTGAGCACTTTAGTCAAGGTCGCGGGCACTTATAGTAGCCTTGGACACATAGAGAGAGAGAGTGTCAAGGACTATGGAGTCTAGGGACTTGAGGCACTGGTCGCGGACTGTCAAGTAAGAGAGAAACTTGATACAGGGTCCAGGTGTGCTGAGATAACTTGAGGGGAGAAGTAGACACTGGTCGCGGACTACCAAGTAAAGGGAGGCAAACTTGGTATAGGGTCTAGGTGTGCTAGGATTATTCACTTGAGGGGAGGTGTTGAAATATACAAGTGAATAGGGTGTCTGTGGGAACAAGGCCTTGGATAGAGGCTGTAAAAGAGGAGATGTAATTGTGAAAGAACCTGTGAAAAGGTGAGAAGAATCTACTAGGAGAGAATAATGGGTAGCATGAGGGAATTTAGGAGTGTGGAGATATTCTGGGAGATATTCAGGGAAAAGAGAAGAGGTGGAGAGAATCAGGCAGAAGGTGGAGATATTCTGGGAGTGAATCATGGAGAAATCAATGGGATTAGATGCTTGATGTAAACTCTATAAATTGAGGCATAGCCCTAATGAGAATTTGCTGGTTTTTGAGTATCCATGCCTACATTAATCTATGTGCTAATTATTCAGCTAACTACGTCTTAATCATTTGCTAATCACTTTGTTAATGATGTTGATTCTAGTGTTTGATCCACCATAGCTCATCATTATGCTCAAATTTCAACAGCTTTGTCCTTCTGTGAAAACTATATATATGAGCCCACCCTCTCATTTCCTCACTTTCAGCTTTTAGCCTACCTGAACTCTTGCCAATTTTTTTCTCAACCTTTCCCTTTCTGACCACCCTCCCTCACCCATGGCTGACACATCAAACTCCTACCTAGAGGTCATCAAGCACCCCACCCTCAGGAAGAAGTGTTGGGGCCAGGGTTGCCTTCGAGGAGTATGCCTGCCACCCATCGACCCAATTATCACACTTGAGGGGGGGGGACTTATGAAGCAAGTCAACGGCCACACGGTCCACTCCTTTATGAAAAACAATGATAAAGTGGAGCATAAGCTATTGTATTTCACTAGACCATGCTACATGGCCATTACAGCTGATCCAGTTGGCCTGCCTAGAGCAATTGGGGCTCGGAGACCTACCCACTATATGGAGCCATGGTGGGGACCTGACCTACACAACTATCTATACTTTATAGAGACCTACAATTCCAACCAGGCATCACGTCAAGTGCTGGTGACAATGAAGGAAAAGTGCAGATAGTACATCTTATTGTTGAGCTGATTAGAGAAGCCCTCCACCTCCCCCGACTAGACCAATCATACGTGCGGCTCCCCAATGGCCCATGGTTGACTAAGGGAATTTTCAGGGGCAGCACCACCAAAGACGGCGTGGAATGGAGCAACATCACTCATGAGGAACTTGTGATGCTAGCAAGAGCACTATCCCTTTTATTGAACACACGGTGGACTGACAGATTTAGTAGATGCAGCCTATCGATCTTGGCTAGAGTCCACAAGGGGATGCCCATCAACTAGTAGAATATTTTCATAAGGAGTTGCATGTAGTTTGTTTGAACCCCCACAAAGCAAGCTTGCAACTGCCACCCTCCTCACCACACAAAGGTCATCTACCATGCCATTGGATCAGAGAAGCTTCCCAGGGTAGTGCAGCTCAGTGGACCTGATGTAGTCCCCATCTCTCAGCCTCCCCCCCAATACTCTCCCCAATCACCACCAAAGCACCATCACTTGGACCCCAAAGACAAAGAGCCCATTCCCCCCCAATCCAGCTAGGGCCCCACCCCCGAAAGAGCAGGAAGCTGAATGTGAGATCCCACTGCCCCCTCCACGCATCGGATTCCCGATTGCTGGCAGCGGAAGAAGCTCCCTCTTGCGTGGGGCAGGGTTTCCCACTCGAGGCCTCACCCTCGAATGTCCGGGCACGAGACTAAGCTGGTGGTCATTTCGAAAACCAAAACCGAGAAAATTTCCCGTACCCGAAAAATGGGGACGATTCCACCTTTTTGAATTTCTTAACGAATTTTCTAAAGGGGTCAAGAGACTAGACTAATGTAATAGTTTTCTAAAGGGGTCAAGAGACTAAACTAACCTTCATCTAAATAAACCAAATAGAAGGAAAACTATATCAACGCTTTTTTCCTAATTGAATCAGGCACAGCCATTGATCTATTCATTTGAGAAGTCTTCAGGCTTTTATTTAACTACTCAAGTTCTAAGCGTATTCCTATTAAACAATTTTATTATTAAAACTCTACTGATTCCAGCCTATCCGGCCCATGGGTTAGCCACCACCCATTAGCCACCACCCAACCACTAGAATTGGTAGAACCAGACAAGTACTCACCCACCCATAATTAAATTCCTTTCTTAACTTTAGCTTTAGAAAACAGGTACGCACACACTCCTCTTTAAACTTGAACTTTTAAAATGATCCATTGAACTTTTAAAATGATCCATTGAACAAACAATTATTGATTACAGTTATTGAACAAACAGTTATTGATTACAGATATCATAACTCAAAATTTCCATCCAGTTCCTTGTTTCTCAAAAATAGGTATCACTCTGGACTCTCCGTCTCGAGACCAGCTGGTCAAAACGAGATCCAGTAACAGACTACAATAAATTTTTTCCCCAATTGCTGGCAGCGGAAGAAGCTCCCTCTTGCACAGGGCAGGGTTTCCCACTTGAGGCCTCGCCCTCGAATGTTCGGGCACGAGACTAAGCTGGTGGTCATTCCGAAAACCGAAACCGAGAAAATTTCCCGTACCCGAAAAATGGGGACGATTCCACCTTTTTGAATTTCTTAACGAATTTTCTAAAGGGGTCAAGAGACTAAACTAACCTTCATCTAAATAAACCAAATAAAAGGAAAACTATTAGAGACTTAACTTGAAGAAATCAACGCTTTTTTCCTAATTGAATCAGGCACAGCCGTTGATCTATTCATTTGAGAAGTCTTCAGGCTTTTATTTAACTACTCGAGTTCTAAGCGTATTCCTATTAAACAATTTTATTATTAAAACTCTACTGATTCCAGCCTATCCGGCCCATGGGTTAGCCACTACCCAACCACTAGAATTGGTAGAACCAGACAAGTACTCACCCACCCATAATTAAATGCCTTTCTTAACTTTAGCTTTAGAAAATAGGTACGCACACACTCCTCTTTAAACTTGAACTTTTAAAATGATCCATTGAATAAACAATTATTGATTACAGTTATTGAACAAATAGTTATTGATTACAGATATCATAACTCAAAATTTCCATCCAGTTCCTTGTTTCTCAAAAACAGGTATCACTCTGGACTCTCTGTCTCGAGACCAGCTGGTCACAGCAACGAGATCCAGTAACAGATTACAATAAAAAAAAAAATTTCGTCATCATACATATATATCTTCCACGACATACGCATGGGTGTCCTAAGCACTGTGAGCCTGTGCATCGCCTGGTCAACCCCTCCAGGTTCCTCCTTAGGTGTCCTGGCACTTCACTCAGGGACCGCTTCGTCGGTCCTCGCCCATCATACCGAAAGCACACCATTTTTCACCATACCGAGGCTGGTCAAGACCTGGGCAGGTTTTTGCCGCGTGAGCCATCCTTTGAACACTCCCCGCCGCCAGCTGTTGCAACCAAACTTCCCTTAGAAAAACACATATACCAAATGCTCCCTCCAGCATTCTGGTGTAAGACAGTCCTTTAAGAAAACAGGGTTTCTATGCAAGTTTTTTGTTTTGATTTTCTTTGAATATAATGAGTATATCTTAAATCCGTATCCAAGACTTCTAGATCGCAGGTCTGAATTCATAATTCCTTGAATTCTGTAACCTTGATCCTCAGATCAAAATCAAAGGGTCTCAACTTAGTTTCAGATTTGGTGGGTGATTTGAGTGTATTTTTCTTGAACTGGTCACATCGTTTTTCCTTGAAACTGACGAAGGATTTTGGTCTTGGTCAATGTCTCATTCTGGTGAAAGTAACACTTTTATAATAATTAAAAAAATTCTTTTATGCATCACTTTATGCATAAAAGTCAATATTGATGAAAGTAACACTTTTATAATAAAATTATTTCCAATATGCATCTTTCTATGCATAGAATTAGAATAACACTTTTAGAATACACAAACGAAGGGGATTCGCATCCACGGCCTCCTCTACCTCGTCCTCTTCCTGAACTTGTGTAGCAGGCCTATTGCTCTGAACTATTTTTGTTTTGTGAAGACTGTTGGTCTTCACCCAAGCTCTTCTCTTCTATAATCAACATAGACACCAAATCTGTGAAATAAGGAATGTTTTCTTGAGTCTGAATAGACGTCTTGAATGCCTTGTATTGTGGTCCGAGACCACATAGACAGACTTCCGCCTTATCATCATCATCTACTGAAACACCAATAGATGCAAGGGATTCCACAACACCCTTGATCTTCAATGCATAGTCATTCACAGACATACTCTTTTTCTCCATAGTATGAAGTTCATTCTTCAACTGTATCTTTCGTGCCTTGGTATTCGTTTCATAGAGTTTTACCAAGGTGTCCCACGCCTCCTTGGGGGACTTGGCATCCTGTATATGCCCAATCATGGTGTCTTGTATACTGATAGAGAGCCAATACATAACTTTTTTTGCTCCTTGGTTCCAATCCTTGAGCTCTTTCACATCTGCAGCAGTCGGATTGATCTCCGGTATCTCCGGTGCCTCTTCATGTGCTCACCTTCTATGTAGTCTCCCAGTAACCCTTTCCCATAAGGAAATTTGTCAACCTGAACCTCCAAGCATGGAAGTTGTTCTTGTCAAGCTTCTCAGCAGAAACAATCTGGTTTATGCCATCATTTGACATCTTGCCAGACACACAAATTTACTAGAAACAGCACTCTAGTGGTTTATCTTGCACAAACTGCTGTATTTTCTGCAGCGGTACTATACTACACTCAAATGTCACAACCAGTGACCTCAATGTGCATACATACACCCAATGGAAATTGCTTGACCTCCTTGCAGTACACACAATGTCTGCACAACCAATCTGTCTTCCTGCAGTTCTTAAAACAGAGTTCTACATAGAATCGATGACTTACCCGCAGTGCTCGAAATCGCCTGCTTTTCGAAAACGGAGGTCGTAATGCACCCGAAACGTGTTTTCGGCTTGAAAAATTTTGTCCAATAGGACTTTATAGTTGCCCTATAGCTTTACTCTCGCTAAGAAAGCTCCTCAATCAGAGATCGTTTGCCGGTGCCTCGCGTAGAACTCCTGACAAGGGTGTAGTCGCCAACACAAATAGGGAAGAGAAGCTCTTACCCTCGTACCACTTCCTGTGCTTCTCTTGCTTGCAGCTCAACCCTTAGCATGAACCAGGCTCTGATACCATGAAAAGATGCAGGAAAGAAGAGAGCTTGAGCTCTGGCAAGCACACACACACTCACAAAACCCTAAAAGAGAACACACGTGTACACTCACAAAACCCTAAAAGAGAACACACTCACTCACAAAACCCTAAAAGAGAACACACAAGGTGAGAGGCTGAAAATCTCCTTCTTCTTCACACAACATTCAACACACCATATACAAAGATAAGAGTACACACAATATGAAAAGGTACTCAACCAAATACATACTAGGGTTCTCTATAGTGTGAACCCAACTAAATGAGCTGGTGCTATAACTATGCCAGTCTCTAGAATGGCTATCACACAGCCTGTCATCCCATTGGCCGCATATCACCCATGATCTCACCAACCATGCCAGTGGTATAAGTGTGGGGCCTATCCCCCAGACGGGTCATCAGTGTCCACTTCCTCACTAGATGAGCTTGATATCTCAACAGTAACGAGCTTAACACTATTCCACGTTGCGACGTTAAGATGTAATTGTATGTGTCCTAGTTCAAATTGTCACAAGTATCAATGTAAAGAGACGATGTATAAGGAAAGAGACAATATGTGAGATATCGATAGAGAGAAAGTGTGTGTATGTGTGAGGAAGGGAGGGAGGGAGAGAGAGAGTGTGTGTGTGTGTGAGAGAGAGAGAGTGTATGTATGAGAGAGAGAGAGAGAGAGAGAGAGAGAGAATGTATGAGGGAGAATTAATAGAGTGTATGTATGAGGGGGAGAGAGAGAGTGTGTGTTTATGAGAGAGAGAGAGAGAGAGAGTATGTGTGTGTGTGCATGAGTGTATGTATGAGAGAGAGAGAAAGAGAGAATATTTTGGCCTAATTAGGTCTCTAATATATAATATAATCTCATGTGTTTCCCGTTGCCTCCCCGTTGCGCGCAATGAAAAAAAATTCCAGTTGAGAGCGCGCATAAGCGATGACGGGCATCATTTATGAGACACTTAAAATGTCGCTTATGCGACACTTTTTATGTCGTTAAATGTGTCATTTAGACAACATCCCACAGCGATGTTGTTTGCAACACAAAAAGCGTCGCATAAGCAAAGTTTTATTGCATCGCATAAGCGAAGTTTTATTGCGTCGCTGCCAACCCGATATGTTGTAGTCTCTCTCGCTTGCTCGCTCTCTCTCTCTCTCTCTCTCTCTCTCTCTCTCTCTCTCTCTCTCTCTCTCTCTCTCTCTTGTATAATAGAAGATATATTACCCACTGCCCCCTCCGCGCACCGGATTTCTGATTACCGGCACCGGAAGCAGCTCCCTCATGCGCGGGGTAGGGTTTCCCTCTCGGGGTCTCGCCCTCGAATGTCTGGGCACGAGACTAAACTAGTGGTCATTCCGAAAACCAAAACCGGGAAAATTTCCCATGCTGCCCAGAAAGCGAGGACAATTCCACCATTTTGAATTTCTTAACGAATTTTTCTAAACGAGGTCAAGACTGAACTAATCTTCATCTCTGAATAAACCGAATAGAAGGGAAACTATAACATACTTAACTTGAAGGAATCAACGCTTTTTTCCTAATTGAATTAGGCACAGTCGTTGATCTATTCATTTGAGAATTCTTTAGGTTATTATTTAACTGTTTGAGTTCTAAGCGTAATCTTATTAATCAACTTTATTATTAAAACTCTACTGATTCCATCCGCGACCACCGCCCAACCACTGGAATAGTAGAACCAGACAAGTACTCACCCACCCATAATTGAAAGCCTTTCTTAACTTTTGCTTTAGAATACAAATACTCACACACTCCTCTTTAAACTTTAATTTATAAAACAATCCATTGACAAACAATTACTAGGTACAGATGTCACAACTCAAAATTTCCATTCAATCCTTATTTGTCACAAAACAGTATCACTCTAGACTCTCCGTTGAGACCAGCAGGTCAACAACGAGATCCAGTAATAACAGATTACAATAAGTTTCTCGTCCATCATACATATATATCTTCCACGACATACGCATGGGTGTCCTCGGCACCGCGAGCCCGTGCATCTCCTGGTCAGAACCCTCCAGGATCCTCCTTAGGTGTCCTGGCACTTCACTCAGGGACCACTTCGTCGGCCCTCGCCCATCGTACTGGAAGCGCACCATTTTAACCGTACCGAGGCTGGTCAAGACCTGGGCAGGCTTTGCCGCATGAGCGAAATGAATGGACATGTCTCATAGCATGAAAGGAATACTCTTTTACCTTGTACCACCCACTTGCTTGGGGATGGGTACCTTTATGATTCTTCTCCGTTTGGCCACGTGAACCAAACGGGGTACCTTGAAACCTATGGGTATTTGTTGTTGCAATCGCTTTAGTTGAGAGTGAGCTTTGGATTTTTCCCTCCATCTAGTTAAGGAGTGTATCCACTAAATCCTGGTGAACCTGTTCTGTTTCTTGTGCATGTGACTGCACGTCTTCGTCACCCTGGTCTCTATAATTTTGGTAAGCTCTTTCTCTTTGGTTCATGACACTGGGTGGTGGCGCACTCCCCTGTTTACCTGATTAAACAACTTTTTTTTGCCAGATGAATGTTGGTTGTTCTTTAACACTTGATGTAGCAATGGATTGGTTTTGTTTGTTCTTGGTCTCTTCCGTTGTCCTGAAGGTGCACAGTATAGGGTTTTGGATGGGTCTTATGGTAGCCATACTATTGGACTCCCTTGATAGTAGCCCTGTGCTACAAGTAAGTCCTTACAGACCCAGCGCTTTTGAATGTTAAGTTGAGTGCGGGCTTGCTTAGAATATTGCTTCCTATCCTTGGGGTGCCTACCTGGTCCGCTTCTTGTAGCATAGCCTTTTTGGCTGGATTCCCATGTGGACTTATCTGTTTTATAGTATCCTTGGGCTCGAAGATGGTTTTTGGGAATCCATTATTGACGTACTAGGTACTTGTGCTGCTTTGCTTGTGGTGTTCTTATATGGAGATGAGGCTATGACATGGATGCTTCCTCTGTTTTATGGCCTCTTCTTTTTTTTGGTACTGGCTGCTCTATGTCAAATGTCATTGCTTGTTTTCCTTTATTTAATGAACTCCATAATGACACAGTGATGGTATCTTTGCCATCATTAAGTTGCGCTACCAGTTTGTCCCATTGGATGTGACAATTATTGGCGCATATCCAGGATCTTCCCAGAATCATCTCTTTCTCCATGGATCCTACAGGCATGGATCCTGCAGGCATATCTTTCTCCATGGATCCTGCAGGCATTACAAATACCTTTCCACATAGGGGATTATTTCTTATAGAAATAGTAACACTAAAAAATCCCATGGTTTTTGTGGAATACACACTATGAACTTGCGCATTAGATACCTCAAGGTTGACAAATACACACTGTGAACTTGCGCATTAGATACCTCAAGGTGAGGTTTTCCTAGAGCTACCCATGTTTTATAGGAGATCAAGTTATGACTTGATCCCTATTAATCAATGCAATGCTTTTGGTATGACTCTTTTTTGTGGAAACTCTTACATTGAGATGTGCAGGCTCAATGTCTAGGTCTTCCTCCCAAGCAAGGTGAGTGAAGCCATGTTCACATGTAGCATTTTTCCCTGGAATCTCTGTTTTGCCTTGGCTTCCTTTGCCTTAGCTTCTTCTAGAGCTTGTCGGATTTTTTCTTCTAGAGCTTCTCCATTAGTTTCAGAAGATGCTCTTGTGCGAGAATTTTCTGGGTCAGGGGTCCGTAATACCTTTTGAGTTTGCTCCCATTGATATAACCTTCCATTTCTACTCCCTCGATGGTTTCAATTAGCGTGGTTCGTTCGATGGTGATGACTGAATCAATTCCAAACAATTGCCCTTATTAGATGTGCCTTCCACGTTTGAAGATCAATCTTTAGAATATGTGAATCCTTTCCAACATACACTTGATCTAACGTCCAATCATGCACCGATTTGGCTTCCCTCATATAAAAGTTCTACCCAAGATAATGTCATATGAATCCGGCTAGTGGCACAGAAAGTTCATTACAACAAATGTATGATGGTAGCAAAACGAAAAGACCTTAAGGCTGACGTTTTTCAATAAACCCCATAGGTCTTGTGTAAGATCCATGTCCCCACCGCACAACAATTTCAGGGGTGCTAGCAGTGGAAGTAGCACTTCTTGCGTGGGGCAGGGTCCCACACTCAGGGCCTCGCCCACGGATATCCGGACAAGAGACTAATCCATCGGTTTTTCCAAAACCGAACCCGAAAAAACTTCCTTTGCCCGGAAAGCACAGGCGATTCCTCCAGGATAATTTTTCTCTAACGTAGTCAAAAGCCTTAACTAACTGAACTGATCTGACAGAACCCGTAAGTTCCTTAGTCAGATCAGGGAAAAGATTGTACTTGGATCATAGACACCAACGCCTCTTTCCTCATTAAGAGGCACAGCCGTTGATTCTTTTCCATAGAATAATTTTTGACCGGGATTTACCATAATAGAATTAGGGATCCATCAGTGCAGCCTAACCCCATCCAGACCCATGGGTTAGCCAACTGCCCAACCACTATAGTGATGGGATCCAATTAGGAATTTGGTTAGGTTTTGTCCCGGGTACCAGGGAAAAGAGTTCCTAGGCCCCCTAGCCAGATGTTCATGCAAACATAAAACTAGTCACACCACTTATACACCCAATATGAAATTGCCTTTTTTCTCAGCATCAGTTATCTTTAAAACAATCCTTTAATGAAACCATTATGTCACTGATGATCACAATCCTCAAAATCTCTGGTTGAATCCTTATTTCCAATCATTCCTTCACCGGTGTACTTATGGCATCATTGGCAACCAGAACGCTCACCACCTATTCACACAGGGGCCTTTTCGATAGTTCCTAGCTCATAGTAACTGGAAATATATTCACATAACAAAATGGAATCTCCGTGGAAGATCAGCAAGATCAACCAACAGATCCATATAAAAGAGCCATGGACTCATCCGTTGAGGACCAGCAAAGTCAATCAACCAGATCTATGCTCGGTTCTAGAAAACAACTCTTACTCCTTGTTCCAATATCTTCCACGACGCACGTGTGGGTATCTTCGGCGACCCAGAGCCCGAGCATCGTATGGTCAGCACCCTCTAGGATCCTTCGCAGGTCACCTAGAGCTTCATTCATAGGCCGCTTCCTTGGTCCCTCATCCACCGTACCGGAAGCTCACCATTTAAATCGAACCGAGGCTGGTCAAGACCTCGACCGACCTTGCTACGTGAGATGTCCTCCATTGACTCTTCGTCTCAGCAGTTGCAACTTTATCAGTTAGATCTCCACGACCTTAATCACAAGACGGTCAAAATGCTTCCCCAACATTCTTGACATAAAACAGTCATTTACAAACAGGTCACAAATACAGTTTCTATATTGAACTTTCGTCTTTCCACATTATCCCTCATCAGTCTCATCAGTCCACATTACTTATTCCACATTATCCCTCACAGTCCACATTACTTATTCCACATTCCATTGATATGTGTACTCATTCCAATCACATCATTTTCCATCTCATCACCTCAGATTCATTGACATCACATATCATTTATTCACATCCCAATTTACATGTCATCACATCTCATCCATTCACTCATATCGACGACACATCCATTCACATACATATTCGCATTCATTATTTCACATACACATCCACATTCGTACATCCACATCCATCTCTACATCCATACATCCATTTTCACATCCACATTCATACATCCACATCCACATCCACATTCATACATCCACATCCACATCTACATCCATACATCCATTTTCACATCCACATTCATACATCCACATCCACACCTAATCCACATTCATACATCCACATCCACATCCATACATCCACATCCACACATCCGTTTCCACATCCACATTCACATTCGTACATCCACATCCACATCCACACATCCATTTCCACATCCACATTCACATTCGTACATCCACATCCACATACATACATCCACATCCACATCTACATCCATAAATCCATTTTCACATCCACATTCATACATCCACATCCATTCTTCGTTCATTTTCATCTATCTGATTCATTTCACATCCTCATATCTATTTATAGAATACAAGAGAATTCTTATTTTTGATATCAGATTTCTTTACCCATCTATTTATGCATGAATTTCATTTTAAGGAGAATAATACTTTCGAAATAAAAATCAATCTTTTATGCATAAATTCATTTGAAATGAGCATGACACTTTTGAATTAAAAATCAATCTTTCATGCATCTTCCTATGCATAAAATCAAAATTGATGAAAATAACTCTTTTGAACTAAAAATAGATTTCTTTACGCATCATTCTATGCATAAAATCAAAATTGATGATGAAAATAACTCTTTTGAACTAAAATAGATTTCTTTATGCATCATTCTATGCATAAAATCAAAATTGATGAAAATAACTCTTTTAGACTAAAATAGATTTCTTTATGCATCATTCTATGCATAAAATCAAAATTGATGAAAATAACTCTTTTGAACTAAAAATAGATTTCTTTATGCATCATTCTATGCATAAAATCAAAATTAATGAAAATAACTCTTTTGAACTAAAAATAGATTTCTTTATGCATCATTCTATGCATAAAATCAAAATTGATGAGAATAACTCTTTTGGATTAAAATAAATTCTTTATGCATCTTTCCATGCTTTAATCCAATTTAGTAGGAATTGCACTTTTAGAATAAAAGAATTTCTCTTATGCATCTAATTTATGCATAAAATCCATTTATGAGATGAAAATCTCACTTTTAATATAAAAAAATCTTTTATGCATATGTTTATGCATACAAATCATTTATGATGAAAATCACTCTTTTAATATAAAAGAATATCTTTTATGCATACAAATCATTTATGATGAAAATCATTCTTTTAATAATAAAGAATATCTTTTATGCATCTATTTATGCATAAAAAGTATTTATGATGAAAATCACACTTTTAATATTAAAAAATATCTTTTATGCATATGTTTATGCATTCAAATCATTTATGATGAAAATCAATCACTCTTTTAATATAAAAGAATATCTTTTATGCATCCATTTATGCATAAAAATCATTCATGATGAAAATCATACTTTTAATATTAAAAAAATATCTTTTATGCATACAAATCATTTATGATGAAAATCACTCTTTTAATATAAAAGAATTTCTTTATGCATCCATTTATGCATAAAAATCATTTATGATAAAAATCACACTTTTAATATAAAAAAATATCTTTTATGCATATGTTTATGCATACAAATCATTTATGATAAAAATCACTCTTTAATTATAAAAGAATATCTTTTATGCATCCATTTATGCATAAAAATCAATTATGATGAAAATCACACTTTTAATATAAAAAAATATCTTTTATGCATATGTTTATGCATACAAATCATTTATGATGAAAATCACTCTTTTAATATAAAAGAATTTCTTCTATGCATCTATTTATGCATAAAAATCATTTATGATGAAAATCACACTTTTAATATAAAAAAATATCTTTTATGCATATGTTTATGCATACAAATCATTTATGATGAAAATCACTCTTTTAATATAAAAGAATTTCTTTTATGCATCTAATTTATGCCTAAAATCTATTTATGAGAAAAATCACACTTTTATAATCAAGATAATAATTTCAATATGCTTCCTTCTATGCATAGAATTTGATTCTAAGGAAAGGAACACTTTTTTAATAAAATATTTTTAGTATGCATTTTCTTACACCTAGGATGAAAATTAACATTTTAAGAATACATATACGATGGGAATTACTCTTTTTGAATAAGAAAAAGTAAAACTTATTTTTTCACAATTTTAGAAAATTTTGCCATAACCTCTTTTGTATGGCTAACCATTTTTCAATTTTTAATTCTCTAAAATTAATTAGAAGTTCACCAAGAGTATTTAAATCATTCTAATGTAAACATTTTCTACTTATCAAAGAGAAACTTTATGAAAAACTTGATTTTATCCATTAATCATTCATCTAGGATAAAGAATGGTTGGATTTACTAAAGAAGAGAGGGGAATGCCTTTTTTCAATGAGGCATAACATCATAATCATTTTAGAGAAGACAAAAATCATAAAAAACTATAAAATGAAATAGAAAAGAGAAGAATCTCCAACTTACAAAGAGAATTTGAGAGCTTTCCTTTGGCTTGATGGTTTGAGGGATCTACTCTTGTTTGAAACAAGAGTGGCCACCAATCTTTAGAAGAGGGAAGGTCAAAAACTAATGAATTATGAGTGAGTTTTTGGCACTTGGGAGAAGCACGGTAACAGTGCAAAAAACACTATTAAGCTTCAACAAAGGGGGAGGCTTCTATTTATAGGAAAAAGTAAGCCTCTAACCAAGCAAACTGATTCTAGAATTTTCCAGATCAGTTTGGTCAATTTTTGACCATTTTTAGGTCAGTTTAGCTTACTTTTTGGATCTAGTTGAAAAAGGAGAGAGAAGAGATAAAAATATCTCATTATTTGGGAGTTTAAAACTCTCCCACACAAGTGAAATAGGCGCCTCGTGCATGAGGGCAATTCCCCCATACTGAGGTGTCAAAAATGCATCATTTCTTCTAAATATCTCTCTTTTTTAACTAATAACCTTGTCCTTAGTCAACTCTTCATCTTATGTGAGTATTTACTCATTTTTGGGAGAATTATCTTTATTTCTTTCATTTATCTCCTCCACACATTTGGATGAATCTTATTGGCCCATAGGAGCCTTAATTTAAAATTTTAAAAAAATCTTGACTCTCAGGATAAGGCCTCTTGAACAGATTATACTTGATTTCTAATGCACCTTCTAAAAATATTTTTGAACTTCTATTTCGGGGGTACTTATTTTAATAAGAAGAGATATTTTTTCATCCAAAAATATTTAAAAACTGAATCACCACTCTCTAGAAGATTTTCTCTCTCTAGGCCAAAACTGGTAGAAACAAGATCTTTTATATTTCTGAAGAGGGATTTGACTTCAGGGGAAGATACTGGACATCATGAGAGGCTGGGGAGGAATCTTACATTCTACCCCACTTAGAAAACACGAGATGTCCTCATCTTGCAGGTGGAGTATGATCTCTTTCATCTTCTTCTTCTTCTTCAATCACTTCCAGCGTTATTACCTTGGAAGTGGACGGCCGATTTGGAAACAACTCTCTTTGACTTCCCCTATTTTGAGGTGGAGGTCTTGCATTACTTTGGATTGAAACTGCAGGTTGGATAGAGGGTCTACCTCTGGGATTTCCCTGATTTTAGCAGATAGAACCCTGATTACTCTGGACGAAAGGGGCTGGAGTCTGGAATCTTGATCCCTGATTTTCTTGCCCTGAAAACCTTGATCCAAAAGGAGTTGGGCAATCCATACTGCGATGTCCAAATCCTTGACAGTTATAGCATTTCACTCTCTTGTTCAAGGGTGGAACTTCTGAAGTTGAAATCCAAGGGATTGAGTTTTGGGAAAAAGACATTTCTTTCATTCTGGAACTTCCCATATCCTGGGTTTGATCCTGATGTCTCTTATGCGAAGGAAGGTTGGAATCATCCTCTGGGAATGAAAGGTGATGGTGCTGGCTTTGGCGGGACTTTAACATCAAAGGTTTTGGCAAAATCCTTCGCCATCCAAACTGCTTCGGCCATGGAAACTGGCTTGGCATTCTTCACCAGGATATTCAAAGGTTCGTTCAGTCCTCGAATGAACCTGGCCATCAGCTATTCTACATCCAGTGGAGGCAAGTATCTGAGGACAAGGGAGAATGCTTGGTGATATGCTTCAATAGTTCTACTCCCCTGGGTTAACTCTAAGAATTCGTTCATCTTTGTTTCTAAAAAGTCGGGAGGACAGAACCTCGTCCTTAGGTAAATTTTGAGATCAGTCCAGGTTTGGGTATTTTGGTTGAGACGGTTTGTCTCGCAGTGGTTTCTCCATGCCACTCTAGCTGTCTCCACTATCTTCAGCCTTGCAAGAGCCATTTTGCTCTTCTCATTGTACCCGGTGACATCAAAGTATTCTTCCATTGATTCGATCCACTTCTCCACAGCCTCGCCCAAGTTTTCTTTTTCACCCTGGAAAGGTCCAGGCTGCGAACTATGAAGAGTTTTACAAACATCTAGGTCGAGCTCTTCTTCATCAAGTTGGGGGTTATCATTTCTACCACGACGACCTCGATCCATGTTCCTATCAATACGAAAATTTTTGTTAAGTTTCTTTATTTATGATTCAATCCGATTTTTGATTCAACTGATTCTGGGGTTCTTTAAATAGTTCGGCTCCCCACATAATCATGGGGTAAAGATACTCATATAGAACGCATTATCAGATAACAATTCATTTAGAATATCTCATTAATACCTTTATCACAATAATGGTCCATCAGACTGAATTTTTCCACCTGAAGAGTCCTCCATGGGGATTTCAATTTTTTAGATTTTTAATTTATCATCCCTTAACTTGATCCACTGATCAAAAGTTAACAGTAGCAATCTACCAGCACAATCCACTAAATTACAACCTATTAGTGCTTCTTGCTAAATTTTTGACATATTTGGTTTCTCGGTTGATCCTCATTAGCCAAATAGCTCTGATACCAACTGTAAGATCCCTATCCCCACCGCGCAACAATTTCAGGGGTGCTAGCAACGGAAGTAGCACTTCTTGCACAGGGCAGGGTCCCACACTCGGGGCCTCGTCCACGGATATCCGGACAAGAGACTAATCCATCGGTTTTTCCAAAACCGAACCTGGAAAAATTTCCTTTGCCCAGAAAGCACAGGCGATTCCTCCAGGATAATTTTTCTCTAACATAGTCAAAAGCCTTAACTAACTGAACTGATCTGACTGAACCTGTAAGTTCCTTAGTCAGATCAAGAAAAAGATTGTACTTGGATCATAGAGACCAACGCTTTTTTCCTCATTGAGAGGAACATCCGTTGATTCTTTTCCATAGAACAATTTTTGACCGGGATTTACTTTATCTAATGTACCATAACAGAATTGAGTCTCAGCTTAGGGATCCATCAGTGCAGCCTAACCCCATCCAGTCCCATGGGTTAGCCAACCTCCCAACCACTGTAGTGATGGGATCCAATCAGGAATTTGGTTAGGTTTTGTCTCGGGTACCAGGGAAAAGAGTTCCCAAGCCCCCTAGCCGGATGTTCATGCAAACATAAAACTAGTCACACCACTTACACACCCAATATGAAATTGCCTTTTTTCTCAGCATCAGCTACCTTTAAAACAATCCTTTAATGAAACCATTATGTCACTGATGATCACAATCCTCAAAATCTCTGGTTGAATCTTTATTTCCAATCATTCCTTCATCGGTGTACTTATGGCATCATTGGCAACCAGAACGCTCACCACCTGTTCACACAGGGGCCTTTTCGATAGTAACTAGCTCATAGTAACCGGCAATATATTCACATAACAAAATGGAATCTCCGTGGAAGATCAGCAAGATCAACCAACAGATCCATATAAAAGAGCCATGGACTCATCCGTTGAGGACCAGCAAAGTCAATCAACCAGATCCATGCCCGGTTCCAGAAAACAACTCTTACTCCTTGTTCCAATATCTTCCACCACGCACGTGAGTATCTTTGGCGACCCAGAGCTCGAGCACCGTATGGTCAGCACCCTCTAGGATCCTTCGCAGGTCACCTAGCGCTTCACTCATAGGCCGCTTCCTCGGTCCCTCATCCACCGTACCGGAAGCTCACCATTTAAATCAAACTGAGGCTAGTCAAGACCTCGGCTGACCTTGCTACACGAGACATCCTCCATTGACTCTCCGTCTCAGCAGTTGCAACTTTATCAGTTAGGTCTCCACGACCTTAATCACAAGACGATCAAAATGCTTCCCTAGCATTCTTGATATAAAATAGTAACAGGTCACAAATACAGTTTCTATATTGAACTTTCGTCTTTCCACATTATCCCTCATCAGTCTCATCAGTCCACATTACTTATTCCACATTCCATTCATATGTGTACTCATTCCAATCACATCATTTTCCATCTCATCACCTCAGATTCATTCACATCACATATCATTTATTCACATCCCAATTTACATGTCATCACATCTCATCCATTCACTCATATCGATGACACATCCATTCACATACATATTCGCATTCATTATTCCACATACACATCCACATTCGTACATCCACATCCATCTCTACATCCATACATCCATTTTCACATCCACATTCATACATCCACATTCATACATCCACATCCACATCCACATCCACATCCATACATCCACATCCACATCCACATCCACATCTACATCCATACATCCATTTTCACATCCACATTCACACATCCACATCCACATCCACACCTACATCCATACATCCATTTTCACATCCACATTCATACATCCACATCCACATCCACACATCGATTTCCACATCCACATTCACATTCTCTGATTTTATATTCACGTGATCACAAAAAATTTTTTGTTAATAACATGTGTTAACATGTTATTAACATGTTCACATGTTGACATGTTCTCAAAAAAGCCGGTGGCAAGCGACCTGGTAACCGGATAAAATCCTGCCGGGCTTTTGCTATACCCAGCGGGCCCGCCAGGATAAAGCAAAACCCGGCGGGTCCCTGCGAGGTCGTCATATAGCTCGGCGGGGTACAATTTCCTATATATATGGGCCCGGGGGGCCCTTTGAGAGTTCATTGCTGACAGCATACACAGGTAATGAAACTTGTGTGTGTGTGTGTATGTGGGTGTGTTCGTGCGGGCAACCGCCCACTGTCGCAATGCGCGGCAGGATGTGGGTGGTCCGCCACACGAGGGATGTGTGTGTGGGTGAGTTCGTGCGGGCAGCCGCCCATTGTCGCAATGCGCGGCAGGATGTGGGTGGCCCGCCACACGACTGGTGTGTGTGTAAGGCCATTCTTCGGAATGGTGCTTACCCTGGGGCACTTAGTCGGTAACGCGGCTAGTCTGTGTCCTATGGTAAGTATGGCACGCCGTAGCAGTACTAGTCGGTAACGCGGTAAGCATAGTATCGTTATGGCAATGTCACCTTCCCTTCCCTTCCCTTTGTCAAATGCGGACATATGGTCGGTAACGCGGCCAGTGTATGTTCGTATCCTATTGGTATTCCCATAGAATCGGGCGGCATTTTGTCGTTAACGCGGCAAGTTGGTGTCGTCCGCTAGTGCATAAATTGTTTTTTGCATATTGCGGCATTTGATCGTTAACGCGGTCGAAAAAGTGTCGTAAATTTGCTTGCATATTTCGGCATATGATCGTTAACGCGGTCGAATAAATGTCGTAAATTTGTTTGATTTGACTTGTATTGTTTTTATTGTGTTTGATCCATGCGATACTTGGTTGCTAACACGGCATGAGTATTTCATGGATCAAAATTTACATCATATTGTCTAAACGTTTTATTTTATAATATCGTGATTCGTAACTCGAAAAATATGAATATCTCTCTCTTCTTACCCCCCTCTCTCTCTCATGATACACTTCACAACTCTTTCTCTATCTCTCTCATGATTCACTTCACAGCACGATAGATGTGTAGATAATGATTTTTTTTTATTTCTCTTAAAATATACATAATTCTTAATAATTTCTTTTTTCTCCCTCTATTTACTTAAAAATTAAAACAGTACATTATTTTCCTCTTTTGGAACTCACAAAAACATTAAAAATGTCATCTAATGTTTCTTCTCTCTATCTGTCACAACTCTCTCTTCCTCTCCTCTCTCTCTCTCTCTCTCTCTCTCTCTCTCTCTCATGATACACTTCACAATTCTCTCTCTCTCTCTCGCAATGATACACTTCACAACTCTCTCTCTCTCTCTCTCATGATACACTTCACATCTCTCTCTCTATCACGATAGGTGTGTAGATGAGGATTGCTTTAGGATTACAAAACATTATTTTTTTCTCTTTAGGAACTCACAAAACTATAAAAAATGTCATTTAATTTTTCCTCTCTCTATCTGTCACACCTCTCTCTCTTCCTCCCCCTCTCTCTCTCTCTCTCATTCGATAATGTATACACTTCGTAAGTAATAATGCACTTGTTGCGGTTGTCTCACGTTTGATAATGTATTGCATGATGTTGAGTTCAGTAATATTGTTTAATATATTCTGTTTTTGTTTGATCATTGATAAGTAATGATACACTTGTTGCTGTTCTCTCACGTTTGATGATGTATTGGATGATGTTGAGTTCATTAAAATTATTTGATATTCCGTTTTTGTTTAAACATTGACGATATTGATATACTTGTTGCTGTTCTCTCACGTTTGCGTGATGTTGATTTCAGTAATGTTTGATATTCTGTTTTTTTGTGTTTAGTGATATTTGCTAGATTTACGAAGACGATCAACATGCTTTCCCCCGAAGAGCGTAAAATCGTTCTGCGAGCAATTCGCATTGAAGCGGTCATCACAGTGTCACAATGTGCTGATGATGTCGTCAAAAAGATCAATGAGTCTGAGATACTCATGCGAGATCTAATAGACCAAATATGGGAAAATGCACAGCGTCGGCTTCAAAGATACCATCAACACATAACACGAACCATTTTGGGGAGCATGCGTGTAGCATGCAGTGATCTTAGAGATGCTGCCCCGCCTGAAGCCAATATGCAACGTCTACAGTTATGGGACGTTGTATGGAGCGAGCAAAGAGCCAAGAGCAAGTGCATGAAGGCATTGGTGGATGCAGAGTCCCTCCCCAAAAGAGTGCGCATTGCCCAAGACGTCGCTGCAACATCCAGCCAGGCAGATGCAAGTGGTACAGGTGTCATTAATCGTACCATCTACAATTCTATGTGCACACATCTTATTGGCATCCCGCACGAGGCTCTGTTCGAAGGGCGAACAATAGGCTCCGGTGTTTTTGGCACAGTAAAAGAGTATACAGTTAAAGGTATATCATTTTTTCGGAGCACATTACTTTTTGCGGAAAGCACTACAAAGGAGAAGGCAGCGCCAAGTTCGAGAGCTTCCAGGCAGAGCAGGGTATGCAAGTGCTACATCCATCGATTATCCGGTGCATTGCCTTTACAAAAGAGGCTCCTTGGATCACTATTTTCCCGTACTATAATGGCGGCGCTCTTGGTGATACTCTTCTGAAGGTTCCCTTCAGATTCAGTGAGTTCACCAGAGCAATTTTCCATTTGGATCGAGGATGGAGACAACCCCCGCCTGATAATATCCCTTTAAGTCATCTAGAACTTTCGAAAAGAAAACAAATAGTAATAAGCAAGCCACATATTATGCATGCCCTGGTGGAAGGCCTAGCGGCAGCACATATGGCAGGAATTGTACATACCGACCTACATCCATTCAATGTAGTGTTGGATTTTACAAAAGAGCTAAAGCCACGCATAGGTATTATCGATTGGGGGTTGCTGCTGAGAGCGCCCAAAAAACGGGTGTCTCTCAATTTTGTATTTGAAGCAGACAAGAACCCTGAGAAGGTGGCACAGGCAGTCTCCTACGCAGACAGAGAGCGAAATAAATGGCCGTGGATAGCCCCAGAGCTTTATGATCCATTTTTGGCAGATGCATACACTCCTGCATCTGATGTTTTTGCCTTGGGATATTTATTACAAACTTTATATGACTTTTGGCAGAAAGTGCAAGAGTTGTGGATGGATAATAGTTCCCATGACAAAGTTACCATGGATACTATTATTCATAGAGTCAAAAATTGGATGTTTCTGCCTAATCGCGATGAGCGAAAATCAATTTTGCAAGTAGTTGAATTTTTTAGATCACTAAATACTGACCCAACGAGGGCACAACATCCTCTTGTAGAGCTATCGGTGTCATTTACCCCAACTTTGTAATGATACAGTATCAAGAGATTAAGTTTCAGGAATGGCATTTTGTTTCTCTCTTCAAAATTTGATGTGTCCAATGTTTCAAAAATTATCTCATTGAGTCTTTGCGATATCTCTCTCCTCTTGTAGTGTTTAAGTTTATGTTTTCTCTTCAAAATTTGATGTGCGCGCATTGTTTGAAGTGTTTTTGGAGTCAAGTGGATATTTCTCATCGAGTCTTTGCAATACATATCTCCTCTCGTGGTGTTTAACTTTAAGATTTTGAGAGTAATGGTCAATTTATCTTATGTTGATCTTTACAGTTCATTAAAATCCTAAAGTCATTTACGTTCATGCAGATATGGCAGAGGCGCAAGCGAACGAGCATCAGGAGTTAGCCAAGAAGGCATACGAGCGAATGAAGGCCCTTGCACATGGCCTGACAGCCCGCGAAGCTACAAGAACAGCATGCAGGTTGTCGAAATGGATAAATCCAACTTATGCCCAATGGAAAGACATAAACAAACGCATAACCACAGAGATGATAAAGGAAATATGGCCATGTCCAGATGGCGAGATTAAGAAGGGAAGATGGAAGATTTCACGTTGCACTCACAATGATATCAAAACTAATGCCGAGCGCATTTTCTTGGAGGTGTACGGTCGTCCTCTCCATAACGCCGATGCTCCACTCTATTTTGCTAAGATGCTATATGCTCAATTTATCCTAGAAACTCGAGTGGACTTCGCCTCCAGAGAGGCCACTGTCAACACCCACGACATACGTGAAGAGACAATGACATTCACAAGAGAAGAACTTGCTCTCATGGTGGAGGGCGCTGGATTGGAGTTAAACCAGGTCAAAGAAAGCTTAGGGGCACAGCTAGCAGAGAAGGAGAAAGAAGCTGACCGATTAACTCAAGCGTCAACTCCTCCCCCGGCCAATAGAGGGATTCAAGAGCAGCTAACAAAGATCAGCCAAGATGTGCAGAGCATCTCTTCACGTATTGCTCCTGTGCACCAAGGAAACCACATCTCTCATTTTTTAATACATCCTGATCTTGTGGGAGTTTCTGCTGAGGCTACAAGTTCCTCCACCCCCCAATGTCCTGTATGTTACAAAGTATTCGATGGGTGGAGCGGCCAGTATATACTACCATGTGGACACTACTACCACTTAATATGTTTAGTGAGGCAAATGCAAAATACTTCCACATGTGCATTGTGCAATGTCCCAATAAATCAAGGTATTTATACAGTGTTCGGCATGGCTAGCGAATATAAACCACCAGGACCTTTAGATGCAACTCCTAGTGCAATTCGTAATTTATTTCAAGATGAGAGCTAAGAAAAACAAATCCTACTTTTGTATTGATAATTTCTCCAAATATGATCATTTGTACAAGTACTTTTTATTAAATTAATGAAGTGACTTCTTCCTCTATGTCAGTATCTTGCTCCAAAATTCTTTCACCGTTTACTCTCTCGTCTGCTAAATTAAGCTCATCTAAGTCAATGTCTAAATTGTCTTCTATCTCAAGGGTGGTGCACAACGTGCGTCCAACATCAAAGTTCTCGTCTACTACATCATCACAATTGTACATCCATCTGGGCATATCTTCTTCATACTCTTCGCTTTCAATGTCTCGCAAGATCTTTTCATTGCAATACATGTAAACAAGTTTATCTACTCGATCTGCAAGAAGTCGATTGCGAATAGTACTGTGAATATATTTGTACATGCTCCAGTTTCTTTCTGAGCCTGAGTTTGAAGAGCACTGACTTAGAACCTTCATCGCAAGGTTGCGCAATAAAGCATAATGCTCACCACCATTCATCATCCACCACTTCCATGCAGGTTGCTCTTTAGCCATTTGTTGAACAAGGGAGTTGAAAAATAAACCCTCTTTCAACCGAAATGAGGTCATCTCCTTTATGCACTGTACACGATCATCATCATTATTATAGAAAGTGTTTACCACTTTATAAAAATCTTGCACCACCTCAATGTTGGACATCAAATCCATATTCCAATATTCAGGATCTAACATGTAAGTAGCACTGTGCAGTGGTGAATGCGCTCCAATCCATCTAGCATGAAAGTACTTCAACAGAACTTTTCTTTGTCTACTGGAGAATGGTACACGCCATTGCTTTTCCACCACTGAATGCTCTAATTTCTCAGGACACTCCAAACTCTGCTGGACAGTCCGCCATTGCATCCATGCTTTTCCGAGATTAGGCGCTCTTTGATCAAGACTTCGTACAGCATACATAACAGGCATCATTACATGGTATGCATCCATCACACTGTTCCACCAACTTCTTCTCGTAAGCGCTCCCTTCAAGACTTTGATTTTCTCTTTCACTTTTTCAAGTTGAGTGTTCTCCCAGTCATGAAATGCCATGCATGTAAATGTTTCGCAAACTGCATCTTTATTTCTAAGAAGAGACTCAAAAGTGTAAAAGTGAGTGCAAAACCTAGTCTCCGCTGGAAGCTTTAACATAACTGACATGCGAGGTCGAAACATATCTAAAACTCTCTGTCTCTTGAGCATGAATTTCACAAGCTGGCGAGCAGTGTCGACGATTGAGGCAAACCATTTAGTATCATAAAATTTATACCAATCTTTTAATACAAGATTCAAACTATGAGTATTACAGCCTACCAGAAAAATATGTGGATATTGTCACTGTAGGATTTTGGATGCATTTTTACAATTTTTTGCATTGTCCATGACGACTTGGACTACATTTTTGGCACCCACTTCCTCTATCACAGAGCTAATGACTTGAGCAATGTAAGCCCCAGTTTTGATCGAACCAGCTGAATCCACGGCACGGATGAAAGTCTCACCTCTAGGTGAAATAACCATTATATTAATTAATGGTTTTCTTTGCACATTAGACCATCCATCACTTACTATACTACATCCAGAAAGCTCTATATTGCTAAGAATTATTCTTTGTACACGTTCTTTTACTTGCGCATAACATTTCTCTAATAGATCATTTCGCATAGCATGGTACGTAGGCGGTGAAAACCCTGGTCCAAACTCACCAATTTTCTTCCATGCTCTCTTCCAATGCTCACTGTCCACCATCATCATAGCACTCCCAAAAAAGTAAATCGCTTCAGCAAGGACGAGTTGTGCATCATCGAGTCGACCTTGACGTAGGCTTTCTTGCAATGAAGTTTGACGCATGGGTATATTTCCTACGTCAAAGTTTCGCTTGCAAGAAGATGCACTGGGTAGATTACTTTCTGGTTGCACATTGCCGTTCGGGGTACAAGTAGGCGATGTAGCGGGAGTTTGATGATTAGAACAACAGTATTCTTGCTGCCTTGATACATTAATGGTAGGAGTGTCATGTTTTCTTGAATCTTTCTTTTGAATTTCTTCTCTTATGCGTTTGGCCACTATAGGTGCAGAGGGGTGGGTACATGACTTTTTCTTCGGTCCGCCTAAAAAGTGTTCTCTTAGTCGAGGCGCCCCACATGATTTTACTGCATGGCATAGCTTACACTCCCAATCTATGAATCGATCACCAATGTTAATTGCATATTGCCACTCTATCCCAGGTGCCTTTTTTTTCCTGCTATTTGAAATTTGGACTCTATTGGAGGTATCACTGGATCCAACATTGTCCTCCATCTCAACAAATAACCTATTCAACCAAGCATATAACAATGAATACACAAATGAAAAAACAACAAATCACTCACGTATAACAAAACATACATTAGCAGACAAAGTACTTCGAAACTATCTTGACAAATACAAAAGATCATCACATAACACAAAACTACTTCAAACTATCTTGCAAGGTCTTACTACAAAACTACTTCGAAACTATCATGCACATTGCACCCCCAATGAAGGATGCCTTTTGTACCCAATTAAGGATACTTTACACAATCAAAGATCTATGCTTGCCCAATACTCTAGTATAGGACAATAGACCTTCTCTAACATTCACAAAAAAATCAAAGATCTATGCTTGCCCAATACTCTAGTATAGGACAATAGACCCTTGTCTACTCTAAACTATATCAAGTATCAAGAACCAATACAAGCCCCTAAGCAGGACTCTTGGCTCCATCAAACCATTCATAAAGCAGAATGAGGTAGATTACGTACGTGGCTCAAATGCAAAGCTGAATGACTCCAAATTTGTCCCTAAATCTCTGCAAGTATTAGCTACGAACCACACCCTGCCCCCAGTTCAAAGAACTAAGGACGAGTGGCTCAATAGCCTTAGGAGTGCCTACAAGGAAAGACGACAGCCCCTAAAATAAGGACGTTCTTCCCAAGAGGACACTTCTAGCAACTCAAGAGCTCTACAAGTACTTTGAGGAGAGATATCACGCCCCCAAAACAAGGACTATCTCCCCAAAAGTTGTACGATGGGTGTCGGGTAGTGTTTATATACAGAATAATACCCCATCGGTGTTCCTTATTTTTCCCGACGGGCCCGCCGGGAAAACTATCTACCCCGGCGGGCCCGCCGGGAAAGATAAAAGCCCAGAGGTGTTACGGGACTAGTGGGTTCCGGCAGGTCATTGCTCAGGTCATGTGAATATACAATGTGATCACAAGTTTTAATATGTTAACAATAGGTTTTGTTAACGTGATCACGAAATTGTGAAGACGTTAATGAAATCCCTGTTCACATTTGTACATCCACATCCATACATCCACATCCACATACATACATCCACTTCCACACATCCATTTCCACATCCACATTCACATTCGTACATCCACATCCACATACACACATCCACATCCACATCTACATCCATACATCTATTTTCACATCCACATCATTAGGAACTCAATGGAGTCTTCTTGGGCCCTTTTATTTGGCAGTTTAAGGGAGTCAAACCTTTTCTCTTAAGAAGAAACGTTTTCTAATTTGAAGCATCAAAACGGCTACTTTATTCGAATTTGAATTTTGGGGGAAAAATGGAATTTAAAATCTAGCGAATAAAACCATATCATGTAACATATCTATGGAAAGATCTTGATGTGTAGATCACGGATCTGTAATCTCCACTCAAATCGGAGCTTGTATGTAGAAGTTATGGAGGTCCGAAAATTGTAAAATTGCCCCCTCCCCTTTTTGGGGGAAAAAGTGCACCCTTTGACCACTCTTACACCTCTCTTACAAACCATTGGTTTTTGCTTACATGGCGGGCTCCTATTTGTCAAAAAGTTAAACGTTTCCATAACCTCATGGCAAATTAAAGGGCCCAAAAAGACTCCATTGAGTTCCTAATGTCATACATCCACATCCATTCTTCGTTCATTTTCATCTATTTGATTCATTTCACATCCTCATATCTATTTATAGAATATAAGAGAATTCTTATTTTTGATATAATATCTTTTATGCATCCATTTATGCATAAAAATCATTTATGATGAAAATCACACTTTTAATATAAAAAATATCGTTTATGCATATGTTTATGCATACAAATCATTTATGTTGAAAATCACTCTTTTAATATAAAAGAATATCTTTTATGCATCCATTTATGCATAAAAATCATTCATGATGAAAATCACACTTTTAATATTAAAAAAATATCTTTTATGCATACAAATCATTTATGATGAAAATCACTCTTTTAATATAAAAGAATTTCTTTATGCATCCATTTATGCATAAAAATCATTTATGATGAAAATCACACTTTTAATATAAAAAATATCTTTTATGCATATGTTTATGCATACAAATCATTTATGATGAAAATCACTCTTTTAATATAAAAGAATATCTTTTATGCATAAAAATCATTTATGATGAAAATCACACTTTTAATATAAAAAAATCTTTTATGCATATGTTTATGCATACAAATCATTTATGATAAAAATCACTCTTTTAATATAAAAGAATTTCTTCTATGCATCTATTTATGCATAAAAATCATTTATGATGAAAATCACACTTTTAATATAAAAAAATATCTTTTATGCATACAAATCATTTTTGATGAAAATCACTCTTTGAATATAAAAGAATTTCTTTTATGCATCTAATTTATGCATAAAATCCATTTATGAGGAAAATCACACTTTTATAATCAAGATAATAATTTCAATATGCTTCCTTCTATGCATAGAATTTAATTCTAAAGAAAGTAACACTTTTTTAATAAAATATTTTTAGCATGCATTTTCTTACACCTAGGATGAAAATTAACACTTTAAGAATACATATACAATGGGAATTACTCTTTTTGAATAAGAAAAAGTAAAACTTATTTTTTCACAATTTTAGAAAATTTTGCCACAACCTCCTTTGTATGGCTAACCATTTTTTAATTTTTAATTCTCTAAAATTAATTAGGAGTTCACCAAGAGTGTTTAAATAATTCTAATGTAAACATTTTCTGCTTATCAAAGAGAAACATTATGAAAAACTTGATTTTATCCATTAATCATTCATCTAGGATAAAGAATGGTTGGATTTACTAAAGAAGAGAAGGGAATGCCTTTTTTCAATGAGGCATAACATCATAATCATTTTGGAGAAGACAAAAACCATAAAATGAAATAGAAAAGAGAAGAATCTCCAACTTACAAAGAGAATTTGAGAGCTTTCCTTTGGATTGATGGTTTGAGGGATCTACTCTTGTTTGAAACAAGAGTGGCCACCAATCTTTAGAAGAGGGAAGGTCAAAAACTAATGAATTATGAGTAAATTCACAATTTTTGGCACTTGGGAGAAGCACGGTAATAGTGCAAAAAACACTATTAAGCTTCAACAAAGGGGGAGGCTTCTATTTATAGGAAAAAGTGAGCCTCTAACCAAGCAAACTGATTCTAGAATTTTCCAGATCAGTTTGGTCAATTTTTGACCATTTTTAGGTCAGTTTAGCTTACTTTTTGGATCTAGTTGAAACAAGAGAGAGGAGAGATAAAAATATCTCATTATTTGGGAGTTTAAAACTCTCCCATAAAAGTGAAATAGGTGCCTCCTTCATGAGGGGAATTCCCCCATACTGAGGTGTCAAAAATGCATCATTTCTTCTAAATATCTCTCTTTTTTAACTAATAACCTTGTCCTTAGTCAACTCTTTATCTTATGTGAGTATTTACTCATTTTTGGGAGGATTTTCTTTATTTCTTCCATTTATCTCCTCCACACATTTGGATGAATTTGATTGGCCCATAGGAACCTTAATTTAAAATTTCAAAAAAATCTTGACCCTCAGGATAAGGCCTCTTGAACAGATTTTATACTTGATTTCTAATGCACCTTCTGAAAATATTTTTAAACTTTTGTTTTGGGAAAACTTATTTTAATAAGAAGAGATATTTTTTCATCCAAAAATATTTAAAAACTAAATTACCACTCTCTAGAAGATTTTCTCTCTCTAGGCCAAAACTGGTAGAAACAAGATCTTTTATATTATTGAAGAGGGATTTGACTACATGGGAAGATTCTGGACATCCTGAGAGGCTGGGGAGGAATCTTACATCTTGAAGATGTTCCATCTTGCCATGAGGTCACTATGAGTCCCTTTCCTCGGATCCTTCTAGAATCGGAGTAGGCACTTTCAATTTCCTTTCCAATTTCCTTAGCCTTGTTGGCCCTTAATATGGCTTTGTGATTGCGTTGACACTCCTCAACTAGAGCCTTAGCTTCCTCAAGCTTTCGTATCTCCTTGTCAGCATTTGGATATTCCCCAATCCCTTTAGGGGGTTGCTAGTCTCTCCCTTGCAGTTTCTTGGTTGTGCCCATCTCTCCCTTGCAGTTTCTTGGTTGTGCCCATCCTATTCCCCAATCCCTTTAGGGGGTTGCTAGTCTCTCCCTTGCAGTTTCTCCCTTGCTAGTCTCTCCCTTGCCCATCCTATTTTGACACTTGGTCGTCTACTTCCCTTGATTGGGTGGATCCGGTGTCAATGGTATCTTCTTCGGACCCATCCTGAATTGTGACCATGGTATCACCTTTGCCCACTTTCTTTACTCTTCTCCTTCTTCTAGTTTTAGAGGTTGTGACATCTATTGGGTTTTTCCCCTTGCCAACTTGTTTTGCTTGCGCTCGTGCCAGGACATTCAACGATGTGATATTCCCAGGCTGCACACTTATAGTCATGATAGTGGCTTGGTTAGAAGTAGAAGCCGAACCATTGGCACGATATGGACAGTCTTTAATCAAATGATCGACCCAACACTGAACACAGGAAATTGTTAGCATGGCGTTGGTGGTCGATGCTACCAAGGGCTGGGCGTGGCTCACGTTAACCACATTCTTATTAGGGCACTTCGCTATTCGATGAGGTCCACCACAACCAAAACACTATAGTGGCCCCCTTCTCATAGTTAACTTTATGTCTTTACCTTTCCATTGTACCGTGGTTTTGAACACTAGCACTTGCGTGTTATTCTGTAAGACATAAAACTCTGGTGCGATCTTCGAAGAGCCTCCTCATAGTAATCATTATTAATTTCTACCTGACGCATGACTTCACCCTCATCCAAGGGCTCCTCAATCAACACCTGGTTGATTTTAGCCTGTCGTGGTAGCACAGGTGGTGGCAAAGGCAACATGTCCTATATTTGGAACATCCCTCTTGGTAAGTAGGATGGGTTTGGTTGCCCTATAGCCGCAATGGTTTGCATTGGTGGTGGTGGTGGTGGCAGTTGTGCTAAGGGCTAGACCCCCTGGGATATCGGCACATGGCAGTGTCATGGTGGTTACCCAATCTCACACAATGAGTACAATAAAGTAACTACCTTAGTCTTAATTGAGGGCATTTAGTCGTTGTGTGATTTTTTCTACAAATAGATCACCAAATCAGATCTCTCCGGGGATAGAGATGAGCATTCCCTGCTGATGCTTCTCTCCCATCTGTCACCTTGATTTTCTCTAGTATGGAATTACTGAGCTCTTCCACCACTATCGTATTACCAACTTACTTATTCCGGGTTCCTGTGTCCTAGTGACTTGAGACTCACGATGTTGCTGCTACTACTAGCTGCCTTGGCATCTTCTTTGAGTTGTGGCAATTCAAGCATATTGTGCTCATATTCTATTGCCAGCTTATAAAATGCATCTAAAGTAGACGATCGCGCTAACATTAGATAATCATGCATTTTATGATCTCAAACTCCTCTCCGGAAGTAAGGCAATAACTGGTCATTAGTTAGCCTCTCCCTTAACTTACACCTTGAATTTAAGTGCTTGAGTCGAGATACATAATCTCACATGGACTCATTTTCTTTCTGCTTGATATTGTGAAGTTGAGCCATAGGACTCCATCTATCACCACTGCAAGCAAAAGCTTAGTATGAACACAATCTTAAGCCTAGTGAAGTTGACTTTATCCTTTGGCTTTAGGGTTAGATACCATTGGTGAGCCTTTCCCACTAGGGTCAGTGAAAAAGCATGGATCATGGTTACATCACTCTACAGGTTTCACAAGTTGACTAAAAGACCTCTATATAGTGGATCAGGACCCCATCGCCTAAGAACTTTTGCACAAGCTTGGAAATCATATGTGGCTTCATTTGGGATGGTCTGGATTCCAGGGCGGTGCCTAGTTCCCTGACCATACCTCGGCCTATTTCCAGCCATATTTAGCAGATCTACCTTTGTGAGAGGATGACGTTCAGATCTGCATTTGGATCCACAACTGGTCTTAGAGGAGCTACTCCCCCCTACCTAGACCTCTTCCTCTTCTTGCATTCCTTCTTCTATGTAATTCGGGTCTATGGCTAGGTTTGGCCAACTCCTCATTTCTTGGCGCAGCATTAGCGGTTTTAACCCACCTTTGCTGGATTAATAGCTCTATGCCCTACAAGAATGTGGCATCGTTGATCATTTCTTGTATGTCTTGTCTACTATAGAGGCGATCCTCACCTTCTCTACAAGTACCCTAGGTAAATTGTCCTCCTCATTTTGCATCTCAAGGCCTTCATCCAACCTTGATTCCTCATTGATGGGCTCTAGAGTTGGTATTACTCCTTCCATTATGCCCGTTCGCATGCTATCAGTGGCATTTCTAGATGTTTTTGGTTCTTTGCTACGTGATTGAAATGGATTTACATTCTCCATTTCCCTCTATTTTGCCCTTGTTCTTCGAGTGTCAAGCTCTTGTTTTCTTAAGCTCAATAATTGCAATTGTCATTCTGCCTCAACCCTCTTTAAGTCTATTTCTATTTCCTCCAATGTGGGGAAGAAGACTTGACCTATCCTGGACGCATTTTCCTTATCCCTCCTAATCTGAGGGGTTGACTGATCCTCATTGTGTTAGTAAGTCTGGAGCCAGAAGATTGGGTTAGTAATTCTGGTCTTAGACCATGTCCAACATTGGTTGACGAGCCTGTTCCCACAAATTGCATGTCATCTTCCGCGCCATGTTGGAGACCAAAAAATCCCCTGGCCATATCAAAGATTCCACTGGATCTTGCAGGGGAAAATGGTTTTTCTTCCTTCCCAAAACCAAACAAAGAATCATAGCCCTTCTTCCATGAATTCTTCACTACTTGTATCAACGGTGGTCAGATTCCTCCAAGCTGAAACACTCAATTGATTGCTCACTGAGCGGCCTAAACCCACACTCCTTTGATAGGAAGAACTTGGGTAGCTTGATGCACTGTCATCGGGAGTAAGGTCTTCTCTAATGAGTTTACCGGGCCTCAAGTGCATGAGAGTGTAATTCGACAAGCAAAATTACCACTCTAATGTTTTCAATTGGTTTTCTACCAAATCGTCTCTTTTGGCTCCGTAAACTAGCACTAATCCATGAAACCGTAGTGAATGGTTTACATCATGAAGTAGCAATGAGTAATTCATGCCGTGAAGTAACATGAGATTCATGTCGTGAACTATTTCTCGCACTATGGCAATTGAGGTTTCACATTTTGATTTATTTCTCGCACTATGGCAATTGAGGTTTCACATTTTGATTTATTTATTATTATTTTTTTGCTCAAAATTACAATTACTTCAATATGAGTCAAATAGACCCAAATAGTGCAATTAGAGTACCTCTTTTACAACCGGTCTAACAATTCTTAATTCATAAACTAGCATTCCATGAGACCTTAACTCATGAACTACTAACGCGTGAACTGCTAAGGCGTGAACTGTTAGGCTGTGAAGGCTTAACCTGTGAAGTAGCAGGCAATGGTTCACACCGTGAAACTGAAAATGGTTCACGTCGTGAAATGCTTCACTGCTATCTCATGTGATAAGATTTTTCAGTTTCGTTGTGTCAGATGTGTCAAGATAAGGCACCCTATTTTTAGCAAGGTAATCCCAAAAATCTCGATGTTGATTGTGGAATGCGATTCATGCCATGAAGTAGTAGGAAATGGTTCACGTCATGAACTATTTTCTACACTTTCACTAGTTAAACTACCACATTGATAAAATGATGTTTTTAGTTGATCTAGACTGGTCATGCTAAGGATTGGAGATGTAATGTAAGTTATTAACATGACCAATGGCTCTTTATTTTTGTAATTTTTGTGAATTTTTAGAAAAAACAAAAAAACAAGGTGTGCTAGCTCACGGTAGCACGATTAGTGATAGAAGTATCAAAATTAAAAGAAAAAACCAATGTGGCTTTCCTCTAAGCTCATCCAAATACTCACCCACACATTAAACACACAATTTTCTACAATTTCTTATCTACTATTCAAAACTTATCTACACAATTTCTTCACATTGCACCTTCTAAATGCAAAGGCAATGATGAATCTTGCATTGTGAGAGCTAAAGCTCTAAGAGGGTGGAAGAAACAAAGGTGTTTCCCCGATGGCAGCACCAAAAATGTTATGGGGGGCTACTGCACCTCCCAAGAAAGAACTCCACACAACCGTAAATGGGAGAAGCAATAGACACAACAATCGTTGGGTACTTATCAATGCTTCAAGCTTGTGTCCCTTGAGGCTGCCCAAGCTCACTTTGGAAGCTCCACTCCTTCAAACACCCCCTCCATGCTGTCATTGCAAAGTCGCTCACACCACAAATTCAAGGCAACCAACCTTTCACTATCTCACACACATGCATGCATGAAAGAGGCACATGTACTAGAGCACTCTCTCTCTCTCTCTCTCTCTCTCTCTCTTGTAAAAATTACAGCAATGTGTTGAGCTATGGTGGATCAAATGCTAGAATCAACATCATTAACAAAGAGATTAGATGATAATTAAGATGTGATTAGTAAGCAATTAATTGATAGCTTAATGTAGGCATGGATAATCAAAAACTAGCAAATTCTCATTAGGCCAATGCCTCAATTTATAAGAGTTTACATCCAAGCATCCAATCCCACTGATTTCTCCTTGATTCACTCCACCTCTTTTGCTTGATTCTCTCCACCTCTCCCAGAATATCTCCACACCTCCTAAATCTCCTCATGCTACCCTTTATTCTCTCCCAGTAGATTCTTCTCACATTTTCATAGGTTCTCTCACATTTACAGATTCTTTTTTACAGCCTCTAGCCAAGGGCTTGTTCCCGCACACACCCTATTCACTTTGTCCACACTCTTCAGAAGCACTGCTAGTGCCTTATCATCTTCTACCTTTTTGCCAATAGCTGCCAATTGTTGCTTAATGCTTTTATATCTATTCAAGTGTGTGATTAAAGGTTCACTTTCCTTCATATCTAATTTGTAGAATTTCATTAATAGATTTATCTTTGAATTTTTAGCTTGTGTACCAAGTAATTTATTGAGTTCATCCCATGCATCTTTTATCCATTGTATCCGTGTGATCCCTGTGATGTGATGAATGATTTCATCATTTAAACTGAGTGCGATAAGTCCCAATGCTTTTTCATTCCTGCTCTCCACTCATTTTTCCCTCTCACCTCTAGGCATTCATCTCTTCCCTCAACTAGCCCCCACAGATTTTTCCTCTCATGGTGAGCAGATACATGGTTTTTGTCTGCCATGTGTAAAACTACTCCCCATTAAATTTAGCTATTTCTTGTGCCGTACTCATGATAATGTGAAGGGGGTCTTACCTCTCTTGATCCAATTTCAAGATTCAAGGGCAGTGTCTACCCTTTTACAACTCAATCTGGTGTTTAGGAGATGATTACAACAGATTTATCAGCATAAAATCACTAGAAATTTCATTAAATCAAGGGTAACCAATTTGTACAGAATGGTTGGAGTATCAAACCATCTCCGAATTGCAATATGAAGTTATAAGGATCTATATTAGATACCTAATGGTTAATTTGAACCCTCAATTATACCAAAAAAAATAGTGATTAGCACTGATTAATCATTGATTAGCAAATTAATCCTCTGTTTTGTGTGCAAAAAACAGAGTATGCGGGGAGCCCAGATCTGAGGCCTTAGAGTTCAAATGAGCTCAAATCCTTTCAAGGCCATCAATAGCAATTAGTCTAGTAGAGGATTAAGCCATCAATAGCAATCCTCTATTTTGTGTTCAAAAAACAGAGTATGCGGGGAGCCCAGATCTGAGGCCTTACAGTTCAAATGAGCTCAAATCCTTTCAAGGCCATCAATAGCGATTAGTCTAGTAGAGGATTAAGCCAAGAAACACAAGATTTGACCAAACATTGAATGCTTAATCTCTGTTTTACCAAAGTCACGTACAGATTTGATGAAGACCTTGGATCTCACTGTAGCCTTGATCAAATCGAATTCTGACTTCACTAGCTTGTAGAGCACCCTTGAAAACCCCTAAGGCCAAGACGAACTAGAACAATTTGATCTAGAGAAGCAGAAATAGCAAATTTTCTTCAAAAATAATGCGCCCGCACAGCAGAATCGTGTAGAACGTGAGCTGTAGAGGGTAGTTTGCTACGCCAATTTGCTTGGTTGGACAATGGGGAGGCTAGCTATGCATGCCTAGAAGGGCTTGAGCTAATGTTGCTCCTGGAGGGAGATCAAGCCCCTCCATTGGGGATGGGGGTACAATGGGCTACTTGAAAATAACTTTAAAAAGTGATTATTTTATAATCATCTACTAATCCTAATTAGTTAGATAATGGGCTCCTAAACTTGATGGATTCTAGGCTAGGCTCTGATACCATGTTAAAATTACAGCAATGTGATGAGCTATGGTGGATCAAATTCTAGAATCAACATCATTAACAAAGAGATTAGATGATAATTAAGATTAGTAATAGCTTAATGTAGGCATGGATAATCAAAAACTAACAAATTCTCATTAGGCGAATGCCTCAATTTATAGAGTTTAAATCCAAGCATCCAATCCCACTGATTTCTCCTTGATTCACTCCACCTCTTTTGCTTGATTCTCTCCACCTCTCCCAAAATATCTCCACACCTCCTAAATCTCCTCATGCTACCCTTTATTCTCTCCCAGTAGATTCTTCTCACCTTTTCATCACAGGTTCTCTCACATTTACAGATTCTTTTTTACAGCCTCTAGCCAAGGGCTTGTTCCCGCACACACCCTATTCACTTGTATATTTTAACATCTCTCTCTCTCGACAAGCACAAGAGTTCTCATAACACAAAGGGAGATTGTATCATTTCATTATGAGAATTGCCTTATATACAACTGGCCCTTATTCACACTGGGGCGCCCAAAACTTACTAAGGCCTTGGGTGGTAAGATTCTCAATACAATTTTTATAGTGCCTTTTCATGACATTTATTAATGTCCTCAATTGGAGGAGCATCTTTGTTAATCCGAAATGGGATTAACAAAGTCTTAATCTTGTAACCTAATTGTGCTTGAGTCTATTGCAATTACTCATCAACATGAGCACACTTAGATTACATCCACCTTGGATTAATTCACTCTAATCACATTAGATTAGTGTAGGATTAGCACTAATAACCTTGCTCATGCACATTAGATTAGTGTAGGATTAGCACTAATAACCTTGCTCATGCACATGATGTCAATGATTCTCACCATAGTACTAGAGCCATCCCTATCCCCACATCACTAATCTTAACTCACATTAGGTCAATTACTTCATTAATGCTCTAATTACTCACTAATCACAATCTTATCTTCTTCATCCTCTTGTGCCCCAATTTCACAAGCTTGCCATTGCGCACTCCCTCATCTATTAGCCAATTCCTCTTAGGGGGTTGTTGCTTTACCATAGGCATGGTAAAAAATGCCATTGTTTGCCCGATTTATGCACCACTGCATTTTCTCGTCTTTTTCTCCATTCGTGCTACTTACTTCAAATTAAGCTAATTGCTCTTAGCCACATATTTTCCATGATCTAAGATATCTACAGCTTAATTTTTATGGCCCTTCATCAACCAGGTGAAGCACAATCACTAAAAAACTAGTCGCTCTGAAGACTGATGTAAATCAATCGTTTTTCATGATTTTGAGCTAATTGGCTTAGTCTAGCCTTTGTTTGATCCTCATCAAGGGCAAGAAGCAAAAGAAAAAGGCCTCATCAAAATTGACTTCCTTAAGCTCAATTGAAGCCTCCAATAATCTATCCTGCTAATCATTATGTTTAAGCACTAATCATTATCATTAGTATAACACAAGAAAAATTTGGGCCAAATTAGTGTTAAAATTGGATAATTGAAGCTGGCAATGTGCTGTTGGAAGTTCAAAATCCATCACACCCATCGTCATTGCTTAATTTGAGTACTTTTTACCGCATTTAGTATAACACGAAAAATTTGGGCCAAATTAGTGTTAAAATTGGATAATTGAAGCTGGCAATGTGCTGTTGGAAGTTCAAAATCCATCGCACCCATCGTCATTACTTAATTTTAGTATTTTTTACCGCATTTAGTGCCTTTCTAGCATATAGTTTGCATTCTAGTCATTTTTCGTCAGCTTGAATCATTCTTACAAGAAAAACTAGAGCACATCACAAATCTTATATGAGATTAGACACTGCCAATGAAGCAAAACACAAGCTCATTGGTAAGACCTTCTCAAATGGCAAACATTTTGTATTTCAAAGCATAATTTAGGGAAGGGTTAAATTGTTGGGAAACTCATCATGGAAAAATACATGTGCATAATCATCAAAAGCAAAGGAAAGGTGCATTAAACACTATCATGAGCATGCTCAAAGCACAAGTGCATGAGATGACCATAGCACACATCATGGCATCCACACTAAAAAACATCAAAGAAAGCATCAAGTGGCAACAAGAAGAACATCATCCACAACACCAAAGAAGCTCTAAAGAGCCAAGAGTCAAGCCAAAGAGCAAAGACGAAGAGCCAAGAAGCATTCAACAAAGTGAAGAAGGTAACGACATCAACATGAAGAACAAAGGAAGCAACAAAGGATCTTCATCAACCAAGAAAAAGCAAGGAGATCTCGTGCCAGCATCACTAAGAAATAGTGAGTTACCAACCACTACCCTAACCTAAATCATATATTATAAAGGCCATGAAATGAGTAGGCCAAAAATCATCTGTTATGTGTATCTACCTAACCACCTGAGAGTAGCCAGTTGAGCACCCATGGGGGGTAATGATTATTGTAACCCTACTCTTAGAAGACCTCTAGACCTCAAATATAGGTCAAGTCTCTCTCAAAGGGGGGACCTCACTCTTAGAGATGACCTCTAGGCCTCAAAGATAGGTCAAGCCATTAAAAGAGGTGAAAATATGTTGTAAAACCTCGCATCCGACCACCTTGAGTAACCCAAAGATTTGGAACCAGGGGAGGGGAGGGTGTTGAGAAATGTGGTGCCAAAGAGCCATAAGGAAGAGTTAGGGAGTAAGTTGAGTAGCCAAGAAAGTGCAAAGCATAGCATGAAGCCACATGAGCAAAGGGATATATCCTATACTAATGTACAAGCCCAAGGGTGTACCTCCTCATATAAAAGGGGGCCATTTCAAGCAATGAAATCATATCATTTGCACACATCTCAAGCCTCTTTTTGAGTACAAGTCTTAATCTTGTAGCCTAATTGTGCTTGAGTTTATTGCACTTATCATCATGAGTACACTTAGATTACATCCACCTTAGATTAATTCACTCTAATCATATTATATTAGTATAGGATTAGCATTAATCACCTTGCTCATGCACATGATGTCCATGATTCTCAACAATTTCTAACCGTGAATGAGTTGCAGAGATCCTAACGTGAATGAGTTGCAGAGATCCTAGCGTGGGTAGAATAAATGCTCAATGCGTGGCATTTTCTTACCCAATGTACATCTCCACTACCATGATATTGTGCTTAAATTGAAAGGGATCAATGAATTCTAGACCTTGCGCAGGCTCACAAGGGAACTACACCCAGACTATGAGGTTTTTGGGGAGCCCAAGGAACTGAAATATCTTAATAAGGCCATTAAATACACACAGATTTATGATGATATTTTGTGTCATTCTAAATCAGGTCGTAGAAAAGTAGGAGAGGAAAGGGGTGGTTCGAGCTTTAAAAGAAAGTTCTTTTAGGGTGATAGGGGCCAAAGGGGCTCTGATGAGCAGAGAAAGGAGGGTGGACGTTGGTCGAAGAAACCACACTGACTAAAAGAGAAAAACCAAGTGAGAACCCTTAAAAAAGAGCAGTATGAGGAAGCAAGAAAAGAAAAATTATGCTTTCACTACTTTGAGGCAGGACATAGTAAAGCAACATGGCCTAAGCTGAGTTCTAGTGACGCGAAGAAGGAGGGGAAATCCTCCCAATAGGTGCATACCATCCAAAGGTTGCCACTCAATTCCACAGAGTTCCGAAAGGTAACTGTCATACGGATAGTACCCATGCTTGCTGCATTACACATGCCATGTGGTAGCCACCATCGGTGGGACCACATGATTTGATCTGTCTATATGGTAGGATAGGTGGCCGTAGAGTCACCGTCATGGTAGATGATGGGGCCACGCACAACTTTCTTGGCTATGCATTGGTTAAGAAATTGCGCTTACCCAAAACCAAAAGTGATCATAAGTACACTGTTTCATTGGTGAATGGTCATAACAAAATTGTTTGGGACATGGTGGTTTTGGGTGTAGCTTTGGCTAAGTAGAACTATGAGGTTAGATTAGATTTCCCAGGCCATGCTTTTAGCTAGAACAGATATATATCTAGGCAAGGAATGGTTGTATAACCTCGGCCCTACCCTGAGTTGTAGTTACCAAGATAATAGCCTAGATTTTGTGCATGAGTGTAGAGTTGTGAGGCTACAGGGTGAGCGAGAGGTTCTAGTTGCACCCCTTATATCTTCCCTAGAGTTGTGTCATGCCTTCAATGCCAACTATATCTTCGAGGTATATAATTTTACCTTGCTACATCATTTTGTTTCCATAGATGAAACAAGTTTGAGCAATGTTATTTCCATAGATGAAATAAGTGATAAAGTTAATGTATCCATCATTGAAACTAGAGAACACTTAATTAGCCTTGGACGAGACCCCTGTTTGTTAAACACTGTCTTGTCGTCTTGTGAACAAAAACAACAATCCAAGGCAAAAACCGAGTCGATAAATCCTGATAAGTATACAGCTACTTTATGTTCTTTACTCTGCGAAAGTTTAGGGATGTTTTTCTAGTCGGGCAGTCTTTAAGCTGGTGACCGAAACCCTGACACCCAAAACACTTGTTCTCACTTCTAAGCTCATCCCTCTGAATCCTTGAAAGAGGTGGGGCTCCTAAGAAAGTGTTCTGAGGGAAGGTATTCCTTCACTTCTGAATTTCCCAGCATCTTGATTCTTATTAGGGCCTTGCTGCCTCTTTGGGGGTGGAAAGTTTGAAGCACTTCCTGGGGTTTGGAACCTTTTAAAGTTTGAGGGTGCAGGCTTGGGCGGGACCTTAACAACAAATACTTTGGCAAAGTCCTTTGCCATTCTGATAGCTTTTGCCACCACCACTGAGCCTGGTTTGGCATTTTTCACTAAAGTGTCGAATGGCTCGTTCATCCCTCGAATGAATCTGGCCATCAGCTGCTCTTCATCCAAAAGTGGAGAATATTTGAGAAGAAGGGAAAATGCCTAATGGTACTCTTCAATTGTCCGGCTATCATTGTCCGGCTATCCTGCTTCAGTTCCAAGAACTCATTCATTTTGGTTTTCGGGAAGCCCGGAGGACAGAACCTCTTCCTGAGGTAAGCTTTAAGATCTAACCGGATCTGGGTATTTCGGTCGAGACGGTTTGTCTCGCAATGGTTCCTCCATGTGACCATGGCCATTTCCACAATTTTCAATCTGGCAAGAGCCATCTTTCTCTTCTCGTTATAACCGGTTACTTCAAAATACTCTTCAATTGCCTCGATCCATTTTTCCACTACTTCTCCTAACTGTTCCCCTTCACCCTTGAAGGGACCAGGTTGGGATCGGTGCAAGGCTTTAAGAACGTCCGGATCTAACTCTTCATCATTCATCAAAAAGAGGATTCGGCTGCCTACCAAGGCCTGCACGTCTCATGATTCTGACAAAACGATATTTTTGTCAATTTAACTTTGTCTCATCAGGTTTATGAATATTTAATTTTTGAGATTATTTCTTAAACAAATAAATATTCCATCATAATTCTTGAAAATAAGATTCACTTTGATAATTTTATTAACCAATATTCACAACCACGAAAACAATTTGGAATCTTTTGCAAAACATCATTTATTATCAAAAGTTTTTGATACATACATAGAGCGTCTCAGCTCCAAAAGTCACCGCCTCAATCGCGTACACATAAAAAGGCGATACTGCGATGGAGACATGCTATGATATACACGATTCATCTCACTGATAATGGTGCTGTAATTCTTCTCCTAGGAATAAAGCGGCTAAGAAGTCTAAAAATACGGCAAGAATTTCTAAAATTTCAGGGTGAATGTTTATAGAGTTGTACATAATGAACAACTCCTAGCCTTATCAAGATCATGGTTAGCGAGATATTTTATCTGAGTCTCTGTCGTTGATTGGTATTGACGTGAATACTTTGCCCTCCAGAGAACCACATATGTTGACGTCGCTCTACTGGATCAGGAAAGTATAGATCCTCAAAGTGACGAGCGAGTCTTACTCTGCTTTCTCAGGTTGTAGCGGAGTTGATGAGATTTTCGAAGGCAAAGGCGATCATATCCTGACTCTGGGAGAGTCCAGGAATGCTAGACAGATTTGGGGTATCCATCTAAAAATTTATGAGTTTTCAATTTATGAAGTTCATTTCAAACATAATCTTAACAAGTGAAAACATTATTTCCCAGATTTACTTTAAAATTTTAGGCAATTTCTACTGCTGTTTCGTAAGTTTACAACAGCGCTCTCATACCAGCTGTGAGACCCCTCTGCCCCCTCTGCGCACAGGATTCCAGGTTGCTAGCAACAGCGGAAGTAGCTTCCTCTTGCGCGGGGCAGGGTTTCCCACTCGGGGCCTCGCCCTCGAATGTTCGGACACAGGACTAATCTGGTGGTCATTTCGAAACCGAAACCAGAAAAATTTCCCTTGCCCGAAAAACGAGGACGATTCCACCTTTTTTATTTTCTTAACGAATTTTCTAACGGGGTCAAGAGACTAAAGTATCCTTCACCTAATTAAACCAGATAGAAGGAAAACTATCACTGACTTAGATTGAAGAACTCAATGCTTTTTCCCTAATCAAAATGAGGCACAGCCGTTGATCTAATCATTTGAGGAAATCAACGCTTTTTTCCTAACCAAAGTCAGGCACAACCATTGATCTACTCATTTGAGAAATTCTTCAGGTTTTTATTTAACTACTCGAATTATAAGCATATTCCTATTATTTCATTTTAATTATTAAAACTCCAGTGATTCCAGCCTCACCCCATCCGGCCCATGGGTCAGCCACCACCACCCAACTACTAGAATCGGTAGAACTAGACAATTACTCACCCACCCATAATTGAATGCCTTTCTTAACTTTTGCTTTTGAATACAAATATGCACACACTCCTCTTTAAAACTTTAACATATAAAATAATCCATTGACAAACAATTATTGGTTACACATGTCATAACTCAAAAATTCCATCCAGTCTCTTGTTTCTCAAAAAACAATATCACTATGGACTCTCCGTTAACTGACGAGATCCAGTAACAAATTACAATAATCATTTTGTCCATCATACATATCTTCCACGACATATACATGGGTGTCCTAAGCACCATGAGCCCGTGCATCACCTGGTCAGAACCCTCCAGGATCCTCCTTAGGTGTCCTGGCACTTCACTCAGGGACCGCTTCGTCGGCCCTCGTCCATCGTACCGGAAGCGCACCATTTTTCAACCATACGGAGGCTGGTCAAGACCTGGGCAGGCTTTGCCACGTGAACTGTCCTTTGAACACTCCTCGCCGCCAGCTGTTGCAACCGAACTTCCCTTAGAAAAACATATACCAAATGATCCCTCTAGCATTCTAGCGTAAGACAGTCCTTTAAGAAAATAGGGTTTCTATGTAAGTTTTCAACTGGATTCTCTTTTGAATACAAAGAGTATTTCTTGAATCAGTATCCCCAAAACTTCTTGATCGGCATTCTGAATTTCATACCAGAATTCCTCGAATTCCATAACTTTGATCCACAGATCAATTCGAAGGGTCTTAAACTTAGTTTCAGATTTGGCGGGAGTTTTAAGTGTATTTTTCTAAACTGGTCACACCTTCTTTCCTCGAAACTGACAAAAGAGTTTTTCCAAACATCCATGTACACACACAATGTAATCGCATTATTATTTTTGACACCAATCGATGCATATAGTAATTACGTTTATGATTTATACACACACACACTAAGTATTCATGCATCTACTCACTTATATAATTATATGTATGATTGACAGATGGAAGAGGTGACTTGCATTTTTTTTAGCACGTGAGGAGCACTCTTTCCTTGGAGGAAAGGATGAATTTGGTTGCAGAGTTTGAGCGTCATTTTTTTCATAGTCCAAGCTGGTCTGGCAGTTTATGTTGTTAATTGGAACAATGTTTTTCAAATTACTATATGATTAGATGCAAAAAAAATTAGATGAAAATATTACACTCATGATTATTCAAGAAAGCCTGGGCTTGATTGATCGTTATGAAATAGACTATAATGTCCATGGTGCTAGAGATCAAGTACGATAAGTATTTGATGAGGTTATTAAATGTATCCCAAAGCATAAGCTCCTTTGAAAATAAATATGGTTGTGTTTTTCTTTAGTGACCATTGGTGCTAGATTGCTTTTGGTATTTTCCATTCTTTCTTACTATCTCTAAATATAAAAAGATCATGATTGTTATTAATATATAATTTGATTATGTTTCATGCAGAGACGTCATTAAATATCTTGAAGTTGACCTATGACAATAACAAATTGTTGGATACGATCTTCTTTGAGGAGATGCCACAATTGGGCTTTTTGGATACCACTGGATGGAGGCAGACCAACTAAACATGATTTCTTTCATGGGAGAACATGCATGTTGAAATTGGGGAATGTCTAGGTGGATGTATGGGCAACGCAAAGAACAAGATTCTCTAAAAGAGCAAGTGCGTACATTTGGTTCAGAGATATTGAGTCTAAAGATATCTATTAATCGACTCAATGCAATTATGAAAAAGATGATCCGTGTGTTAGAAACCAAGGTAGTTGCCTAGAGATTTTGTGAGAGCAATGATGGTTTTTTGCTCAAGCGACAAATTGTATTACAACTTTTAGATTTGGCTCTCCATTTTGGTGATATATATGAAACTTCTATTTTCTCAAATTCAATACTTCTCTCTTCTATTTTGTTCTCGCGCTCTTATTTTATATATCTCTCTCTCTCTCTATTCTTTATCTCTTTCAAATCTCTCTCTCTTTATCTCTCTCTCTCTCTCTCTCTCTCTCTCTCTCTCTCTCTCTCTCTCTCTCTCTCTCTCCTTCTCTTTGTGTTTCTATTCTTTATCTCTTTCAAATCTCTCTCTCTCTCTCTCTCTCTCTCTCTCTCTCTCTCTCTCTCTCTCTCTCTCTCTCTTTGTTCTCTCTTCGAAGACGGATTGTCTTTGTTATATTCGCTTATCTATGTGAAGATGGATTGTATATGTTGCACCTACTTATCTATTATAAACTTCTCTAAGAACTACATTGTTATTATGAGCTGAGTCTATCCGGAGTAGGATCACATGTGATAATGGATGTTGAAGTAGAATAAATGTAATAAGGTAGTATTATGTTGTTGTTTGAAGTTAAGAAAAATAGTATTCATTATTTTGTATTTCGAAGAAGGAGATTGAAGATGGTTAGGAGCTGTACGTACTTGAGTTCGAACCAAGTTCGTCGGCTTCGAATTTTAGATGCAACACGCATGACTCACCGTAATCAGTCCACGGACAGGGGCTTGCATTCAAAAACAAAATGTTGCTAATCTAACGGATTACTTTAATATAAGTGGAATTGAAACATTTGGAAGGGTTGGAAATGAGGAGCATAGAGAACTCCATGGCAGAATCCACTTAGATTCAAGTAACAGAGCAATTGCCACTGTTACCATTCTTCAAGAACCTATCAATGAACATTAGAATGCTTAGACACATAGAGATATGGCACGAGTTCCTTTATCATTTGATTTAAATGAGCTGCCTATGGATGAGAATCTTCATTCTATAACCTGTGTCGTTGGTGATGTGAAAGATATTAAATCTGAATGCCACTTTATAAGGCAGTGTTTTCTTGGCCTCGGAATGTTAAGCACCCAGAAACTATGGTGGTATATTCTGGAGATTGTACTCTTCACTCATTAGAAGCCCTTTCTTATAAGTGCCATTTTTGTGGTGCAATAATTTGGAAATGTGAGGCGTTAAGACAATATGTGGACAAACACTGTTGTGGAAGTGGGAAGGTCTCTTTACTACCTTTGGAAAATCCACCTCCTGCAATGGTGGAATTGTTACTTGGTAATGATAATGCAAGTATGGAATAAAGAAAGAATATACGCTCTTATAATAATGCCTTGGCATTCGTTTCACTGGGTGCTCACTTGGATAGTCCGTTCACTAGGAGGGGAGGAGTATTCAATTTTTGAATCCATGGTACCACCTATCATCGTGTTGGTTCTGTAATACCTGATGAAACATGAGATGCGGCTCCTCGATTTGCCCAGCTTTATGTGTATGAATTAGAGAATAGACTTCATGGGATTCCCTCTTTAAATCATATCATTCTTGAAAGGTTGCAAACAATGATGTATGGACATAATCCGTACACCCGTGCACTTCGTTCAATGAGAGAAATGTTGCTGTCAAGTCCACATGCAAATTTGAGAATACTCATCACACTGAAGTGTGATCAACCTCAAGGCAATACTTGGTTCCTACAAGAAGTCAGGTAGCAACTATCATGCCGAGTCAAGGAGATGATTTTCATGTGGGGCATAGAGACATTCAAATAATGTCACGCACAGGTGCTATAAAAAAAATATCTAACTTGTATCACTCATATATTCCTCTTTTTTATGTTCTATTTCCTCGAGAAGAGGATGGTTTTGGCACGTTGGAATTCCACTCAATGGTAGGAATAGAGAAGATTCAAATGAGGAGACAGAGACTGTAACTCAATAAAAATATTATGTGTATACACTACAGATAAGGGAAGATACAAATGCATGTCTTCTACATGGTGGTCGTCTTTTGCAACAATACATTGTTGATGTATATAGTAGCATGGAAGAATCCAGATTAGTATGGATACACAATAACCGAAAAGCATTGCATGCGGAAGTATACCAAGGTCTTGCAGATATGGTAAATTTAAGCGATGGGGTCAATAGAGTCTCTGCAGGCATTACTGGATGCAGGGTAGTACTGCCATCTACATATACTGGGGGGGGCCTAGATATATGCATCAATTGTACCAGGATTCAATGGCTATTGTTAGGAAGATGGATAAACCTAACCTGTTTATTACCTTTACTTGCAATCCCAAGTGGGATAAAATAACCAATGCTTTATTGCTGAGTTAGGTTGCCCAAGATTGGCCCGACTTGACTGCACGTCTTTTATGAAGCATAAGAACATGATGCACTTATTGGTGAAAAAATCAATATTTGAAAGGGCATCGGGATTTGTTTTTGTTATTGAATGTCAAAAAAGAGGCTTGCCACATGCACACATATTATTGATATTAGAAAATGAATGTAAATTGATTGAGATTTCTCACTATGATATGTTTGTATATGTTGAACTTCTTGACAAGGTGATGTTTCCTGAGTTGCACAACATAATTAGTCATTGTAATGTCCATGGACCATGTGGTGAACTAAATATGATATGTTTGTATGTGTTGAACTTCTTGACAAGGTGATGTTTCCTGAGTTGCACAGCATAATTAGTCATTGTAATGTCCATGGACCATGTGGTGAACTTAATATGCGTTCTCCTTGCATGGTTAACGGGAGTTGCAAACATCGGTACCCTCGAAATTTTTGTGAGACTACTAGCGTTGTGATGACAATGGGTATCCAGCTTACATGCGGCGAGACGATGGTAGTTTCATCCAGGTAAAGGATTATAGAGTGGATAGTTGATGGGTTTTTCCATATAACCCTTTTCTTTCTTTGAGAGGTGGTACAAATCACATATTAACATAGAAGTATGCTCTACCATTACAATTGTAAAGTAGTTGTATAAGTATGTATACAAAGGACATGATAGAGCTACTATAGAGTTGCAAGACAGAAATGGGGTTATTGATGAGGTTAGCCAATATCTGGATGCACGGTACGTGTCTGCGTCTAGAGGCATGCTAGCGCATATATCAATATGATTTGCACGATGAAAAGCCTGATAAACAAAGGTTACATGCTCATCTCCTGATGCACAATAATGTGCTTTTCAACGACCAAGATGACTTGCGTGATGTGATTAGTTATGACAAAACCAAAGAACATCTCTTACCGAATGGTTCAAAGCCAACCAATTATATGCGGATGCAAATAGCTTACTATATGTTGATTTCCCTTGCAAGTGGGTGTGGAATTGGGCTCTTCACTCATGGACTAAAAGGAAAAGAGGAAATATGATCGGATGTATGTATAATGTTAGTCCGAGTGCAGGTAAGCAATATTACTTACACATGCTACTCACAGTGTGCAAAGGGTGTAAATCTTTTGAGGATTTGTGAACAGTGAATGGAAATTTTTATCCATGTTTTAAGGCTGCATGTGAAGCCAGAAGGATGCTGGAGAGTGATGAGGAGTGGTATATGTGTCTCCGGGTTGTTGCAAGATCAGGGTGTCCAGTTTTATCCAGTTTATGCTAGACTGGGACAATGCTTGGAGAGCAAATTTTGGGGGGCAAGGTACTTAAAATGAGATCAAGTAAATAATAGAAAATACGCTTGCCCATTAATTAACCCAATATAACTTAAATTAATATAAATTAGTCTAATTAATCAAAATTAATTAAAAATATGATGAAATGATAAACAAATGATCTTTCCATACTTAGAGTGATCCAATTTATTTTTCCATAGATGCACCATTACAAGTACACTAATCCCTATAGGTTTTAGATGATTCACATCAAAAATGTAATTTTACTAATTAGATTATTAATATTTGCAAGCCTTCTGATAGTCTGGAAGAACTTTGAAAAAGAGATCATTAAAAATCCAACCATTGGATTTGCAATTTTTACTAACCACCACATTCTACTAATGTCTCAGTATCTACCCACTCTTTTGATCTACAAGATTGAGGACTTTAAGTGGTAGTTATTGTGGGTACAAAATGTGGCATATATTATAACATTTTAAAGACCTTGAAATATTTAAAGAAAATAGACAAATATCTTAAAATTTTCTCGAAAAATCAAGTTAAGCTCCATATTATGTGAAGATCTAAGGTACAAAGTGAGAATCTCATATGAGTTTATATGTAAAAGATATTAGCATTTTATGGAATCAATTCAAATTTGGGACAGGGTGTATACATTAACTTTGTACCTAAGAAAATGAGGACTTTTGACTATCTAATGCTTAATCAAATTATGCAACTATACTTCCAACTTTGAATATGATGTTCCAACAAAAGAACTTGAAACGAAATTCCTTCATTTACTAGGAGAGATTAGCCACTAAAGGTAAACAAATGCCTGTTTTTTTACTGTTTACAGGGTGCCTGAGTGGACAAAACTGGGCACCCTGATCTTGCAACCACCCCTCCAAGAAGCTACAATTTAGAATACATGACTCCAACTGCATCAATTGTTTATCATTATAATGATTTTTTGTGAGCCTATATACCCTAGATAGCTTTGGGACAAATTCTCCAAGATTTTTTTCATTCCTTGTAGTAGAGAGGGTGTGTCGATGTTGGTGTTTGTTATTCTATAGCAAAGAATCGAGCTTTGTTGCACATGCAAGACCTCTTACAACAATATGGAAAGTGGCCAGCTAATTTTGAAGGGTTGCCTATTCCTGATAGATCAAGTGTTGCTACTATCAGCAATGGTTTGATGATGGAAGAGATGATGTTTGATTCTGTTTAGCATGTTGGTTTGTCTGTTTCCATGGAAAGGAGTCTTAATAGTTGTCAATCAAGAGCATTTGATACTATCCTTAAAGATGTTTCTTTGAACCAGGGTGGTGTTTTTTTCCTTGATGGACCAGGTGGATCAGGCAAAACCTGTCTTTACAATGCCTTGCTTTCTCGATTGCGTGGAGAGAAACAAGCTACCTTGGCATGTTCATCGTCTGGAATAGCTGCATTGTTACTCTCAAATGGTCGTACAGCTCACTCACGTTTGAAAATCCCTTTGGTGCTCAATGCTTCTAGCCATGTGGAATCAAAGCTAGTAGCACATTGGCTGAGGTATTGAAGCTTGCAAGGTTAATCATTTGGGATGAGGCTCCAATGATGCATCGGTACGCATATGAAGCATTGGACAGGACATTGAAAGACATTATGCAAAGTGATACAGTGTCTAGTGAAAAAGTTATGCTCTTTGGTGGTTGGTGACTTCAGGCAAATCTTACCGGTTGTGCCAAAGGGATCGTTTCGTGAGGAAATTGTTGATGCAACATATTGCCGATCACATATTTGGAGATTTGTGAATGTTTTAAAGCTCACGCAAAACATGTGGGTTAGACACAATGCTTATAATTGTATTGAACATGAATTTGTCAAATGGACATTACAAATTAGAGATGGCTCTATAGGCCAGCCAAACAATAAATACAGAGTGGTAATTTCGCAAATGTTGATCCATGGCAACTCTATTTTAAGTTTGGTAGAATGGGTATACAAAGATCTTCATAGAGTGGAGGATTATGCATGCTTCTTCAAAGACCGTGCTATTCTTGCACCATGAAATCTAGAGGTTGATGAGAACAATGAACTAGCCTTGAGTGCATTGCCTGCTGGTCTTAAAAGAGAATACCTCAGTGCAGATTCGGTTGTTTCTTCCAAGAATGATGCAATATTGTATCCAATTGCGTACTTGAACAGTTTGAACTTAGGTGGTGGTTACCCTCCTCACCGCTTACTTCTAAATATTAATGCTCCCTCGACGGAGACTTTATAATGGTACCAGATTGATATGCAAACAATTTACTCAAAGGTGATAGAAGAAGAAATCATTACAGGTACAAACATTGGAGACAGAGTCTTTATTCCCATGATAAGATTTATACCTACTAGGTATATGCATGAATAGGTGGTATACTAGCTACCAGATTTCAGGATTGGGAGCTGGGAGGTAGCTCAGTTGGTAGCCATAGGAATGTTGGGAATTTTAAAAGACTTCAATAAGTTTTTTAATTTATTCAATTCAGGGTGCGGCAAAATCAAAGGAGTGGGGGCACTACCTTTGCACCACCTGCAACCATCCTCCAAAGACCTTGCATACAAGAATTGCAAAAGCATGATAACTGCCTGCATCTGAGAGCTTTTCCATTTGTTAAAGAGTAACCTAAGACACAATGTATCCCATGAGCGCCATCCATAGATTTGAAGTCCCACTTCTTGCTTCTATCCACGTCGCCTTCCTTAACTTCCCAAAACACCCTGGTAACTGGTTGGATGCATATGTGGCAGCAGCCCCATTACACATGGTTTCTCTTAAAAAGGCAACCACATCCTCTGCACATTGCAATTTTCTACAGTCTGCTCCTCTTGAGTCAAATGTCTTTTGATAACAACACCTGCACCATCATGTTCACCCTTCCCATGACCAGATCTCGAGAAATGATGTGTCATCTTTAACCCTGTGAGAGTCCCATACTGAGCAACAAAGTAGAAAGGCCTCTTTGCCTTAAACTGCAAGGCTGCCCCGTCTGACCACACCCAATGCTCCTTGAGGGATAAGCCTAGCTCTTTCAACCATCCATGATGGAGCATGAAGCAATGTTGAACAAAAAGAGTATCATGAGTTTTATCATTAGAAATGTAAAAATGATAATACTTTTGAAGACTTCCTGCAATCTGCACATATGTGATATGGACAAATATTGTAACTTGGCAAGAAAACCAACGCATTGATTGAATCTCATTTTGTTCTTTGAATGTATAATTTTCAGCAAAGTCTACAACTGAAACAACCACATCGTCAGGAAATACACGTAGACACTCTCTAAATTGCTCAGCTTGCCATCTGTAGATAAAGTTGTGCTTTATGAACTTTTGTAAGTGATCCCTAAAGAGGTCAAATAGTTCCCTAGATTACATCTCCTTGTGGGAGAGAACTTTTCTTTTCTTTTTCTTGCCAAAATCTGTTTCACCAACTTGAATGTCTTCAAAAATCTTCACCTTTATTGTGCGTACGCTACTTGATTCCTCCATAGGACACGTCGATAGCTTCTTTGAGGGTCCACAAGATGGGCACTCTCCCATCAAACACTTCAAAGCAAAGAAGTCTGAATTGCTAGGCTTCAAACACAATACTGATTCCCACAAATTTTTAAGGCTTGAGTAAGTTTGTGTGTGAGCTGTGCATTTTTCTCCAACACCACAAATGTTACATTGACATATACACTCTTTTCCATGCACACTTGGACCAGCTTGGCGTAAATGGTTGATAGCATCTCGTAAGAATGACATCTGGACATGTGTGATGCAACAACAAGTGTGTCAATCTCGAAGCTTGCGTACAAAATAAGGCTTCAACTTTTCAAATGTTCTTTGATGAATCTGTACCTCTGGATGACTCTGTTTGAAAGCAAGAAAGAATTCTACCTGCAATAAATCAGGACAATAAATCAGCCTATGAACAACATATATAGCTTATAGAAGTCAAAGAATTAGAACTAACTTGGTAATTTAAAAAATTTTCATGCCAGAAAAAAACAATAGCTTTTAGGTTAAAGGTTTGGAATAATAGCTGCCGTGTTAAGAGTGGTAGCTATTTGGTTAGAGTGGGCGCCACCAGGTAGATAAGGTAGCAACCATGTTAAGAGTGGAAGCTACTAGGTGAACAATGGTGGCTTTTAGGGACAGAAAGGTAACTACCAGCTTTGGAACAGTAGTTGCCATGTTAACAGTGGTAGCTACCTATTAAGAGTGAAATCCACCAGGTAGGTAAGGTAGCAATCATGTTAAGAGTGGAAGCTACCAGGTTGACAATAGTGGCTTTTAAAGACAGAAAGGTAACTACCAGCTTTGGAATAGTAGCTGCCATGTTAACAGTGGTAGCTACCTGTATAGAGTGAGAGCCACCAGCTAGGTAAGGTAGCAACCATGTTAAGAGTGGAAGCTACCAGGTTGACAATGGTGGCTTTTAAAGACAGAAAGGTAACTACCAGGTTTGGAACAGTAGCTGCCATGTTAACAGTGGTAGCTACCTGTATAGAGTGAGAGCCACCAGCTACGTAAGGTAGCAACCATGTTAAGAGTGGAAGCTACCAGGTTGACAATGGTGGTTTTTAAAGACAGAAAAGTAACTACCAGGTTTGGAACAATAGCTGCCATGTTAACAGTGGTAGCTACCTGTATAGAGTGAGAGCCACCAACTAGGTAAGGTAGCAACCATGTTAAGAGTGGAAGCTACCAGGTTGACAATGGTGGCTTTTAAAGGCAGAAAGGTAACTACCAGGTTTGGAACAGTAGCTGCCATGTTAACAATGGTAGCTACCTGTATAGAGTGAAAGCTAGTAGGTAGGTAAGGTAGCAACCATCTTAAGAGTGGAAGCTACCAGGTTGACAATGGTGGCTTTTAGGGATAGAAAGGTAACTACCAGCTTTGGAACAGTAGCTACAATGTTAATAGTGGTGGCTACCACCACTCTTAGCATAGTACCTATCATCAAGATACCACCTAAATCACTCCCAGCCTCATGCTTATGAGCTCCGAGCTTGGTAACTGAGCTCCAAGCCTGGGAGCCACCACTCTTAGCATAGTACCTACCATGAAGATACCACTCTTATCAGCTCCCAGGCTTGGAGTTCATTGGTATGACAGAAATCCTAACTTGATGCTTCTAGCTGTCGGCCTAATAACATATCAGCTTGAGCAAAACCTTTGCTACCAATCTGTGAGCCTACCACCACCTTGGTGGCTTCCTTTGCTAGCCACCTTTACGAGGATGAAACTGTAATTGAAAGTGGTAGCTATTTATCTACAAGGGTTACCATGGTAGACTAGTATTACACACTATGAAGCTGGTGCCTAACTTCAGCCCTGCACTACCGCCGACCAATGTACAACCAAGAGGTAATTAGGGACATTTAAAAAGTATGGCATAACAAGGAAGACAAACCTGAGGTTGTTCAAGCAGATGCACCGGATGCTTCTCATTCATCCAACACGCTTTCGACATATATCCTTTTTCTTCGGCAACACACGTGTATTGTTTGTGCAATATGCAATGACTAAATCTTTCACTTCCTCTGTGATTATACTTCTATGTTGTCGTTGTCGCTCACACAAATGCAATGGCAGCTGTGAGTCATGTTGCTTCATTTGAGATCTAGCTGCATAAAAATTCCTTCGATGAACTCCAAGTAACCTTGATGCAGTTGCTATATTTGGTTTTCTACCTGTGGAATTCATGACCATCATGATACTTGCCCGTTTAACAAACAATTCCCTAGAGCTTTTTGGTCTTTTGACAGCCTTGAGGGTATTGTGTAATCTATGGAGCAAGAGCTTATGATCCTGTGTGGATTCCTCAGCTTTGTGACAATTGAGAGATGCACAATTAAATTGTACATCTCTTAAAGCTCGATGGTTGAGTATACTTGTGACGATCTCACCCTTTGCTTTATTGTTAAGACCCTGTGTGTATTCCGTGAAACACTTAATCACTTTTGAAGTAATCATCTTCTGTTTTGTGATGATGAGCTTGACTTGTTTCACTGGTGACTTCCTTGACTTTAACTTCTCACGATAAGCACGCTTCCGGCCTGTTTCGTACTCCCTGATTAATTTTGATTTGCATGGTGCACACTTGAAGGAGCAAGCACATGTACATAAGCTACTTTGAACATCTTCTGCTTGTGCAATTGGAACTATTTCCATGTTGAAAAAACTCCTTTTGATCAGTTCAACAAGTCGAATGTGCTCACTTTGTGGATAGCATGAGGCTTTTAAGAGAGTCAGATAGACCCTCAGATGCTAATATAATGTTAAGAAATCCAGGAAACCTGCAATGCAAAAACACACACAGACGTGAAGTCGCCATGGAGGCTTGTTCAAAGCAAAGAGAGAGAGAGAGAGAGAGAGAGAGAGAGAGAGAGAGAGAGATTCTGCTATAGAGGGTAAGCCTTACCATCAATCACAAGACACGCACATAGACATGAAGTCGCCATGGAAGCTTGTTCACAGCACACACACACACACACACACACACACACACACACAGAGGACGTGGGGAGTGGTTGACCATAACCAAAAAACGGTTCTTTTTCTTTTTCTTGTTTTAAACAACCCACTTTTTGCTTGGTATTAGATGGTTACTACTATCAGTGTACTAGCTGTGTCCCGACGTAGGTATTAAGTCCACCTATTTATGCATACACCCTACTATGCTTCAATTGCCTTTTGACATGCCCAGGAGAATTTCCTGTCAGGTTAGCTTTTGGTATGTCAATAAATAAGTCCCAAGGACAAAAATTGAGTGTATTGGGACTTTATCTCGCCACACAAGTATTCACGCATGGACAACTATACGTTGGTATATCACTTGTTAGATCATCCGATGCAATGAAAGTGTGTGTAAAGCATATTGTGGAATAAAAAAGCAGCACAAAAGGTTCAAACGAAGTCTTCACAACCAATGTTGCCTACAAGGAGGTTTTGCAAATGACATGCAAAAGAATGTAAATATAAATGGCAGCCTACAAATAGAGACTACATTTATACATATCTTTGTACAATGAAGTAAGCATTTAAATGGAGAATGTTTGCAAAGATATGACATGTGCAATCTTTTTTTTACTTGTGGATTACTTTTATATACGGTGCCATTATTTTATTCCTTGCTTGGCTCAAGCTACTGAACACACACACACACGCACGCACGCACGCACGCACACACACATATATATAAATATAAAAGAGAGAGAGAGAGAGAGAGACAGAGAGTTATATTTAATATCAGGGGTATATTGCTTAGGATGAATGTGGCAAGGAGATCATTTTCGTTTGTTTATGGTGATGGACAAGATATTGAAAGTAGTTTTTTAGATGGTTATTATACTATAAGTATTATTGTTTTCAAAACCTATTTAATATTCATAGCTGAATTGTAGACCCTCCATTTTGGGAAGGACAAGCAGCTTCTCTAATTATCAAACTATTAGAGAGCACCAGTGTTTTGCGATATATATAAAAACTTCCTTTTTATGTAGCTTTTGTGTTTTATTTGATAAATTTATATTGTTATTGATACATTCTTTTTCCAATAGAGTATCTTTATTTTTTTAAAACCTAGATTATTGTTAGGTTTGTATGGTCAAGACATTTATACAACGAGAACTTTGGACTCTTTGGAATTTACAATCTAAGATTGCGAAAAATCACGGATCAACTTCATCATGTACGTGTAATGTTTGTGAACTATAAAAAGCCTGATAAGTTAGATTTTCGATGCATAAATACTAAACAGTACAAAATTTTTTGATTTGCTGTTTACAAGCCTGTTCAAACACCTTTCGCCTCAAATATTGATCCACCAAATGAGTTTTGTAAAGTCTTATCCTTATCTTTCTTTTTTTCTTCAAGAATTATATCTTTAATAACTAATATTTTTGTCTTAAATATATTTTACCAAATTGAGGTGAGGAGTATAGCCTTCAAGAAGAGAGAATCCAATTGTCCGAAGATTGTTTTAAAACCGTGTTCAAGTGTGTTACGATTGTCAACATTTTATCGGGTTAGAATACTAGATGTATATTTGTATGCAAAGTTTGGTGCTTTAGGAGCTTCTGTATGGATATATATGACATGCATGATGTGTTTATATATAAGGTTGCCATGTTGAGGACCATGAAGTCCATCATGGGCTTCAAATATAAGGCTCATCTCTACTCACCCTCCTAGGAGATGCATTTTTTTTTAATATATGAAATTGGCTAGAATTAAAAGGTACAACACAACATACACACCAATGCATGTCATCGCTTACGCAATGAGGACCAAAACCTGTGCCCTTGGGACTCTTGGGCAACAGTCTCTCCATTGTACTAATTGGAGGTAGACAAGGATGAGTCATCTATTTTATACACGCAAGGTTACTCTTGTCCGTCAAGGATCAATCATGCCACTAGTACCCCAAAAAATCCTATTATGACTAGAGTTTAACCACAACTAACAAAGACTAACCAACATCGGATAATGCCCTTCATCGCATGCATATTATTATCCACACATCATGATAAGGAAGATTCTTGACGTACTGTTACCATATTATAGTAGTGATGTGTGTGAACACACTTAGGACCGCCGGGGCACTTTTTCCCTCACTAGGAGGTTTTTTCCCCCGTGCATTGTATATACGCCCATTATCTTCTAGGGCTTGTAATCTTTCATTTTGGCACTCATAATACACTACTGTGTTGTGCTCAAGCTTCCTCATCTTCTTGAAGTTGTGTGTGCATTCCTGCAACCCTAATTCCAACAATTGGTATCAGAGCAGGCTTCCTTCTCCCGGGCAGCATCACCGGCACCTGCCGCTTCATCTCCTCCGATTGCAACGAGGTTTCACGAGCGTCTGCAGGTTAGTATTTTGAGAATTTTGATCTGAAGTCATTTCGCCCTCCGTTTTTGCATTCCAAGTACTGCGCAGGCAAAATCGTCCTACTGTGCAGATTTTCTGTCAAGATTAAAATCTGCAGGACAGGTGCCCATTCGTCTGTTTTGGGCTGTGCTACATAGCACAGGTCAATTTTATACAGGTTTACCTCTTGCAGACAGCATTTACATCTAGTAGTACAGTCATTGGCCATGGCTGACAACAATGATGTATTCCGCATGTTGGCTGCTGAGGATAAGTTGGATGGCACCAACTATCCATTGTGGGCATATATGATGCGACATGTATTGGTAGCAAAGGGGTTATGGAACATTGTGCAGGGTATTGATGCACGTCCTATTGTGGCTGGGAATGCTGCAAACACATCAGAAACAGGTACTGTTGATGATGGTGCAGGCACAAGTGCTGTTGCAGCTGTTCGAGAACCACCACTTTCAGCAGAGCAGATTCGTTGGGATGGTAGAGATGCGCAGGCTCATGCCTTGATTGCGCTGTCTGTCAAACGTACCATTATCCCACATATTCGCTCCTGCAGGACTTCTAAGGATGCTTGGGATGTACTTGCCACATTGTATCAGGCAAGAAATGAGGCTCGTGTTGCTTATCTCCGAAAACAGTTGGAGAATGAGCATATGAACGAAGGTGATTCTATGGATAGCTTTTTGACAAAGATCAAGGATTTCAAGGAGCAGCTCATTTCTGCAGATGAAATCCTGTCAGACAGTTCACTTGTGCAGACTGTTTTGAATGGTCTACCAGATTCTTATCAGGGTTTTGCTTCCACTCTTCGCTTGATGATGAAAGGCAATCCCAATGCCTTATCATTTGAGGAGTTAGTTTCTGTTTTGCTGCAAGAAGACCAGTCAAGGCAAAACAGGAATAATATGCGTGTCGCAGATCAAGCTTTCGTTGCTAGTCAGAGAAGCGGGAAAGGTAAAGCTGGCTTTTCTTCTAGTAAGCAGAAATCTGCAAATGCTGCGCAACCAAAGAAGGAAGACAAAGATGAGAAGAAGGGTGACAAACAGAAGACATTTTGCAAGTACTGTAAGGGAAATGATCATGTCATCAAAGCGTGTCCTAAGCTGGCTGCGAAAGAGGCTAAGAAGAAAGAGGCTGGTATGGCTGTTGCAGATGCCTCTCCTTCTAACAATGAATCTGCTAATGTTGTGCTAGATACAGAATGGGCATTCAATGCGCAGTGCAGTTATGACCCATCTTTGCATGACACATGTATGTCTACAGTAGATTCAGATGTATGGTACTTTGACAGTGGTGCCACTAAGCATATCACCTCGCAGCGCAGTTTATTCACTTTCCTTGAGTCTGCTCCCACAGGGAATACTGTCACTTGTGCCAATAACTCCTCTTATCCCGTTGAAGGAGTTGGACAGATTGTGCTGAATGTTGCAAATGGCAACACCTTTACACTTTTTGATGCATTGTATGTGCCAGGGATCAAAAAGAATCTGCTGTCAGTCTCCGCATTTGCCAAAACAGGTTTGGTTGTAAAATTTGTGGATGACAGATGTACTGTTCATGATCTCTCTTGTGGTGACATCATTGTAGCATCTGGTTCACTATGTCGAGGGCTGTATAAGCTCAATATGGATGGCAAATGTGTAGAGGATTCAGCATGTGCTATTATGGATACGCAGGCTATTTCAAATGCAAAACTGTGGCATGCACGTTTTGGTCATCTGAATTTCGCAAGTTTGCTGCGCCTGCAGAAATCTGAAATGGTGTCTTCTTTGCCTAAGCTTGAGGCACCTGTCAAGCATGTTTGTGAGGGCTGCATATTGGGTAAAATGCAGCGTGCTTCCTTTCCCAAAGATGGATCAGTGAGAGCTGAACGCAGATTGCAGCTTGTTCACAGTGATGTTTGTGGACCCATGCAAACTCCATCATTTGGAAACTACCTTTACTTCGTGACTTTCATTGATGATTTTACCAGGCATGCATGGGTATATCCTTTGAAGGCAAAGTCCGAAGTGTTTTTGTGCTTCAAACAGTTTTTGGTTATGGCTGAAAATGTGTCAGAAAGTAAGATGGGCACCCTCCGTTCAGATCGAGGGGGGGAGTATATGTCTTCAGAATTTAATGCATTTCTGGCTGAGCGTGGGATAAAACACCAATGTACAGTGCCGTATACACCACAGCAAAATGGTGTGGCTGAGAGAAAAAACAGGTCTCTCATGGAAATGGCAAGATGTATGGTTAAGAGTCAAAGTCTACCACATGGTTTTTGGCTTGAGGCTGTCATGTGTGCCACTTATGTACTAAACAGGTGTCCCACCAAAGCATTACAGGTTGTCACTCCATATGAGGCTTGGCATGGCCGCAAGCCATCTGTTGGCCATTTACGTGTTTTTGGTTGCCTGGCATATGCATTAGTGCCTGTGCAACATCGCAGAAAATTGGATGACAAAGCTGTCAAATGTATTTTTGTTGGATATAGTGCTGAGAGCAAAGGCTATCGTTTGTATCATCCACAGACAAAGCGCATTTTGGTTAGCCGTGATGTTGTATTTGTGGAAGATGCAGTTCAGCCCTTGGTTTCATGTACTAAGGAGACAGATATCAGCTCACGTGATGTCTATGATACATTGTTGCCTCTTTTCAGTGGTGCACAGTCAAGTGCAATACCTCATGAGGCAGTTTTTCAGCCTATGCAGGTTTTAAATGATGGCACAGATCAGCCTATATCTGATGCAGATGTGCATGATGCACTTGAGGATGAGAGACAAGAGATTGAGGGCTCTAGGAATATGCCTAGATGGCTGGTGCAGACTTTGCGTGACAGCAAGTTGGATGCCCCTTTGTCTAGTCGCACTCGTTCTGGCTCTCATGGTGCCTCTTATGCGTCAGATTGTTATGCATTGGCTGTTTCTAGTATGTGCGATGAAAGTGAGCCTGTTTCATTTGATGAGGCACAAAGTTCAGAAAATTGGATGGCTGCTATGCAAGCAGAATACGATGCTATTATGAAGAATGGTACATGGTCTTTATGTGACTTGCCCCCTGGCAAGAAGGCCATTGGCACTAAGTGGGTATACAAATTGAAGCGTAAGCCTGATGGCACAGTGGATCGCCATAAGGCTAGGCTTGTTGCAAAAGGTTATGCTCAAGAGAAGGGCATTGATTTTGATGAGACTTTTGCTCCCACATGTCGTATGACCACTGTTCGTAGCATCTGTGCATTAGCAGCTCATAATGGTTGGAATGTACATCAGCTGGACATAAAGACTGCGTTCTTAAATGGAGATTTGCATGAGGAGGTGTATGTATCGCAGCCTCGTGGTTTTGTTCAAAGAGGGCAAGAAAACAAAGTGTGCAGGTTAAAAAAGGCTTTATATGGTTTAAAGCAAGCTCCACGAGCTTGGTATGAAAAAATACATGCATATTTGACTGCACATGGGTTTCAGAATAGTCCAACAGAAAGCACTTTGTATGTTAAACGTGTGGATGGTGTACATCTAATCATTGCTCTCTATGTCGATGACATGCTGCTCACAGGACCAAATGAGAGTCATATTGCTGATTTTAAGACTGATTTGAATGCCTCTTTTGAGATGTCAGATTTGGGACATTTGCATCATTATTTGGGGATACAATTTAAGCAGTGTGATGGAGGTATTGCTTTGTGTCAGACAAAGTATATTGAAACATTGTTGCGGAGATTTGGCCTTGAAGACTGCAAGCCTATTGCTACTCCAATGGAGACAGGTTTGAAGTTGAGTCTTCATGATGCTGGAGATCACTTTGATGTCACACTCTATCAGACAGCTGTTGGTTGCCTCATTTATGTATGCATTACGAGGCCAGACATTCAGTTTGCAGTCTCACAAGTGAGCAGATTTATGCATAGCCCAGGCATTAAGCATTGGCAGACAGTGAAGCGTATCTTTCGCTATTTGAGTGGTACTCGGCATCTTGGGTTGTTTTATCCCAAGGGGGGATCATTGCCGCCAGATTTACATGTTTTTTCAGATTCTGACTGGGCTGGTTGTTATGACACACGCGTGTCCACGAGTGGTTTTTGCTTCATGCTTGGAAGCTCATGCATATCATGGTTGAGCAAGAAGCAGCCTACTGTGGCCACTTCTAGTTGTGAAGCTGAGTACAGGGCAGCTTTCACAGCTACGGTTGAGTGTGTGTGGCTCAGACGCCTTATGGCTGATTTGGGTGTTGGGCAGCCATCTGCCACCACCATCTTCACTGACAGTCAGAGCGCATTGGCAGTTGCGCGGAACCCAGTGTTCCATGCTCGTACGAAGCACATTGAGGTGCACTACCATTATGTCAGGGAGAGACTCTCTGCAGGAGAGATCAGTTTGGCTTATGTGCCAACACAGGATAACCTTGCAGACCTTTTCACAAAGGCTCTGCCTCGTGAGAAGTTCGAAGCTTTTCGCAAAGCTTTGGGCTTACTCCCTTTTGTGGATTCGTCCACATAGCTAGACACTTCCCTATACATGAGTGCTAGCTCTTGTTCACCGCATCACTCCAGGGGGGATTTGTTACCATATTATAGTAGTGATGTGTGTGAACACACTTAGGACCGCCGGGGCACTTTTTCCCTCACTAGGAGGTTTTTTCCCCCGTGCATTGTATATACGCCCATTATCTTCTAGGGCTTGTAATCTTTCATTTTGGCACTCATAATACACTACTGTATTGTGCTCAAGCTTCCTCATCTTCTTGAAGTTGTGTGTGCATTCCTGCAACCCTAATTCCAACACGTACTAGGTCACCCTTAAAAAGAAGTAGTTTAATAGGAATAGTGCTCGTTCTCTCACATTTTACTTCATTCTTTTATGGATACTTTTTTATAAATGGCTGTATTTAAGGGCAAAATACCCACAAACAAGCATGCCACCAACCACGGGTAGTGTAACCTATCAAGGTTGAATAGAAGATCATAATACAATGCTTAATCAATGTCCCACCTAGTCTCTCAAGTTTTTGTGCTTGTGCTCTCTTCCTCTTTCCCAATCATTGGTTTGGCTTGCCCACCTTGTAGGCTGTGTTCATTATGTACTCGTCACCCTTATTGCTTTTATGGGGATCTTTATATACCTCTTCACATTGAATTAAAATAGGTGGTATAAGAAATTTGTAAATCTACTCGTTAATTATTGTGTACACTAGTGTATTGTAAAGAAAGGGATTGTTACAACAGTGGGGCGTATTACCTCTTTCTCGACGTGTGTGAACGTAGAAAGCCACTAGGCCTACGCCAGTCACAATGGATATATAAAATCAGCACGAAGTAGGAAGAAAATAACATTATATATTGCACACAATGGATGTACAAAATCGGCATATTAAGTAGGAAACAAATAGCATTAATTAGCATATAACTCTGATAAAGGTTCGATATCTAATTAGTGAAAGATGGGTGAAAAATGCCACTACTATGAAGAATCAAAACTTAGGATAAGAGGGGTGGAAAATGCGACTAGTACGGATGGTCAAAACGCCGGTGTATCAATGAATAATGCGTTTGGAATTAGGTGGAGCTCACAGCAACAAGGCGATGGCTGCAGCAACTAGTAACCCAGTCCACTGTCCGTTCCTTTCTGCTGCCAAATTCTGCAAAATGAAGTAGCATCACATTAGATATTTGCCGTGACGGATACCATTGCACTCAGAGCGGTTTCAGGAGGACTATCAACTTACCCCTTCCGACCCGGGCGCAGGTACCGTAACAGGCGCTGCTTCAGGCGACAGCTCTCCTGACGGCGGTGGTGGTGAAGGCTGCAATGAACTTGGCGCCTCAATAGGTGCAGAAGGGAATGGAGATGGTGATAGTACTGTAGCCGGTGCAGTAGAGGGCGACGACGGGAGGCTGGCCACTGGGGTTGGGGAGAGGCTGGATGAAGGCCCAGGAGAGAGTGTACTTGAAATTGCAGCTGGCGTGGGAGAAGAGAGAGAAGATGGTGACACCGCATACGCCGGCGTTGGACTAGCAGGTTGGAATGTAGGGGCTGAAGAGGATGCTGTAGGAGAAGGGAGCGAGGCTGGTGAAAATGAGGATAAGGGTGGAGACTGTGGTGAAAGAACTGGCGGAGAGATGTGGATGGAAGGAACGGGTGCCAACGGGCTAGTTGATGGGGGGGCCGACGGGGGAGGAGTGGCAGCTGTCGGCGTCGGCATTTTGGTTGGAGACGTGCCCGGGGGTGCGAGGCTGGGCGTTAAAGTTGACGATTTTGGTGCCGGGGAGCACGTGCTGCAAGGTGCCATTGATGCAACAGGAGGGGACGGTAGGCTTTGCGGTGGAGCTGTTGAGCTCTTTGGAGGCAAGGCTAGCGGCGAAGACGGAGACGCGGACCTTGGCCCCAGCGGTGTTGAGATCGTGGGTGAGACACTAGGTGGCGTTGTTGGCATTGGCGGAGTTCCGATGGGTGAGAAGTGTGGCGAGGCCGTCCTTCCGGGTGGTGGCGTTACTGGCGATAAAGCAACTAGCGGTGGTGGCGCTGGCGGCAAGGGAGGCATGATCGCCGGCGGCGGTATTGACAATACTGCCGGTGGGGAGCTAGATTTCGGAGGCAGCGTAGTCGGTGGGGAAGGAATAGTATGCGACGGGGGATATGTTGGAGGCGGTTGATTCCCGGATGGAGGAGGACCTGTATTGGGTGGCGTCGTCGGTGGTAAGGGAATAGTTCGTGACGGTGGGTACGTAGGAGATTGATTCCCAGATGGAGGCGGAGTACCTGAATTGGGTGGCGTCGGAGTTAAGTGTGTTGGGGACGGAGCTGCAACAAATGGTGGCGATGGTTCAGGACCACCAGCGATCGGGGTCGGAGGAGCGGTAGTACCGACGGGCGAAGAAACCAGAGGTGGTGAGGGAGAATATATGGGTGATTTGACACTTGGAGATGGCGGAGACAGTGTAATGGGCGGCGGCGATGTGGACTGATGCGGCGGCGGTACCAAGAAAGGTGGAGCGAGGCTAGAAGAGGGTGGCCGAGTGACTATGAAAGGTGGTGCAGGGCTAGAACGCGGCACGGGTACCAAGGGAGGCGACGCAATAGGTACTGGCGGCGGAGCGGACACCTCGAATGTGGGAGGCGGGGGCGGAGTCAGCGGTCCTGGAAAGATCGGGGGTGGCGGAATAGATGACATTGGGGGTGAGGGTACGCCTAATGGTGAGTGATGATGATGATGATGATGGTGATGCAGTTTGGCAGGAGGAGAGGCTGAACCGCTAGAAGATGGAGTCGAGGCTTGTGGAGCGGTCGGTGCGGCACCGGGTGCCGGCGGGCTTTGTGATGGCGGTGATGGGATTGGCGAGGCCACGGGCGGAATCGGAGGCCACCGTCGTGGCGATGGGGTTTTTACAAGGGGTGGCGGGATGGCTAGAAATGGCGGCGGCGGAGCACGGGAGCCGTGGTTTGATGATACGGGAGCCTCCGCCGGAGACAACAAGATCCGTGAGCTGGGACGATCGCGCCCTTGAAGCCAAGCCAGGCCAGAGCCGAGCCAGCCCATCGAAGATGACGATACCTCCCGCTGCTGGTGCCGCCTCCCCAGAACCACCAGAGCGTGGTTGTTTCGACCGTCGCAGACCACCATCGGTGAGGGCGCCTTCCATGCAAAATAGAACACACCCGCCCTTTCCGCGTTCCACTGCAAGAACGATATTAGCACAGCACAGCTTCGCAATTCATCGTAGCCTTTCAAGCTAAACCTCTACAACACAACATACTAACCTTGAAGGAGGCTCCCTTGGCAAGCAGCGTAGCATCCTTAAAGTCGCAAGCATCCAATGCATCTCTGCCATGCAATCTGTAAAGAGAATGCGATACAGAGGGGGGCTCGAACACTGAACACACGTTCGAACACAGGTAGGTTAAGCAGTCCATACAGACAATGCATTTCTACAGACTCTCGCTAAGTACCTAAAGCATTTAACCAACTCATCTTTGCAGAGGTGGAGAAGAGAATGACCTCCTGCCACAGATCTCACCTATCGACTCGCCGGTGTAGATCGTCATGGATTTAGGAACCGCCAACTTAGCAGCATGCGTCCATGCAGGCAGCAGACCAGCCGCATTTCCCAGAGGCCAGAGATTGAACACTAGAACTAGGGCTATGAGCCAGATGTGACAATACGTCGATGCCATACGAGTTCTGCACAAAGCCACGTTGAACCAGACTTCAGGAGATGAACAGAGTACACGACGGTCGCAAGCAAGTTAACCGACGTCCGAGCAGGCAATGTGCGGAGTTACGCGTAGAGCGACGAGTTACCTTGTCGTTTGGGAAACCATTTGCTTCAATGATTTGGTCTAGCTATGCAGAAAAACTGCTGAGGATCAGACAATGTGCTGAACCTAGTCTCGGGACTCTTAAGAAACCCATGTAAGCTCAAATAACCTTGAAGCTGCTTCGATGGAGGAACCTGCAAAGAAGGTTCGTTCGCGAATCGCAGCGCGAAGAGGAGATAAGGCGACTAAAGTTAGGACACGGCGGTGATTAATAGAATAAAGAAT